>NC_133459.1:49343055-49656111 GCF_048565385.1 Saimiri boliviensis
TCATGAAAATATTTTAAAATATTTTTAAAACCACATTTCTTTTTATATTATTCCAGTAAATTGCTGCTAAGTACTGCCCAGCATATCCATTTGAGAAAATGTGGATATATAAGATCATACATACATTTTACTTTGTAGTCGAACAAACCTGAGTTCCAATTCCAGCCTTGTTATTCACTATCTGACATTAGATAATTACTTAACCTCTTTACGCATCCATATTCTCACCTTTACATGGAAATACTAACAATGGCTATTACAAATTAGATGGCATATGACAATTGGATGAGAAACAGTTACCACAGAGCCCAGCAGAAAGGAAATGTTCAGGCCGGATACAGTGGCTCACACCTATAATGCCAGTACTTAGGGAGGCCAAGGTGGGCAAATCGCTGGAGCCCAGGAGTTCAGCCTGGGCAACATAGTGAAACCCTGTCACTACAAAAGTTGTGTGTGTGTGTGTGTGTGTGTGTGTGTGTACACAAAATTAGCCAGGTGTAGTAAGCCACGATGGTGCCACTGTACCACATTACATGTGAACTTTTTTGTAAACTACATTGTATTTTAAGGAAGAGAAGGGGAGGGAGGAGGGGAGGGAAAAAGAAGAGAAGGGAATGAAATGTTCAGTAAATGTTAGTTGTAGTTATTATAATTACTATCTCTAAGATCAATCTGCAAAATGAGGAATTACCTACCTTGCAAGGCGGTAAGAACTGCAAAAAAGCTAAGAATCCGCCCTACTTACTGGCAAGCTAACAACTTAGCCAGGAGGAAGATACAGAACTCCTGGGTCAAGGACGAAGCACTTTATTCCTCACAACAATAATGGTAGCCAGAGTTTTCATTTTTTTCTTTCTTTTTTTTTTTTTTTTTTACAGAGTATCAACAATTTTCACACCAATTCCCAAAGCCAATTTCCCATAGGGTGACACAGAGTGGACTAGGTGGCATCTACACACACAGTGGATTGCATTTACAGAAGAGGAACCCTGAGCTTAGGGAATATGAATCTTTTATAATGGACTGTAAGCATGCCTGACCTTTGCTGTGGAAGGAGAAAGTATCTTTATGTTCAGGGTATAAGCAACCAGTCCTTTGGGGAAATGCCATCTAGTCTGGTAGCAATATAACATTCTTGAGAAGGAAATCTCGAACAATCAGTCCCCTATTCATACGATGTGTAGAAACGTACAAGACATAGAGAACTGGGTCCCAACAACATCCACTTCTCATTTCTAACCATCTTCGCAGCTGATAAATTTTCTCACAAGTATGCCACTCTGTCAGGCACTCTGATTAATCCAACAGACAGAGGCTTGAACTAAATCTGATCAATTGGTATCATACATCATTTAATTAAGGCTACTATCAACAAGATCCCAAGCAGCAGGATGAGGTCAATTTCCAGAATTGATTTCAACCATGTTTCTTCGAATACCACACCCAAATAAGATAATGAAATCCCATAAGCCATCAGGGCCTACCTCAGAGAGCCAAGTGGCTTTCTGTATTGACCTTTCCATTTGGCCTAAGGTATTAATCTAGGAACAATAAGATATATTAGTAATTATACAGACTCTGCCTTGGCTCACAAGAAAAAAGTCCAGGGCAATTTTATCATCCGTAACAACTCTGGTCAGTAAATTGAGGCTGATCTTAATGCCTTACAGGGCCAAGGTGTTGACACTGATTACTTCAATTAAAAATTCAGGAATGAATTTTGCACTGCCTATTCTAATTGAATGATTCCTCTCATAGAGATAATCGTTCACAGAGTGTGCCTAAATAACAAATCAGTCATCAATCCAGGAAGCTTCCCCAAGTAAGTAAGGATGGACTCATTTTAGAGAGATTTCCACAGTTATCTAAGGGCTACAAGATTTAATAGTGTTTCCTTAAACATTCAAAGGTAGAGGAGGGTCCATGTTTCTAGGAGGCAGATAAGCTAATACCTGGCTTACACAAAAGAAGTACAGTCCCAAGGACACACATGGTACATCGGGAAAAGGAAAGGTTGTTTAGAATCACCGGGTCTTTCCAAGGAGGACCTACGTCAGTCAAGGAGGCATTGTCAACTTGTGTCCCAACACAGGGTTCCCATCCAATTCAGTTCAAAACATTAAGTCTAGTCCCCATTTTTGAAAGGACTGAATGATGGCAGTCAGTCCAATCTGTCCCATTAGTCCCGGCCATAATCTAGATGGCCGAAATCTGCCCGCACAGAATCTCTGAATTGGGAGTAAAGAAGCATTCACAGGTGTTTTGCATGGAAGGTACACAACCTGGAGCCAACCACTGCTGTTTCCAGTAGATTTCCAAGTAAGGTTATGGGAAATGACAAATCATGATCAGAGCCATGAAGGATAGCAGACTCAGCAGTCAGCTAAACTTATTGTGCTTACAGCACTTTGGAGGAGCTGCACCAGAATGTTTTCCTTTATGAAGATGGCTTCAAGGGTGATTCTGAAAGAGAATGAACATGAATGTCTTTCCCTTCTCCAAACTTCCTGGGTTCTAAGATGGTCCCTCCCCCAAGTGTCAGGATTGTTGCTCTCTGTCCATTCCCACAAAATTACCATGTCCCATTCAATAGCTATAACTTCACCTTTTTCCCAATCATCTTTTACTCACAATGCCCAGATCTTTCATCTGGAAATGTCAGGTGCAAGAGGATCAAGGGAATTTGTATAAAACCTACAGACACCCATTATGGCCCCCATTGTCCACCAGACAGGGACTTGGCAAGCAGTATACTCAACCAAATAGTCACTGTCCTGGTGACCTAAAACAATATCAATGCAACAAGAGAATCCAGTTAACTGAACAAGAATTAAGTCTGAATTCCTTAAGTCATCTTTTGGCCTAGCTACCACGTAGAAGACACACACCAACCAGGCTGGCCTCGGGTTGTTACTAGGGGGGAAAAAAGAAACATCATGCCTAAAATTGGTCAGGGTGGAATACCGAATTCTCAAAATAGGGCTATATAACCTCCCACCCCTTGCATTCTGATCATTACCCAGGAGTGATCAACATGAGATGATCCCTTTCTGGGGACAGCTAAAATCAGTGACAAAACTCGCTTAGTACGGTGTGTGGACTAAGAGGAGATGAAGAATGTAGAATCAGAAATCACTGAGTCAATTTTCAAAGAAGCTGTTCCAATATTCAATGTTTATCCACATACCAGATGCCTATGAACAGTATGGAGCATGGAAGCATCAAATATGAACTTGACAATCAGTTCATTGCTGAGTGGCTTGTATGATAAAAGGTGCACTACAGTCCAGAAAGCCAAAAGCATAACAGATTGGTTTCTAGGGTCATGACGGTGTGGCCAGAGCCAGATGATTGGACTAGAACAGCAAAATCAAAATCACCATTGATAGGAAGTTGGCTGTGACAGGAAGGTCAAAGGTCCAGTGGATTCAACCTGCCAGGAGCAGACAGCAGTCACATTCCATGCCACTGGCTTCTCTTATGTGACAAACAGTTAAATTTTTAGCAGAAGGCACAAGTGTGGCATATAATGGTACCCTCTGTGTCACAGTCCTTTGCTTTATGTCCAATTTATGATTGTTGATATTCATCATATCCAATATAATAAATATGGCTCTGGGAAGTGTACATTCAATTAGAAGCTTGATTCCAGTGGCCTTCATCAGAAGACAGGCCCTTACTATGGGCATCTATATGAGTGATCCAGATGGTCTGACCAGCAAGTATAATTTGTTTTCATAGTTCACAGCTTTAAGGAGAGCTGTCTTTAACTTGTCAAGTCTGTAGCTTTCCAAGTGGCCGACCAAAGAGCTAGGCCATTAGCAACACGCAAAGGTCAGTAGAAATATAACAAGCCTCATCAAGGAGAGTACCAATCAGAGCTATAAGAAAAGCCTTGAGTTCTGTCCAGTGAGCAGAGCAATCACATCCATTATCAGTCTGCATAACTAGTACAGAGGCTGAACAACCCTAGAAGTCAAGGAGACACAGTAAGCTTTCAGCTTGACTAAACCGTCAATAAACCAGGACCAGGTTTAGGGTGAGACCTCTAAGGATTAATGACCCCAATGAGCCAACAACTCTGCTTCAGACAGTGAAGTGCTAACTAAAGTTTCCTCCAGAGGAGGACTGAGCCATAAGACATTATGTACTCCATCTCTCAGGCAAAGCAAAATTCTAACAACTTTCTTTTCTGCCCACATAAGTTACAAATTTGCCTCCTTTCACATTCAGTGTAGGTACATATACATTTATAACTCTTGTCTGAAAGGGAACAGAAGCTTTTGCCCAACCAGGCCACGTCTCCCCAGTTGTTACAATGGGGAGAATTAAGGGTGACTCCAGACTGGTGAAAAACAACTTCCCCATCCAAAAGAGAGTTGGCAACAACCAGAGGAATGTTCAGACAGCTGTCTTTGAACCTATGTCCTGGAATTCAGTCTGTAATAACTTCCCTAATACCTCATTATTAACAGTCAATAAAGTAGAGAACCACTTAATTTGGTCAACATGTTTCTACCAATTCCCAAGGACTTCCCTCAAATTCTGTTAACTAACCTATGAGGACACTCTCATCTTTCTTCTTCCAGAATGTCATGTGTCTGTCAACATCCATCCTTGCTGCCAAAACTTAAAAACTAAAGGATCTGAGTTTTATCCTATTTGCAAGCTAACAACTTAGCCTGCCAGTTTCAGGGATGCTGACAGAAGACATTGACTCCCAGGTCAGACACAATGAACTTTATGATTCACAGCAATATTAATAGCCAAAGTATCAGCATGTTCTTTGGCTGGTTCTCCAGTCTCATTTCCTATAGGGCAACACAAATTAGGCCAAGTGTTACCTGCACATGCAGTGAAATGCATACGGAAGAGGAACTCACAGCCTAAAGAACCCCAATCTTTTACAGTGGAAAGTATACTTCCACTACTTCCTTCACTCCAAAGCGAGACATTATGCCTACTTCACCCCAAAGGGAGACATTATCTCTTATCATCAAAGGCTATTCAGAATGCAAAAATCTTTGAAAAGGTAGAAACAAAGGCATTCAGTGCCTCTGCTGAGAAGACATAAAGAAACCATGCATAGAGAACCATATCATTACATCCCAATAAAGGATCACTGTAAAGGTTAGATGTTAAGAGCCTAGCATAGTACCTGACATATACAAAGTAATCAAGAGCTAGAAATTAGTGTTATTACTCCTTTCCTATTAAACTTAAAATAAGAATACTCAATTGTGTCTCCAACTCTCTTTAACTATATGCCAAAGGATACATCTAAAATTGACTTTAAAAAACAAATTCAACCACTACTTTCCCTTAGGGAAAAAGAGGATGGGGAGGACAAAAAAGCAGCAGCTTTCCTCTCAATAACACTCTTCTATTATAGTTCAATCATTAAAGAATCTAGGGAGCCAGGATGAAATACAAAGCGAAAACTAGGTGACTCACACCCAACCTGAAAGCCATTAAGGTACACATAACCTGAAAACTCTTCTTTCTTTACCATAACCTGACATCTCATTTTTCTTATCTCTATCATTCCACCATAACCACAGATAAATATAAAGGCAGGTGTAATTATTCTGTTAATTTTACCAGACTGCTTTTTGAAATTATCTCATTTAAACTGACCTTAAAGTCAACGACTAGTGATTTAACATGGTGAACAATTTTGACTTGAAAATACAATGTCTGCCTTAAAAACCATTTGAGAGTGAAATTATAATCAGGAAGAGTGAATAACACAGCAAATTCAGTAGCAACATTAAAATTTTACAAAATTCTTGGCCTCAAGGCCTGTATTTTATCACATCTTATTGAGCCCTTCGATAAAAGCTAAATGAGGGCCGGGCATGGTGGCTTAAGCCTGTAATCTCAGCACTTTGGGAGGCCGAGGTGGGCAGATCACGAGGTCAAGAGATCAAGACCATCCTGGCCAACATGATGCAACCCCATCTCTACTAAAAATACAAAAAAAAATTAGCTGGGCATGGTGGCGTGTGCCTCTAGTCCCAACTACACAGGAGGCTGAGACAGGAGAATTGCTTGAACCCAGGAGGTGGAGGTTGCAGTGAGCCGAGATCGTGCCACTGTACCCCAGCCTGGCACCTGGTGACAGATCAAGACTCTATCACAAAAAAAAAAAAAAAAAAAAACCCTAAATGAGAACAGAAGTGTTTTGTACTTCTCTCTATATGAGTCACTTTAAAGTAATAACCCTCTATTTAATCAAATCTTTATTTTCCCAATGACAGATTTTATTATTCAAAATCATGCTTCAATGGTAGATAACAAAAATATATAAAAATTTACAATTCTATTCTATTTGTACCATAACAACTTAAATTAAGAATATTCCTTCAGTAAATAGTCACTGAGAACCTCTTACTAGATACTGTAGGAACAGATGGTTAAGAGCCAGACAGTTGTTCCCCGAGAGCTGACAGTAGGAGAAACAAACATGTAAATTGATCACTAACAATCTAACATAAGACTCAAAGGAAGAGAGACACACAAAATACATAAGAAACTATTAACCCTAACTGGGTACAAGGTATGAATGTTACAAGCAAAAGGTAGGAGGTGGTTTTTAAAAGAGAAATCAAAATTTTCCAAAGGAAAATGAAAAGGATCCAAAAACGTGGAGTCATGAAACAGCCTCAGCATCAACCAACAGTATACTGAAATATATTCTGTTAGTCCATTCTTGGGTTGCTATAAAAAAAAAAAAAATCTGAGGCTGAGTAATTTACATAGAAAAGAGGTTTATTGGCTCATGGTTCTTAAGGTATACAGAAACCATGGTGCCAGCATCTACTTAGCTTCTGGTGAGGGCCTCACGGAGCTTACAATCATGGTATAAGGCAAAGTGGGAAACGGCGTCTCACAGTCAAGCCGGACTCTCACATGGTAAGAGAGGAAACCAGAGAGAGAAAGAAGGGTGAAGATCCCAGACTCTTATTTTATTTTTAATTTTTTGAGATAGAGTCTTGCTCCATTGCCCAGGCTGGAGTACAGTGGCACAATTTCAGTTCACTGACACTTCTGCCTCACAGGCCCAAGTGGTTCTCATGCCTCAGCCTCTGGAGTAGCTGAGACTACAGGCACATGCCACAAAGCCCAGTTAATTTTTCTATTTTTAGTAGAGACGGGGTTTCGCCATGTTGGCCAGGCTGGTCTCAGACTCCTAACCTCAAGTGATCTACCTGCCTTGGCCTCCCAAAGTGCTGAGATTACAGGCATGAGACACTGCACTCAGCCCCAGACTCTTTTAAACAATCAGATCTCATGTGAACTAACTGAGCAAGAATTTACTCATCACCAAGGGGATGGTGCTGGGCCATTTATGAAGGATCCACCCCCATGATCCAATACCTACCTCTAGGACTCACCTCCAACTTTGGAGGTCATATTTCAATACAAGATTTGGAGGGGACAAACATCCAACCCATATCATACTACATTTTGCCAAGTCACAGAAATGGAACAGTACTTAAGATGACAGAATCAAAGAATGACAGGAATGGATGGAATTTCAAAAGTCATCTTGCTCAGCAAAGTGTAGTCCTTGGATCAGAAGTATCAGCATAACCAGGAAACCAGGTTAAAAATGCAACTTTGCAGATCCTACATCAGACCCACTGAATCAGAAACTCTGTGGTTTAACAAACCCTCCAAATTATTCTGATGTAAACTAAAGTTTGAGAACCACTGATTTAAAACAGGATTTTCCAATACTGTCAACATTTGGACCAGAAAATTCTTTACTCTTAGGGATGCCTGTGCATTATAGAATATATAGCAGCAACCTTTGCTTCTATGCACTAAATGCCAGTAAGCACCCTGAAGCTGCGACAACCAAAATGTTTCCAGACATTGACCTAGATCAAGAACCAGCAAACTTTCCTAGAAGGAGCAGGGTAAGTATTTTAGGGTTTGCAGGACATGCAGTCAACTACTCAACTCTGCTATTAAGGACAAAAATAACAAAAGACAACATGTAAACAAACATGCATGACTGTATTCTAATAAGACTTTATTTACAAAAAAAAAAGGTGGTGGTTTGGCCTTCAAGCTATAATCTCCCCACCCCTAATCTAGGTCAGTTACCTGAATTACAATTGAGTGTCCTCAATCCTACTGCTGCCAAGTGATTGTCTGGACCCTATTTGACCTGACCTAGTCCAGTCTTCTGCTTACAGGTACATATGGCACCACAAAGATCACCATTCTTTTTTTTTTTTTTTTTTTTTGAGACAGTGTCTCTGTCACCCACCCAGGCTAGTGTGCAGTCGTGCAATCATACCCTCCCACCTCAGCCTCCTGAGTAGCTAGGACTACAGGCACATTCTACCACATCCAACTGATTTTAAAATTTTTTTTGTAGAGACAGGATCTTGCTATGTTGCCCAGGCTGGTCTCAACTCCTGGCCTCAAGTGATCCCCCTGCTTCTGCTTCCCAAAGTGTTGGGAATACAGGCGGGAGCCACCACACCTGGCCTAGATCAACATTTTATAGACTAATAAATGAAGCCCATAAAGGGTAAATGACTTTCTCAAAGAACCATTGCCAAGAAAACCTAAAACAAACAAACAAAAAAAAACAGCTACAGCCAATCTACCTAAGTACAATGCTCTAACAACTGCCCCTTATAGAGGTGTAACCACATATTGCTACCTAGCAGGCATTCAAACATTTCAGCTCTCTGAATGTACTAAAACCTAGAAAAGTACTGGGGGCAGTGGGGAGGCAGGGAAGGAGATATCTTTACCTTAAATGCCCCAGACAGTAAGTAGTTTAGGCTTGTAGGCCATTAAAATCTCTGTCTCAACTACTCATCTGTCACTGTAGTAAGAAAACAACCACAGATACAGGGAAATGAATGGGTATGGCTATGTTCCAATCAATCCTTATTTATAAAAACAGGCAGCTGGACTGCAAGATATAGTTTGCTGACCCCTGATCTACAAGGTCCATAAAACCTGTTAGGCAAACAACAGGCATCAACCCAATCATGCTCAGCAAATCTAGAGACACTATGTTCATTCCAAGGCTTCTGAACACCTGTGAGCGTAGAAGCACGGCACTAAGTGGTAAACAAGGAACAGACAAAGTGCCACCTTTCTCTTCCTTCCTTCTTTCCTAAAGGTATACTACATAATAGCCAGGCACTGTTAATTTATTTTATATGTAAGTTTCCTCATTTGGAAAAATTTCTAAAGAGCAGTTTTAAACAGTCTTATGTTTACCTGGATAAAATATTTGTTTCAGCTGGGCAAAGTGGCTCACCCCTATAATCCCAACACTTTGGGAGGCCAAGGCGGGCAGATCACTTGAGGTCAGGAGTTCAAGACCAGCCTGGCCAATATGGTGAAACCCTATCTCTACTAAAAATACAAAAAAAAAATTAGCTGGGTGTGGTGGCACGAGCCTGTAAGCCCAGCTACTCAGGAGGCTAAGGAAGGAGAATTGCTTGAATCTGGGAGGTGGAGGTTGCACTGAGCCAAGATCTCACCACTGCACTCCAGCCTGGGTGGCCAAGTAAGACACTGTCTCAAAAAAAAAAAAAAAATGTTTAAACCAAGCAATGACTTTGTAAAAGTCACTTCTCTTTTCTGGATCTAAATTTCCACAAAAGGAAAACTGATAAGCTTCAAATAGGTGATCTCTGACAGAGTTCCCTAGAGAGAACGAGTATATACCTTAAAATTGTTCAAAAAATAACAGCAAAAAGTTGTTGAACACTTTCTATGTCAGACACCTTTTCTACTCACTTTACATGTACTAACTTATTTTTCAAATGGGGAAACTGAGGCGGGGGTGGGAAGTGATTGGTCAAAGAATACAAGAAGAGTCAGTGGCAGGGGCTGTGATTTAAATACAAGTGATAAGAATCCAAAGGCTACGTCCTTAACCACTAACTATTAAACTTTATTCTACATGCAAAAACCTTATTTTTCCAATGACCTACAATCCAAATACTAAAACAACATGATGTGTCTCTCTAATAAATAAAGAGGACAGAAGAGAAAGGAAAGAAAAGACAGATAAAAAGATTACTTGCTCCCAGGAATGAAATATAATGTTCCGTGGATACTTAGTTTGGTCCCTAATCAACAACATCGCAAAAGATACCTGTTTGGATCGATACCATTTCTGCTCAGTCTGGTATTGTCTTTTGCAGACGATATTTCTTTGAGTCAAACTAAAAAAGAAAGAAGAAGGATTCACAACTTCATTTACAAAGAGAAAATGTTATGAAGGGACAGAAACTACTTATGTGTCACTCAACATAAGTAAGCATGCAACAGAAAAGTCCATGCTTCAAAGAGGAGCTCATATGCAAAGGAAAGCTTCAAAGCCCCATGGTGATAACCCAATACAAGAAAATTCGGCCAGGCAAGGTGGCCCATGCCTATAATCCCAGCACTTTGGGAGGCTGAGGTGGGTGGATCAACTGAGGTCAGGAGTTCGAGACCAGCCTGGTCAAGATGGTGAAACCCCATCTCTACTAAAAGTACAAAAATTAGCCAGGCATAGTAGTGCTCACCTGTAATCCCAGCTACTTGGAAGGTGGAGGCAGGAGAATCATTTGAACCCAGTAAGCAGAGGTTGCAGTGAGCTGAGACTGCGCCACTGCATTCCACTGGGCAACAAGGGCAAAACTCCATCTCAAAAAAAAAAAGAAAATTCATAAAGCAATTTAAACAGCAAAAAGTATTACTAGCTGGAAAGACCAGGGATAAAAAAACAAAAGCACATTTGTGTGGTACAAGAAATATAACCGAAAATAATATTAATATCAATGCCAAATTAGAGAAGAAATAAAGGGGCTCAATCTATGACCAATGGAACTAAATTCAGAAAGAATACCTTTTTAGCAAGGCAGATAAGGGTTTCTCAGAAAGTGTAAAACAAAATATTACTACTATGAGAGCTGTTCTTTTTCTTTCTTCACTTGAGTACAGCCATGATCTCTGTCTCTATATTAACAGCAATAGAGAAACAGATAACACCAGGCCAGGTGTGGTGGCTCGTGTCTATAATCTCAGCATTCTGGAGGCTGAGGCAGAAGGATCGCTTAAGGCCAGGAGTTCAAGACTGGCCTGGGCAACAAGGCGAGACCCTAATTCTAAAAAACAATTTTGATTTTTTTTTTTTTTTAGACAAAGTCTCACTCTATCACCTAGCCTGGAGTGCAGTGGTGTGATCTTGGCTCACTGCAACCTCCACCTCCCAGGTTCAAGAGTTTCTCCTGCCTTAGCTTCCTGTAGCTGGGATTACAGACACCAGTCACCATGGTCAGCTAATTTTTTCACGTGTTTTTAGCAGAGATGAGTTTCACCATGTTAGCCAGGCTGGTCTTGAACTCCTGACCTCAAGTGATTCGCCTACCTCGGCCTCCCAAAGTGCTGAAATTACAGGTTTGAGCCACCATGCTTGGCCTAAACACTTGTTTTTAATTAGCCAGGCATGGTGGCATACATCTGTAGTCCCAGCTACTCAGGAAGCTGAGCCCAGAAGTTCAAAGCTACAGTGATCACACCATTGTACTCCAGCCTGGGTGACAGAGTGAGATCCTTTATCACCAAAAAAAAAAAAAAAAAAAAAAAAGAGAGAGAGAGAGATTAAGGAGGAGAAGACTCTAGACCAAAAGTAGTAACTCATATTATTGAAATTCTTTGATAGCAACTGTAATTTTTTGGATAACTATTTTCACATAAGCAGACCAAATGATTTATGTTCTCTAACCTCAAAAAAAGTTAAAGAATTCTACTATTACAAAAAGAACAGTTATTCTATAGTTACAAATAGACTAAACTTTCACCTGAATGTATCTCTTTGTTACAAAATCATTAAGGGTAGTAGAGGGAACTTCATGATTCATCAATGCTGCCTGATTTTTTAAACCCAGGAAATTCCTTTACACCCCCTCCTGGCTCTAGCCAGCAAGAACTGTAGGTGTACTACTCTAGTCATTCCTTTACTGGTGGCGTACTATGTTAACACTATGTACATGTAAACTAATTTTCGGTGGACTATTCCAAATTTTAAATTCAATTGCCCAGATCTGATTTTAAAACTAATTTATTAAACAGAATGCTGACATTCTCTCCATCCAAAATTTTGGTGGTGCAGCCACTATAGAAAGCAATATGACAGTTTCTCAAAAAATTTAAAATAGAATGACTATGTGATCCAGCAGTTTAACTTCTGGGTATATATGCAAAAGAACAGAAAGCAGAAACTGGAACATATATTTGTACACCAATGTTTATAGCAGCATGATTCATAATAGCCACAAGGTAGAAACAACCTAAATGTCCATGGAAGGTGAAAGAATAAACCAAATATGGTTTATCCATACAACAGACTACTATTTAGTCTTTAAAAGAAATAAAATCCTGACGCATGCTAACATGGATGAATCTTGTTTAGACCAGAATTAGCTAGAAAATAGAACCCTATACAGTCACATGAATCAAAATGTCTTGCTTCGTTTTCATCCCTAAGAAAGTAATTCCAGCTGGGCACAGTGGCTCATGCCTATAATCCCAGCACTTTGGGAGGCTGAGAAGGGCGAATCACCTGAGGGCGGGAGTTCAAGACCAGCCTGGTCAATGTGGTGAAATCTCATCTCTACTAAAAATACAAAAATTAGCCGGTTGTGGTGGCAGGTGCCTGTAGTCCCATCTACTCAGGAATCTGAGGCAGGAGAATCACATGAACCTGGGAGGCAGTGGTTGCAGCGAGCCGAGATCGTACCTGCTAAGTGAAGTAAGCCAGTCACAAAAAAGGACAAATACTCTATGATTCCACTCAGGTACCTATTAATAGAATAGTCAAATTCAGAGATAGAACATAGGATGGTGATTGTCAGAGGCTGAAGAGAGAGGGATACAAGGAGTTACTGTTTAATAAGTACAGTAATAAGTTTACAAGATGAAAAGCTTTCTGGAGATGAATGGTGGTGACAGTAGCACAGCTACTATAAATGTACTTAATGCCACTGAACTGTACACTTTAAAATGGCTAAAATGGTAAATTTTATAAGGATTGTACCACAATTATTTTTCTTCATTAACAGATTGGGGAGGATTTTTTAGAAGACAATTTGAAATAACATTTGCTTTCTAATAAATTTGCCCATCTATAATATTCCAAATCTATCCCGTTAGGTCTGTGCTGTAAACTTCTACCCACTACTTATCACCACTTCATTGATTTCAACAGAATTATTTTCTCTATTGACTTGAAATAAGTAAAAAAAAAAAAAAAAAAAAAAAAATCCTTCTCAAAGGTTTTTCCACATTTAGACATTGTATCTAGCAATGATCACAATGTGACATTTATTTTCAAATTCTAATCGAATTTGGAAATTATGTCTTTTCTACAAAGACAATACTGAGCTCTCACCTTATTTCTGAGCCTCATAATCATATGACATAAACATGTAACTTTACTACATTCACTTTTGGGTGAGGAAATTGATTTGCCCAGTTATAGAAGAAACCAGTGTCATCCAAGTATCCATAAGCCAAGTCTTAAGCTGCAATCCTTAAAATAAATTACCTGGTTTTCTTATAACTGAATAAATGCTTGCTTTTAAGTTAATCCTATAAAAACTTATATAATATTAAAAACAGGAAGAATAATCATTTTTTTCTAAGACCAACATTGGTAAGAGGACTCCAGGTTCCTAAACACACAAATGGCTGTGTTTAATGTGTAGTTCCCTAAATAATTTTTTCTTCTATCAATAACATTCTTTTACCTATTTGACAATATAAAATTAACACGATTAGGCAAACAATTATTCACTGCAGATGCCATTCTACTTTTTCCATTTGCAAACAACTGTGTATAGCATTACCATTAATCTGAAGAGAAAAACTTATTCCCATCTTATTAATGTGATCAAAATGAAAACTTTCATTTCCAAACCAAAATCCCTGATACTTGTCAGGAAAATCTTACTTTGCCTGAGTAGAAGAAGCCTAAATTTCCTTTTCTATAGCCAATATAAGGTTAACAGTTAAGCATAATAATTGTCACACACAAAAAAATAGAAAGCAGCTGCAAGTTATTAGAGATAAGAAGTTAGGTAAAATGAAAACAAAGCTATAACTACCTTATAAAGTTTTTAATGAGGGAAAACTATACTGTTTGTTGTCCAAAGCCTTCGCCATCAGAACACAATTTTGTAATATGATAAAACTACACCTAGGAATATATAGAGTCCTTTTTCACACAATGCAGTACACATTAGATAAGAGATTGAACTGGAGAACAAAATCAAAACAAAAAGACAACGATGAAAAACTTAGGGCTGGGTGTGGCACTTGTAATCCCAGCACTTTGGGAGGGTAAGGCAGGCAGAGATCACTTGAGCCCAGGTGTGCACGGCCAGGTGCATCTCTAAAAAAAATTAATTGAAAAATTTAAAAAAATTTAGGCAGGCAAAAAACCTCAGGCCAATCCTAAACCTACGAAACATCAAAATCTAGTGGTCAACTTTTTTTTTTTTTTTTTTTTTGAGACGGAGTTTCGCTCTTGTTACCCAGGCTGGAGTGCAATGGCGCGATCTCGGCTCACCGCAACCTCCGTCTCCTGGGCTCAGGCAATTCTCCTGCCTCAGCCTCCTAAGTAGCTGGGATTACAGGCACGCGCCACCACGCCCAGCTAGTTTTTTGTATTTTTGGTAGAGACGGGGTTTCACTATGTTGACCAGGATGGTCTCGATCTCTCGACCTCGTGATCCACCCGCCTCGGCCTCCTTACAGGCTTGAGCCACCGCGCCCGGCTAGTGGTCAACTTTTAAGGACCCCCCTTTATTAGTTTGGAGGTCATGGTTTAATTAAAGTAGATATATGCATATTCCTAATATCTGTATATCAGAGAAAATGGTTATCTGAACATTAATTCGTAAAAGTAAGGAACTTCATGGAAAAGAGAGAGAGAAAAGCCCAACAAGATCTCAGTAAGGAAAAATACTACCTACTATGCTAGTGTTAGACTGTGCAATGATGACTGTTAAAGAAAGAGGGAAACGTCTGCCTATACTTGACAGTATCTTCTAAGTTGATGCCAAAATGGCTAAAAATATATCACTAAAATAATTTCTTCAACAAACATCAAAAGGCAAAGGTAGCGCTCACAGGGTATTAGTTCTAGCTCCAAGTCTTTCACAATGCATAGAGCTCTACTTTCAAAGGGCCTCCCTAAGGTACTTACATGACAGTGGCACTACAGCTGGGTTTACTAAGAGAACAGCCTTTACTTATCCTTTAAAGTATTCCTGAAGAAGAAAACACCAACCAAGCAATTCAAGTCTGTAGGGGAGGGGAATCCGCGAATATGAATGGGTAATTTATTAAGCTTGTGATACTCCGGAATACACAGTCTTATCTGTCTCCTCATTATCTTCTTACTCTCCAAAGATTCCAATAAAGCAAAGTCTCAAATGTTTACGCCTCCTTGGAAAGGGCCTCAGTACCCCATTGCCATTGCCCTCACCAATCTCATCATTCTGTTTTTTACTTTTTCCTTAATATAATATAAATACACCACGCCCATAACACCACACGCACCACGCCCACACTCCATACATCTCTCCTCATGAAACGACCCAAGACACCCCATACTTAATGGTCCCACAGTTAAAACCAAAATTCTACGCGTTCCTCCACATAATACAGAAAACATCACACACATAGTAACCCAAAAGTCATTAATACCTCCAACCCCATTCAACCTGTACTTAACACATTCTACACACACTCAAGATAGTATATAAACTATACTCTCCTCCACAACACACACACAGACACACACACAGTCACACACACACACACACACACACGTACCGTATAAAAGCCTAAACCACACACCACTGCAGTGCTCAAACGCTGGGAAGAAGCCACCCTTGTGGCACCGGAAACCCACGAGGTTGGAAGTGGAAGGGGAACAGGGCCAGATACTTCACCTGAAAATCCGCCAGGATCATCTCCCGGTCCATGTTGGACGCCATGGCCGCCGCCGAGCTCCGCGGCTCCGGGAGCAAAGCGCGCACCTGGTAGGGAGATCGCGCTTCCTGCGACCGTCGTCGCCGCCGCCGCCGCCGCCGGGCGCCGGGGGGCTGGCGGGCGAGCCGGCGGACGGACCGGCTGGCCGGCGGGCGGGGCAGCGCAGGAGGCGCTAGGCGTTCATGCACTCGGTAACCTTCAGGCGCCCCGGCCGCCTGCCTGCGACCTGCGGAGCCCGCGTCGCAGACGCCCGGACAGGGAGATTGGTCTGGATATGGGTCTGGTCTTACAGTAGCCGGCCACGATGAGGATAGGTTGCAGCAGCGCGCACCCGGCTCCCTTCAGCGGCGTTAAGCCGGCGGGGGCGGGGAAACCGAGAGAGTGAGCGGGCGGGTGAACGCCACGGCCGCCTCCGCCTCCTCCGCTTCCTCCCTGGCCGCCGCCTCCGCCCCTGGTTGGCCAGCGCCACGGCTGTCGCACATTTTGCCTGTCATCGAGGTCGCAAAGCGTCGCTTTGCGGCTTCCACGTGACCGCCCTCCTGTCAAGAGCTGGGCGCACGACTACCCGGCCAGAATCTCTTCCCTGACAGCAGAGACGGCAAACTGCAGCTGCGGAAGCTTCAAGTCTCGCAACAGGTTATTCCAGTTTGGATTTAAGCAAAGGGGTAGCGCTTCCCTCTAGCTGACGCAGAGACCAGATTGTGCACCTCGCGTGGTTAGTCACACAAATACACATCCAGCCTCAAAAACCAACTGAACTCACTCTTACAACTCTTCTAACAAGCAGCATTTCAGAAATACACGTTTTCCCTACAACGTTTCACCAAAGTACAACTTCATATAGTTTCTCACGCTCAACCTCTCAAAACTGCTTCCACGCTGTCACACCCAGTCCCAAGCTCCCTGATGTCTGCATCCTCAGACTAAGTAACACAGAAGTAACAAGACTCATACGGTAGACAAGAGAGACGAGGAAGCGTAGAAAGGTGAAAATGTCGTCCCAGAGAAGAGGAGGAGCATTTTTTTAAATTGATAAGGTAGTTATGAGAAATAAAAATCAATTAGTAGGGTTAGTTCCAAAGGGGGAAAAAAGGGAAAACCTTTCTACTGCTGCAGTTATTTTTTTTTAAGCTGAGACATCTTACAAATGGTGTAAAACTTGAATCCAGTTTTGAATATAGTGTCCGTCTATTTTCTTTTTTCTTTTTTTTTTTTTTTTTCTTTTTTTGAGACGGAGTCTCCCACTGTCGCCCGGGCTGGAGTGCAGTGGTGCGATCTCTGCTCACTGCAACACCACATCCCGCTAAGTTTTTTGCATTTTTAGTAGGGACAGGGTTTCACTATGTTGGCCAGGCTGGTCTCCAACTCCTAACCTTGTGATCTGCGCGCCTCGGCCTCCTAAAGTGCTGGGATTACAGGCCTCAGCCACCGCGCTTGGCCTATTTATTTTCACAAGAAACTATTTTGGAATATTCACCAATTATTGAAAGTTTCAACTCATGGTCAGAAATTGACAGCCTCTGTACCTAAAATAGCCAAAAACTATATACAATGAAGTGTGACAGTTTGTAATTGTCATCCAGGTTAGAGAAAGTGTGACAGTGGAAGTTGTTCATTCTTGCCTTGGGAAAATATCAGCTTCTCAACTGTCACGGGACATTTACTTGCTTTAGAAAGTGTGTAAAAGTTTAAAAATGTAAGACTGCTGATTTTATGCTGTAGAGCTAAAATAAAAACTAATGAAATCATCATATAGCATGAAGGCCTAGGTGTCCCTTTTTTAAGAACTTTTTAAATTTTTATTATTTATTTACTTTTTTAGAGACAAGGCCTCACTTTGTTACCCAAGCTAGCTTCCAACTCCTGTGCTCAAGCCATCCTCCCACCTCAGCTTACTGAGAGCTGGGATTACAGACCTGAGCCATACCACCACACCTAGCAAGGTCTAGGCTTCATAAACTGGGAATATATTCATGAGAAATCAGAAATATGACTTAATTGTTCAGTTTCATTGAATATAAAGAAGTGTACTATATTAAGATCTGAGTTTATTCTGCATGTTTTCTTAAATGAAAATAGGCTGGCCTACAACTCAAGTAATGATCTTTGTTTAGACCAGAATTAGCTAGATAATAGAACCCTACACAGTCACATGAATCAAAATGTCTTGCTTCGTTTTCATCCCTAAGAAAGTAATTCCAGCTGGGCACAGTGGCTCATGCCTATATTCCCAGCACTTTGGGAGGCTGAGGCGGGTGAATCACCTGAGGGCAGGAGTTCAAGACCAGCCTGGTCAATGTGGTGAAATCTCATCTCTACCAAAAATACAAAAATTAGCCGGTTGTGGTGGTAGGTGCCTGTAGTCCCATCTACTCAGGAATCTGAGTCAGGAGAATCACATGAACCTGGGAGGCAACGGTTGCAGCAAGCCAAGATCATACCATTGCACTCCAGCCTGGGTGACAGAGCCAGACTCTGTCTCAAAAAAAAAAAAAAAAAAAAAAAAAAAAAAAAATTAGCCAGGCATGGTGACACAAGCCCGTAATCCTAGCTACTCAAGAGGCTGAGGCAGGAGAATCACTTGAACCCAGGAGGCAGAGGTTGCAGTGAGCCAAGATCATGCCTTTGCACTCCAGCTTGGGCAACAAGAGTGACATTTTGTCTCAAAAAAAAAAAAAAAGAAGAAGAAAGAAAGAAAAAGAAAAGAAAAAAAGAATTTCCTATCCCAACACTTTGGGAGGTGGAGGTAGGCGGATCACACAGGAGTTCGAGACCAGCCTGGCCAACATGGTGAAATCCCACTCTGCTAAAAATAATACAAAAATTAGCCGGGCATAGTGGCCTATGCCTGTAGTCCCAGCTACTTGGGAGGCTGAGGCAGGAGAATCACCTGAACCCAGGAGGCAGAGGTTGCAGTGAACCAAGGTCATACCACTGGGTCATGCCTGGGTGACAGAGTAAAACTCTGTTTCCAGATAAATAAATAAATATTTTTCTAAAAAGAAAGTAATTACAAAAGTCAGCACAAATGTGAATTATGAGGAAAACACAGCACCAATAATATAAATGGGGCAATTCAGTTGCCCCATTCATATAGGCCACCCGCAGTATAAAGCAGGTGAATAATTTTTTTTAGTTATATGGCCAAGGTTCAGGCAGTCCTAAAAAGTTGAGGGTTTTTCTCTGTGATGATGCGTGTGTATCTCGGAACCCAATCAAATCCCACATTGCTGCCTTTTTCCTTTCTTTCTCTCCATCTCGAAATTAAAACAATATGGTTTGTAGAAAGACGGGAAGAACACACTAGACATTCAGGCATATATTAGTATTGCTTTTCCAAATAATTAGCTGAGGGAACTTGGATGAGTCAATCTCTCTGACTTCGGCTTCTGACAGGACTATTTCCTCTGATAAATGAGAAACCAATTATGAAAATACATGGAAAATATAAAATATTGTTATCAACCTAACATAAATTTTATAGTCAGTATTCAGTGTTGGTTTGAGTTCCAACACTGCTCCTTGACAAAGGCTCTCTGGTTCTCTTTATCTCTAAAGTGGGGCAAATAATACTTGTGATTTTGAATGCTGAGTGATAAAATGCTTGTGAAAACTCCTCATAAACCTTAAAATTCTCCAAACATATTAGTTATTACTCTGTATACCAATTCTTAAATGCTTTCCTCAAGACCATCCCTTTCAGAAAATTTAAGCCAGCAAGGATCTTTCTCCTTTCTAACCACTGCTTTTACTATCTTTATAACACAACTTAGTACTCTAGTAAATCCTGTAATTTTTTTTCTCTAATTCTTTTGATATATGTATGTTTAATCTCTCCCCAAAAGTCAAAAGTTTCTTGAGATTATAAACTATTTTATGCCACGTGTTTTTATATTCACCATAGTTCATACATAGCAAAGTCTTGTGAAATAACAGATAGTAAATGCTTTTGAATTTTTTTTTTTAATTTTTTTATTTTTTGAGACAGAGTTTCGCTCTTGTTACCCAGGCTGGAGTGCAATGGCGCGATCTCGGCTCACCGCAACCTCCGCCTCCTGGGTTCATGCAATTCTCCTGCCTCAGCCTCCTGAGTAGCTGGGATTACAGGCACGTGCCGCCATGCCCAGCTAATTTTTTGTATTTTTAATAGAGATGAGGTTTCACCATGTTGACCAGGATGGTCTCGATCTCTTGACCTCGTGATCCACCCACCTCGGCCTCCCAAAGTGCTGGGATTACAGGCATGAGCCACTGTGCCCGGCCTGCTTTTGAATTTATTAATTTTTATTGGGAATCTACAAACTTTATCTCATTTAATGTTTACAACTACTACTTTACAGAATAAAAAGCTGCTCTGGCAAGTTAAGAAATTGCTCAAAGTCATGCTACAAAGTGACAGACCTAGGATTCAATGCTAGGTCAAATTAGTGCTTTTCCTACTTACCCTATTGCCTCTCTACAATTTGTCTTCCATGCTGCTTAGTTTATATCGTTGCCAAAGACACTGTTTCTTCCCTAGGCCTAACTCTTCATGGTTGGATACCTAGCATCCAGAGTAATTATCTACCATAGAGAAAAGAAGAGAAGAAAAATAAATACTGAATTAGGAGGAAAAGTCATTTTTCATTTCTCCAGAGTTCCATCCCTAAGAGAAACAATTTTATTTAAGTGTCATAAACCAAAAGAAGGAAATGTAAAGAAATTCGGTCCACGCAGAAGCAAAGAAAAGTCATTTTAATTTATCTGTTCTCATAGTTGGCCCACAGTAGGAGTTCATGGAACTCAGCGTAAGTTAAATATAGATCTTTTTCTAGAATCTCCATGTTCTGTTAAAAGAAACTTTTATATCATCTTTATTTCAAATATAAATAATAAATATTATTTCTCACGCCTGTAATCCCAGCACTTTGGGAGGCTGAGGCGGGCAGATCACCTGAGAGGTCAGGAGTTCAAGACCAGCCTGACCCACACAGAAAAACCCCATCTCTACTAAAAATACAAAATTAGCTGGGCATGGTGGTGCATGCATGTAATCCCAGCTACTTGGGGAGACTGAGGCAGGAGAATCCCTTGAACCCGGGAGGCAGAGGTTGCAGTGAGCTGAGGTTATGCCTTTGCACTCCAGCCTGAGCAACCAGAGTGAAACTCTGTCTCAAAGAAAAATAAAAACAAAAATAAATAAATAAATATTATTTACATTTTACTGTTTTATTTGGAATTATTTTAGAATAGTTCCAAAGATAGTACAGAATGTTCCTATATGCTTTTAGGCCATCCTTCTCTAATGTTACTATCTTATTTAATCATGGTACATCTATCAAAACTAGGAAATTAACACTGCTAGAAACTATTCAATTCTAGAGGCTCTATTTGGATTTTTACACTAATGTCCTTTTCTTGTCCCATGGTCCAGTAATACCACATTACTTTTAGTTGTCATGTCTCAGTAGCCTCTTCTAATCTGTGACAGTTTCTCAGTGGACACTTCCGAAGAGTCAGGAACTTTATAAAATCTCCCTCAATCTGGGATTGCCTAATGTATTCTCAGAATTACACTGAGTTTATAAATTTAAGGGAAGAGGTGATATGTCCCTGTTACATCATATCAGGGCCATGTGTTATCAACTTGACTGATTACTGGTAGTGGTAACCTTGATTCTTTGGCTAAGATAACCAATTTATTAAATAATACTTCTTGCTTATAATGTAATTCATGAGAAGACTAATGCTACTACACATATGTATTTCATCTAGTGATTTAATGTTGTTTAAGAGACTAGTGGCTGACCCTAGACTGTCAACTAATAAAATAATTTTGATCTGTAAATGCAACTAAAAAGTATAAGGTTTGGAGCCCCAAGAACTGAGTTCAAATTCTATGTCCACTATTTACTGACTTTAAATCACAATTTCTGTCAGCCTCTATTCCCTCATATGAAAAATGGGGATTATCATAGTCACCTCACAGAATTACTGTAAAGATTAATATATGCATAAAGATTAATATATGCTCACGCCTGTAATCCCAGTACTTTGGGAGTCCAAGGCAGGTGGATCACCAGGTCAGGAGTTCGAGATCAGTCTGACCAACATGGTGAAACCCCATCTGTACTAAAAATACAAAACTTAGCTGGGTGTGGTGATACACGCCTATAATCCCAGCTACTCAGGAGGCTGAGGTAGGAGGATCGTTTGGGCCTGGGAAGTCAAGGCTTCAGTGAGCCATGATCATGATCAAGCCACTGCACTCTAGCTTGGGCTACAGAGTGAGAACCTGTCTCAAAATGAAATAAAAATAATAATAAATCTTCATAAATAAGTACCCATGTGAAAAAAGCCACTGAATCTCAGAAATAAAATGTTGAATTCACAATTATAAAGTGATTTTTTAAAAAAAGGCTGCCTGGGGGTGCCCACTATGTTTTTCACCTCTGTTGATCTATAACTACAACAAAAGACTTTGAGACCAGTTAAAGAAATGATAAATACCACATATACATTTCCAAAAGTTAATCATTCAGAAACTGTGCTTACCTGAGTCAATGAGGGAAAAGCCCAGAATTTTGACTAAATCATATTTCTATGTCTCTTTAAATGATTATGAACTCCTGGAGAAAATGGTTTTCATGACTGTATTTAATATCTAACTATAAAGGCTGTATTTCAGTATTTGATGTACTTATCATTGCAGTGTTAAAAGAGAAACCACCATTCTCCACATAGTAGAGAGCTTAATTGTGAATGTTTCTTGTAAGCCATGTTAGAATATAAGCTTATTGAGGGTAGAGATACCCTTGAATCCACTTTAGTGAACTAGGCCTCAATAAATACTAGATTTGCATTGGAGTTACTGGGTAATACTTACGTATGCCTTCTGAACTAAAACCCTATGCTCTGCACTGCCAATTCTAGTTTACTCAATAGGCAGATGAAGCATATACTTCAGAGAACCAGCAAAACCGAATGTAAAAAAAAGAAAAGAAAAAAGAAAACCCAAATAACATTTCAGTAAAACCACTGAAGAAGCCATCATGGGGGAAAAACAGAACTTTGTTGGACTTTTTTACTCTTATTTTGGGGTTCTGTTATTTTTCTTTTTATTTCCTTATGAGGAAGACATGGTAGAACAGCAAAATCTTTTCAGTGCTTAGGGTCTTCAAAAATCTTAATACAACTCTGTGTACACCTTAAATTATCATAAGTTTGATTTGCTGAGTTGTTCAGCAAAAAGTATTTTATTTCATGAAAATGATAGCATGTTTTCCTGTACTTTATATAATCATACAATTTAAGATTCTTCCTCTTTACAGTTTATCTCTAAGTAAGAAACCATAATAAATGCTAGAAGGCAACCCTCATAAATTGGACTAACACCAGTTCTCTCTTATCAGCCAACAGTACTACTATGTCATCACACCCTCTGGCTGTATGAAAAGATTACACAGTTCCCAGAATAATCAAAAGTAAATTATTATTTATTTCTTACTGGTATAAATGGAATCTTAAATGTTTCTACTTGAAACGTCTAAATATATGTAAGAGTTAATTTCTTATTCCATAGTTCTCATTTGATTCACAATTCTAGTTACTTAAGAAAATAACTAGTTTTTTTTCTCAACAATTACGTTAAAGAAAACACTGCCAGATTTTTCCCAGCTTCAACTCTCGCTCTACCTATCAGCCAGTCTGCTGCTACATAATTATCCAGATGTTTCTGGTGTGTCTTGTTGCTAATACTCCCAGTGTACTTAGGAAGAAGGGTACAGATACTGCTTGAGGATCCGCCTGCCAAAGGCCGGTTCTAATTAGACTTGTCATTTTTTGCTTGGTTTCATTTTGACCACTGGGTGCATCATGCAACCGTGTTGGATATTTTTAAGAGTATAAAAATATAGAAAGCAATAGTTAACCTATCTCACACAGCTAAAAGAGGAAGTTAAAAGTAATGGAAATTAGTGTCGGATGATTAAGGAAAGGATTAGGAGAGACACCATTCCTTTACATGTAGACACTCTCCCCAACCCAGACCCCCGAAAAACCAAGCCACTTCTAAGTAGTGAGAGAACTCAGGCAACAAAGAAATAGCTTTGTTAGAAAACACTTCACACGACTTATTTTAAATTTTGCTTTAAATTTGATTGCTTTCTCCTTTTTCTCCAATAATTGGGCTATTTCAGTTTCTAGTCCTTGATTAAGGCTTCAGAGTTCGTTATTATTTCTTACCTACTTAAGTTTTCATAAAATTCAGTCTATACAAGACTTGCTTTCTGTGACAACTGTGCTTAGTGGCAGCCCGGGTTTTTCCCTCCACCCCCGGGGCCACCTCTGCCCACCGCAGCCGTCTGCGTGGATCTGGCAGGTGCGAGGCCGGCCGAGGCCCAGGGCTCAGCCAAAGCAGCAGAGTTTACAGAGCGCGCGCCCTAGAGGAGGCAGCGGCAGCCGCAGGCCTGGCCGCCCGAACTTTGCTAGCCTGGCGGGGGAGCTCTGAGGCAGGCCGACCTGCCCCGCTGGAGCTGGAGAACGACTCCCTTTATGCCAGCTCGCTCTCCGCCTTCCCGCAACCAGCGCTGCGAGCCTCAAAGGCCCTGCGGCCCTCCAAGACCGTCTTAAGTAACAACCCCCCGCCCTCGCCCCAAAGGAATCGAGGCAGCTGGGGGTTCGCGTCGCAGACCCAACCCGCCAGCAGGAGGAGAAGGGCAGGCCGGGCTTCGCGGAACCGAATCTCGCTCCAGCTGGGGCCAGGCCGCCTAGCCCGCGGGCGGGAGCCGGCGCGAGAGACTAGACGGGAGGAGGCGGGGAACGGGAGGCGGGAGTGCGGGCGCGGGGCCTGGCGGGCGGAGCTTGCGAGGCGGCGAGCGCGAGCGCGAGCGCCAGCGGGGCGGAGGGCGGGGCGTGGGCGGTGCCCGGCCTTCCCGCTCCCGCGGCGCTGTAACTCCGCCGAGCCTCCTTAAAACTCTGCCGTTAAAATGGGGGCGGGTTTTTCAACTCAAAAAGCGCTCAATTTTTTTCTTTTCAAAAAAAGCTGATGAGGTCGGAAAAAAGGGAGAAGAAACCGGCATCATCTCTGAGAGGCAACAGAAGCAGCAATTGTTTCAGCGAAAAAAGCAGCAAGGGAGGGAGGGAAGGAAAAAAAGCAAAAAAAGTGGCGACGCGCAAGTGCCTATAGGGGTGAAGGGAGCAGGGACCCGCGATCTAGGAGGGGATCAGCTACAAAAGAAACTGTCACTGGGAGCGGTGCGGCCAGGGAGGAAGCAGTGCTGCCAGGCTCGTCTCCAGGGTACAGCTGGCTGGCGGCTGCCCTGTCCGCAGCAAAGGGGCACAGGCCAGGGACCGCGAGAGGTTGGCGAAGTGGCACCGGGCGCTGAAGCTGCTGAGCTCTCACCGAGACGGCGACGGGACTGGCTGCGTTCTGGAACTGTGGCGACTACCCCTACTCGGAACTTGGCCTACGCTTTCCCGGACTCTCCCCATCTCCGGAGACCTCACAAAACCGGGAAAGGACGGCGACGGCGGCAGTTCAATGAATGCCTACAGCGGAAAGCCTGAACGAGCTCGGTCGTAGGCGGGAAGTTCCCGGGGGGCTGCCCAGTGCAGCCGCAATGCTGCCGCGAGCTGCCCCAGCAGCCAGGGCTCCTTAGACGCTTCCCGCATCGCTCTCCTCCTCCCTTAGGCTGCCGGGAGTCCCGGGACCTGGCGGGGCCGGCATGACGGGCTTCTCGGGGACCCGCCGCAAGCCCGGCAGCCTCCGGAGACGCGCGCCGAGCCCGGCTCCCACGGCCTCTGAGGCTCGGCGGGGCTGCGGCTGCCTGGCGGGCGAGCTCCAGAGCTTTCCTGAGCGGCATTAGCTCACTGCTTGGCCCGGAGGCGACTAAAGGCTTTTCTGGAGAAGCCCAGAGCACTGGGCAGTCGTTACGACCTGTAACTTGAGGGCCACGGAACTGCTACTCCCGTTCGCCTTTGGCGATCATCTTTTAACCCCCCGGAGCACGTCAGCATCCAGCCACCGCGGCGCTCTCCCAGCAGCGGAGGACCCAGGACTACCCCTTCGGCGAGACGGATGGAAACCGAGCCCCCTGGAGGACCTGCCCCTGCAGTTCTGCCGCACACGGCTCAAGTCACCACCGTGAACAAGGGTGGGTGAATGTCTTTTCTTCCCCCCGAATATCTTTCCTTCCGCGGTCTTTTCTGCCCCATCTAGTCCCTTAAGTCTCGACATACACTCCTCACAGAGATCTGTAGCGTAGGTACGTGACAGCTCTGCCTACATCTGACGTCTGGAGTCATTAACCAGGAATGTATGTGTGTCTGTATGTCTCTCCGTGGAGTCGTCAGAATTCTTCATAGGGGTTAAGCTAAAAAGCGAGGCGAGGAGCCCCTCTCCAATGGCTCAGTTTTGCTGAATAATCACGTGTGAATCGAGGGGCGGGCTTTTGGCAGGCAGATCTTACTAGTATTTACTACCAAGCTCTACTCCAGATTAACCATCCCAGTCCTTCTGACAGTCTCCGATGCCATCATGCAGCCTGGTTAGGAGCAAAGGAAAGGGGAAAAAGAAAAACGACTAATTCATCTTTTCCTGATCGTCAGGACCCTAAAGAATGGCCGAGCCTTGGGGGAACGAGTTGGCGTCCGCAGCTGCCAGGGGGGACCTAGAGCAACTTACTAGTTTGTTGCAAAATAATGTAAACGTCAATGCACAAAATGGATTTGGAAGGACTGCGCTGCAGGTTGGTATTCAGAGAGGTGGGGAAAACAGGTCAATAATGTTGCCTACGTGACCTGGGTTTCTAGAATTACAGCTTTTATGCTTTCAGGGGTACAAAATGTCACTGTTTTTAAACCTAGCTGGTTGCCATATTTTATATCTTTAAGTGGATCCAACTTCTCAAAATGACGTACTTTTAACAAACTCCTCAAATCCAGTAACATCCTTGATATCAAGTAGGGTCGAGGTTTGGTCATAGTTTTTGGAATGTTTTTGTGACGGTGGGGATTTTAAAGTAGTCATAGTAGGGCCGAGGTTTGTTTGCTTTGTTTTGTTTTTAAAGACAGCTTTGTAAACACATTATTATGATTATTATTTGTAGTAAATACAATGCTATTAGTGGTTTCACGTACTTTGCCCTCAATAATTGACTTTATCGTTAATTTTCTTGACTATTGGTGAGGGTCTTTTTCCTTCAAATGCTCCAAGTTTTGACAAACGACCTTTCCTTGTTTGGAAGGGGTGGCTTGGGCACTGGGACAGGATGTACATTTCACAGTTAATGTAATACCATCCACTAATTCAGGAGTCGGGAGGAATAAAAAGTTGAATTTTCTAATCAGAGCTCAGCTGCAGTGTCTTTGTCTCTACGGTCAAGCCGTGGTGTGCTCTAATTTTCAGTAATTAGATTTACAGGCAACAACTGACACATGTCCAGCTGCCAAGTATTGTACCTGATAATTTTTTTCTTCTTCTGAATATTATCATGTAACTTAGAAGAAAGGCTTAGAAACAGAAAAATGACAAAATAGTCTAAAGTAGTTGCTTTATCAGAGTTCTGAAGATATTCTTATGAGCTATTCTTATTTAGAAATACAACACTTGAAGCTGTTTTTGAAACCCAGTGGGGAGAGGGTTTTTAGAGGGCTTTGTTTCAGTTATAAGAATTAAAAATTTAAGTGGCAGGAGATATACTATTAACAAACAAAGTCCATACAGTCTGTACATTTTCCATCAGAATACACTGGCCTTGCAAAAATTTCAGAATTAAGGAAGTTTATGCACAGATACTAAATTATTTATCTTGTTATTTCTGCTACATTAAGAAATGACGTTTTTACCTAGTAGTTTTAAACAGGTTTAGTGATGATAGCAAGGTAACAAATTTAATATACGGAAAAGTTTCCTTTTGAAAACTCAAAAGATTATATAAATTTCACAAAGAATAAGCTACCTAACCCATGTTCACAATAAGATTTTACAGGATTTTTGACGAACAGGAAGACTGGGAGAGTAATACTATTCTTTAAAAAAGTTTTGACAAATATTTTAAATACAACTTTGCAATCTTGTTTATATTAAACATACTTATCAAGGTACAACTCACTTATTGTGGCTTAGTCCTAGTATATATAATGAAATACACACACACACAGACACAGAAACAGGAGTTTCAAGGCTCATTTTCAATATGTATAATCCTGACTCTGAAGTTGTGTCATAAGTCAAGAAAGAACTTTCTTCAAAATCATTTCCAATATTACCATTATTTTCTGTGAAAAAAGATGAATTTTCTTCTACAATTACATTTGTTTAATTCAATTTCAAAAGCCTTTTTTACATTCCTAGAGTACATTTTTCTATTAGGTTAATATCAAAGGCCTTAATCGTACCTTTGCTTTACAAAGATCCAAGGATCTGTCTCTTATTTTTCTCATTCCAGGTCCTTAAATATGCCTAAATCTTTAGGAACAGTTGTGGTGATACCAATTTTTAATAATAAAAGAGTATGTTTCATTGAAGTTCTTGAAAAATAAATTGTGTATCACTTTTTAGCACTGCTCCAAAGGAAGAACTAAAAGTCAACAGAGTTTTATCAACAGGGGAGCTTAATATCTTGTCCATCTATATAGTTTGCATTTATAAGATATTATTAATTCTAAATATATTTTATTATTTAATGTGTGAATAGATTGTTTCTTAAACAAACATTTTAAAAAGATAGATCGACTTTGTATTTTCCATTAGCATTTAATTTCATAAACACTGAGCATCTATTATGTAAGCTATTTATTATAAATTTAGATTATGAATATACCTAAATATAAATGAAACCAGTAAATGCTGAAAATGTGTGACACGTCAATGAAAGTCACATTTTTTCACAGCTAAATTATATGTATTTTATACTTGCATGCTGTTCTACAAGATATTTTATAAGAGAGCACTAATAGAGTGAAACATATTCAAACAACAGTGGATAATCTTTGTTATGTGAATTATTTGCATGTTGATAGCAAGTGTTAATACCACATTCTGACTTTTAATATGTTGGCAGTTTACAAATAGCTATTCCTTAAATGCTTGATAATAACTGAAAAAGGAACTAACACAGGATCACCAGTTGATTATTCAATGAGCTTAAACCACAAGACAAGGCTGTCCGTGTCCCAAAACACCCATTAAATATCTTACTTTTTCTTCTTTTGCTCACTTGAAAATCAGGAGGCTTGTCAGAACTTTGAGAAACAGTTTGAATGTAGTAGAGTGACTATTTCATTATTTTCAAGAACAGTTGTCATATAATAATTTCCTATTGTGATACAAGGCATATTAGGAACTTAGTTTTATATAAATTGATATCATGCAATTTAGAACACTGTGGTTTATTTAACATCTTAATAATGACTAATGTTTTGTAACTTCAAAATGAAGGATTCTAAGCATTGAATACACCTAGTAGCCAATATTAAATAACTTGCAAAGAAAGAATATTTTTTAAGAAATGCTTGGAAATTTGGAGCTATATCTATTTGGAGGGAACTTGCAAAATTTGATCATCTAAGAAAATATCAGGCCTGGATTTTTAAGACATCATTTTTACTCTAGCTGATGGAGTTCGTTTAGAGAAACTCAACATTCTTATTTGTTTGCAGTAGCTACTTAGAAAATAAAGTTTAATCACATTTGATTTTCTAGAATTAATATCACAGGCACATTTTATGAGTATGAACAAACAAACAGAGGAGATTCTTATTTAAATCCAAAATTCCATTTCTTTTATTTTAATAAATGCATGAAATTACATAACTCTTCATAGAACATAGAGAACTGAATTGTCGGTAAATGCTATACATATTGCACAAATTCTCTTATTGATCAATTTATTCTTCTTTTGGGCCCATTTAAGATGTTCCATCATAGAAGCTCAATTTTTAGAAGTTGTCTTCTACTTTGACCTACTAGCACTTTTCTGCATTTGACTGCTTCAAGCCTCATTCTATGGGTCTTCCCCAAGTACTCCATAAAAAATAGTTACATAAATGGAAGGACAGGTGGATATTTAAAAATATTTTTGTAGCATGAGCACTTGATGGATTCTACCATTTGTACTTCTTTTCCAGGTTATGAAACTTGGAAATCCCGAGATTGCCAGGAGACTACTACTGAGAGGTGCTAATCCTGATTTGAAAGACCGAACTGGCTTCGCTGTCATTCATGATGCGGCCAGAGCAGGTTTCCTGGACACTTTACAGACTTTACTGGAGTTTCAAGCTGATGTTAACATCGAGGATAATGAAGGGAACCTGCCCTTGCACTTGGCTGCCAAAGAAGGCCACCTCCCGGTGGTGGAGTTCCTGGTGAAGCACACGGCCAGCAATGTGGGGCATCGGAACCATAAGGGGGACACCGCCTGCGATTTGGCCAGGCTCTATGGGAGAAATGAGGTTGTTAGCCTGATGCAGGCAAATGGGGCTGGGGGAGCCATAAATCTTCAATAAATGTGGGGAGGGCTCCCCCACATTGCCTCTACTTTATCAATTAATTGGGTGGCTATCCTGACTTTTAATGTCATTTGTTAAAATACAGTTCTGTCATATTTTAAGCAGCCAAATATCCTGAAACTGCATAAGTGAAAATCTTACAACAGGTTTATGAATATATTTAAGCAACATCTTTTTCACCTGCGAAATCTGTTCTAACATGTAATTGCAAATAGCTTTGACTGTCTTCTGAATATTTTATCTTTCCTTGGCTTTTTCCTTGCTTCCCCTTTTGCCAATCTGAACACCCAACTTGAAGATTATGTTTTTAAAATGGTTTGTCCTGATGCTTCTTTTGCCTAATTAAAACTCTTTCAAAACAGGACAACATTTTTCTGTGATTTTCCCTCCTCTATAACCCATACACAATTTGCCACTTGCTAAGGAGAACAGTACTAAAAGTTATTGATGTCTTAAGTCTTTACACTAGAAAAAGTAGACCAACGGGAAAACTAGACATAGTCTCTTGATGATTCAGTTGTTTTCATCCTTTATCCATGTCCCATCCATTTTGTTGCCTAGTATTTCTGCTTTAAAACAAAGTAAGGACACCTTTTTTTTTTTTTTTTGGTTGAAAATCAAGCCTGAAATTTCAGTGTGAATTTCCTCGATGTTCAATCTTCCCTTTTTCTTGACGTCAAGTCAAATAGTTGAAGGACAGAGTTCAAAAGTAGTGATATAAAAACATATTTTAGCTCTAAAACCCAGTTTTAAAAGAAAATACCATCTTAAAAGTGCTTACCACTAATTTATTTTTAATCACAAAATGAAGCAAATGGTTAAATAATATATTTTCCAAAATTATATCATAAATATACTAAGTGTAATGCAGACTTTTTCTCCCTGAGTGTAAGAAATGTAAAACTACAAAATGTTTAAGTATTAAAGTGCAAATACCAATTTTTAGGGAATGAAAAACAGCAATACGAATGTATAAATTATATATAAAGGTCATAACTATTTTAAGATCTGCAGAAAAATAAATGTAGAAACTTTTAAAATAATAAATGAGCCACTCCCACAAATAGTACTTAATTTCCAGAGAACTTTTTAGTAAAAGAGTATACAATCTTTTTAGGAGCACATTTACGTGAAAAAAAAATTTTAATATTTTTTGAAGGAAGTAGAAATATTAAATTTCCAAGATGATTTTACAGCATCTATTACTCTGTCATTTTAATTTATAGTTTTCAACAACGGATTTCAATGAAATTATCATTTACAAATTCATATTTTATTCATCTCCTACACAATCAAAGATGCTTTAATTGAAAGTTCCCTCCATAAGCTCTCTGCCCTCACTTCAAAAAGAACAAAATATCTCAAGGTTTATTGAAGGACATGGTTCTGATGCCTGACCTAACAAGGATTGGAATGGCTGGGTTGCAGGCAAGTGGTTTTCAATAATTTACTTTCCGTGATAGTATAAAAGAATATAGGAGGAAAAGGTTAATCCTTTTAATTTTGCTGTAAAATTTACATTCCTTTAGTGCAAAAAGACTTCATCCTCTGACACCTTTAACCACAAATTACTAAATAAATTTATTTTTGATGCCAACAAAATTAAAACACTTATTTAAGAAAAAAGTAGGGATTGAGATGGTTTTGAAGTAATAGTGTACTTTGGATTTTAAAATAGAGTCAATATACAAAATATACTACTTCAATACGCCTAATATTTTTGAACAAAACACTCTAACTGAAAGTAATTTTTTAAAAAGAACTCTTCTTATAAGTTATAACTGTAAATATGGGCGTTAAGATTTTAAAATCCAGTTTAATGGATTTCACGGCATCCAACATATCTCGGCATTTACTTTATTTAATTAAGTAAAAATTCCCTTTAGAGGTTTCAAATATAAATGCGTAGGACGTTCATAAAGCAAAAGAGCAGTACTTCTGCAGTTGCTTTGTTCTCGGATGGTCGGAGCACAATAGAGGAAAGGACGCTATCTTTTCATCAGCCTAAAATTTGTTAGGCATTAAAACATCGCCATATTACTCTGGCTCTGTGCAGGAAGTAGCTTTGCTAATCTAAGTATTTTAGAAATGAGTTATGTGGTCCCCTCTAGGAAATATGAAAAGCCATTATTCAATCTCAAAAACCTCAACAATATTCTGTAAGCCTCTTAAACACGCCGAAATGTATAGGATGGATGAAACGGTGCTGCTGGGGCCCTATTTTTAGCGACCTGAGGTGGGGAGAGAGGGGTCTGAACGTATTCAGATGCAGACAGTGGGGATGCAAGTGCTAACTAATGGAGTGCCCAGAGCTCCGGGGGACGACGCTGCTGTAAAGACAGAGGATACAAAGCAGAGGATGCGCTCTCAAATTCAGTTATTCACTGCTGTGTCCGCATCCACAGCAGGAAACTTGGGCTCAGCCTTTGCCCAGTAAGCTGCAGCCAGGTTTACACCTGGGGTGAGGGGTACTAACATGACCCCGGTCCACGTTCTGGTCCCCGAACTGCTAAGCAAAGTGTCTTTTATCATATTTTGGTAGTGAATTAATAGTTTTCTGATAAACATTATGTATCTTGCAATGGTGCCATGAGTTCATTTACACACACACCACAGTGGGTGACTGATAATAAGTAGATTAAGTATTCTGTCCCAGGAAAGCAATATGATATATTTCCCTTATCGTATTGATCAAAGAACGTTGTGTAGTCAGTGGCCCAGGACTGGTTTCGAAATCTCAGTTCTCAAAAAGGTGCTTTCGGCTTTTGCCGGGGGTAGAAGTAAACAGTCCATAGGCGCCGGGCAATCACAGTGCTGGAGCAAGAAACGGTCGTGCTCGCAGCCTTCCTGGCTGCCCTAAGCAACTTTCATCAAAAGGCTACGGGGGAAAGTCCCTGTATCGGTCTCTGGAGATCATTCTGCTTTTATATGGCAGTCCCATGAAAACAGATCCATGCAGGAACCTAGTGAGAGGCAGGAGACAAACTTCCCGCCTGAGACCTCGGGTAAAGCGCTGCCCATAGCCAACCCAAGCGCTCCACAGAGGGGCTGTGAAGACATCTTTTCTGTCCCTCTGAAAATCCTTCTCCAGACTCCCGGCTCCAGCCTCCGGGGCCCTAGTGAGGAAGCTGGAGCCCAGAGCTCCCTTAGGGCGCGCAGAAAAGCCCGGGGAGGGGGTGGGGGAGCTTCAAAACCGTTAGCTCGCGTTTTTTTCCCCTCCCTCGCTAAGGTTTCTTTTCTTTTCTCTTCCTGTCCAAATATTTCAAATTTCCGCGCCTTAAATAACAGTCTCCTTTTATTTAGTTAGTTTTCTCGGCAGGTCTGGCCGCCCGCTTGTCTCTGACCCCCTACGGCCCGGGGCGCCTCGGACGCCTCGGTGCTGCCTGCAGCCCCCGTGCGCTGCCCCCGGCCCAGCTTGCGCCGCACGGAGCGCGCCCGTCGGAGCCACAACCCCCTCCTGCCGCGACCTCGCCTGACCCGGCTGTCGGGGCACTAGGAGCCAACTAAGGCCGCCCCCAGCCCAGACGCCGGCCTGCCTCTCAGCTTGACTTCCCTCCCCGGACTTTGGAGCGTCTTCTGCGCTGGGGTTTGGATCCCGGTAGCCCTGGAGCAGCAGAATGGCTGCAGCGATAGGAAAGCAGCGAAGGAGGCCAGTGGCCGGAGCCTGCCCCAGCCCCCACCCGCGGGTAACCTTGGAGGCGCCCTCGGAGTAAGTGTGTGCGCGGCCGCGCGGCCGGCCGGGGCGAGCAGGAGCAGCGCGCCGCAGGCGGGAGGCGGGAGGCGGGAGGCGGGAGCCGGGGGCGGGGAGGGGGAGCGGACGCCGGCGCCTCCTGGCCGCCGGCGCAGCGCCCCGGGAACTGCGGGTTCCCCGGGCGGCCAGGCGACCCCGGCCCTGGCCCTCAGGCAGCGGTCCCCGAGGAGGCGGCGGCCATCCCACCGGACGGTTCTGGTGACCTGTGCCTGAGGACTGGGGCCGGAGACCGGCCGGGGAGCAAGGGCCAGCGGGCCGGTGAGTGCCTAGCTCTTCGCGGAGGTGAGCTGGCGGCGGGACGCGGCGAGGCTGCTGAGCGAACCGAGCCCGACGCCGTCGCCAGCACTCCCTTCCCCTCCCCCCTGACAGCTGAGGACAGCCGGGCTCTGAGCCTCGCGTCCAGTTGCGAGGAGGCAAATGCCTCTCTGGCTTCTTAGCCCCTCAGACTATTCGGGAAGTTACCCTGCAGTTTTGTTTGCCGCCCCCAGCACCCACTTCCACAAATTACTGGACGTTCAGGACTGAAAATGCACGTTCAATTCCAAAAGACCCTCCTCCTGAAACACCGTGAACTTCAGGGCTCGGGTGCGCAAAATACCAAGAAAGGGGTCTTTTTTCAACCCGGACTAGTTTTGAAAATCGAGTACTGTATGGATCATCAACGATGCCTCAAAACAATTTTTTTTAAAAAAAATCCCCAGATCTGGATATAGACTTGCTAAATTAAGGTTCCAGTGAAATGTTTTGTCATTTGCTCTAGAAACAATGTGCGAGCTTCAGGTGTTAGGATGTGGGTTTGGAATTTTCTGTGCTGTCTTTAATCCTCAAAGACATTAAATAACAGCATGGTAACACACCCGGCAAGCGAGCAAAGGTTATCCTTGCCACCACAGCACCTGCAGAAGCACAGTCGAACTCACATATTTTGCTTCCTGAGTTCTAAAATGGCTTCTGAACCGTCCAGAGGTACCAGCACATACGAGGAGGGGGACCGGAGACCGGGGGAGAAATTGTACATTTTAAAAACTACACGGATGTTATTACACTTCAGTTGTTCCACCTCACCTCTCTCCCCCAGCCCTCATCCTCATCAGACAAGGAAGAATTTTAGTGTAGGCCTGTTCAGTAATTCTAAATACAGCCTTTTTCTCTTCTCTCATGTCTACCCCGCCCCCACCAAATAAAAACAAAAACAAAAAACAACCAGCCAAAAACATCAGCTCTTTGGGGGAGGAAGTAAAAAACCACCAATCCTTATCCAACTACACGTCATTTCTTTTGAGCATTAAGAAGAAATGCTACATACAAGCCATGCTGTGAAAGAAATAATTTACTAGGACTTCAAACGCATTTAATTTGACTTAATTAAAGTGATACTGTTTTTTAACATGAAAATAATGGAACAGTTTCTGAAACTGATGCATGAAAAACTCACAAATCTTCCCGAACATTTTTGGAGACAGAAGCTTCTGCTCTTTGAATTTTCTAAGTAACTAAAAGTAGTTACTTAGAAAAAGCTGATACTTTATCTTGACCATGTAAAGTAGTATCTTGCGAATTTTATTTTCATTATGTGTCTTAGATTTTCAGATTAGTTGTATGAATAGTGAAATCACATAAAAAGGAAAACTGCCAACATCTTTTAATGTTGAATTTTTAATCTAGAAATGCAACTAAATTATCACAACTATATTAAAATACAGTCCACTCCCTGTTCTTTCTCAGTGGACAGTCTGCACAACTGGCTGGTAAAGAAGTTTGTCCTGAGTTTAAAATTTATGCTTTGGAAACATGATTTTCTAAAATAAAAAAATAAGTAAATAAAAACTTAACTGATTTTTAGTAATTTGGCTATTCCATGCACAACTAATAAAACAATAGATCCTTGTCTTATATTTTGGAACTTTTCTGGGAATTCTTGTTCATAGTTTTCTCCTTCAGATAATTTTCATAAAAAGTAACTGTCCTCGGTGATATATCAGCATTCTGATACCCATTCTGCTAATTCAGGCACTTCACACAAACCTATACAGGCCATTTAAAAATGAACATATATTCTTATTTTTGTCAAACTTTGGAACAGCTGTGAATAAATGCTAACATTTCAAAGGCTTAAAATAATTAATTTGCAAATCAGCAAGAATGTTGTAATGTGGTGATAAACACGTTAGAAGAATAAATAGGATCAAATTGTTAAATTAATCAGCACTTGATGATTAACAAGATAATATTCTTTGTTTCAATATTCACATAGACAATACTGTATATTGTGGTATGCTTTTTAACTATGAATGATAATATATAATAATCATCATGAGTTACAAAAGTAATTGATCACTCCAGAGTCTCTTTTTCAAAACAGAATTAAAAACAATGGTTTAGAAACTATTTCACTATACTATTCACGTATAGTTTTGGCTGTCCACCTCACTTTAAAAAAAATTTATCTGCATTTTTTTTGTCTCCATATTTTAGGTGATGAACAAAAATAGCATATAGATAGACGTTTCCAGGACTTCTTTATTCCTGATTCTTCAGCCATCTGTTTGCCTATTAACAAACATTACTTCCTTTTAAAGTCATATTTAATGATGCTAAAAAGTAGCTATTATATCCATTAATTCAAACTTATCATAGGCCTATGAGTGAAAAAGCATTCAGTCTATATTGTATTTAAAATAAAGTTAAGTGGAAAAAAATGTGCATTAGATTACATCAATTGTGTATTTATGTTTGGCATATAAATTAGTTGAAATATTTTATGATATTTAATATTTAAACACATGCTAAGATTTTCAGCATAGAATTCAGATCTAGAAAAAATTTGTGATCTTCAGAGAATAACACATTTTAATTTGTCATATTGATAAAACTAATCATTTTAAGACAAAGTTAAATTGTTAATACAGAAAAATATAAGGAAAAGACTATCGTATGAAATTCAAAGCAATTTTTAAAAAATAAATTACTCCTACTGGTAAATTACATATTTTAATTGTAGTGTTTATTATTTTCTAGTTATATTTTACACCTTGTACATGGATCAAGGTTTGCTATGTTTATCCATAAGTATATAGTCAGCACCAAGCAGCTAATCAAAATAATGTTGTGGTCCTGTCCTATATGAGTATCCTTATGTGTATGTGTGTATGTTGAGATATTTCTTACTAAAATTCAGTATTAAGCAAATGGATGTGGAACTATCAATCACTATCAATTCACTTCCCATTACTATTTTAAGATGACAAATTATGATCAACTACAGAAATATAAGCTGATAATTTTTTAGATATAGATTAAATCATTTTAGTTAATGATCCTGGGAAAGATAATTAAAATCTTAGAACTGACAACACCAATGCAGATCCTTGTTCTACCTAAGTTAATGTTTCAAAAGCTTGTCATGAGGCATATTAAAAAGCTACTTATCCACAATTTAGAAATTTCAAACATTAGAAATGAAAGTATGATAGTGACAAGAGGAATAAGGAATATTTTAAATGTTTTACAGAGCAATGCCTGTAGGTTAATTTAATAACATGATAGACAATTTTCTAAAGAATCAAAAAGCCAGGACACAAAAAGACCAGTAAAAGACATTTGCCCAAGAATCCAAAAGCAGGGCAAACAAGACCAAAAAAATTTTCTTCATTGCATCACAATGGTAAATCTAAACCAATTAATTTTCTTGGTATGGAATATTTTCCAGTTTCATGTCAAGTGTTTTTTACCATTTTCATTTGGATAATGCTTTTGAAACACAGTAGAAAAACACACTACTTATGTATAAATTACATATATAATTTACATGTTTTACTAACATACAGCAGATACATATTCTTTCTAAAAATAGCAAGCACAACACCATTCTGAAAGGGTAAGTGGATACAGTTGGTCATCTGGACTAAACTGAGGGACTATTCAATGTGAAGCCGGAGTAAGGCCACATAGGAGAGAACACTGAACTGACTGAATACTGCTTAATTTGCTCAAGACTGATCAAAATGACTCTGAGCTAGTATAAATTGCCTGCAGTTGTTTAAATATACCATGCACCTACTGGAAAAGCAAATAACTATATAAAGACAGTTAACAGAAAAAGTATATGTATGTCTTTTTAGTCCAGAGGGACATCACAGATGTCATAAGTAAAATATTAATTTGGCAATATAATAGAGAATTGTAGATAACAACATCAGCTGAAGACCAATGATTAATTTCATTTTTTAAAAAAAGGGTTTATTTATCATATTTTAAAGGTTTAAAATGCACAGTTCTTCAAACATATGACTATTATCTATAATAATACATATTAACTTATTCATATTCTAATTTTTAAAATTTCCTCAAAAAGTACTCCAGAATACTTGTTGGTTCATCAAACCTTATTGAAAGATCTTGCACCATGTCCTAAGATCAGCAAGTAGAGATTCTGGCTTACCAACATAAAAGAGTTTTAAAGATTAGTGCTGTCTAAGGAAAATATTCTGTTTTGAATTACTGGGACGGAAATCTGGGAATTTTTAGTAGCACTTTTTTGTCTTCTACAAACAAAGATATTATATCATTGTTTTGAGTTTAAATACATATAATTTAAACAATAGAACAGTCTATGGCTATTGTGAGGTTTCTCTCCTCAGCAACAGAACATGCTGAAGAGAAAGAAGACCAAAACATCAGACATAAAATTCAAGCTACACAACAACAACGACATTAAATCACCTGACAGAAAAATCACCTCAAACAAAAATCATCTACTAATTTGGGGAAAAGGAGTGGTGAAAAAAGTATTTAAATATCTTCCCATTAGATTAAAAGATTACTGGTTTCTTATCTAATATTGTAGGAGGAAATAAAGTCCTAGATATTTAGGAAAAGGATCTGAACATGCTAAAAACAAGTGGTCTCCATTTACAAGTGTAATAGTAATTGATCTGAGCGGGTGATCTGAAGATGTTTTATAGAAGAATGCTCAACAAAATACTGAATTATGTTGAATTTTGTCATAATTTGTAGGCTATTAAATCATATTTATACAAAAAGATACTTTGATAAATGCCTTTTTTTGGCACTTCTTAATTTATTCACTTATTTATTTGGTGCATATTTCAGTGAGAAAAAAGAAACACATAAGCAAGTTAATAAATCAATATTTATTTTGCATCTGTATGACCTAGTTTAATATTTATGACTCCTTTATGGATTGGGCTTTATTATCCCATTTTACAAATCAGGAACTCAGATGTGATGATGCTAAGTAACTTGTCCACAGTCACAGGCTAGTAATTTATAGCATAAGGACACAAACTGGTGTCTTTTTCTACTGCACTATGGCCAGATGGAAAGATCTTTCAGGAAAATCACCACAAATCCATTAACTTAACAATCACACATTAAGGACCCATCATTATGGTTACTTAATAGGTTTACAGTCTTGGGACTAATTATATCAGGCTTTCCACATCTGTGAAATGGGGATAATAATACCTAATTTGCCATGTTATTATTGTAAATAATAAATGAAATGTGTGCACAGTTTCTGGTACTCAGTAAGCCTTTAATAAATGGCCACTATTACAGGAATACACAGCAATAGAAAATCCATGTTGGATCTCAAGGAACTTAAAAATGATTTGGGTAAATAAACTTTACATATGGCATACTGTAGCAACTAGAAAGTAAGCAGGGTATAAGCAAGTACATAGTAGTGTGGGGTGCAGATTGCACCCAAACGCAGCCTTATTACAGAAAATCTTACAGAAGGCTATGATTTGGATTTAAATGTCCTATGGAAACCTTTCCTTATTGAGAAGAAAAAGGAAAAGCTACCTCAAAATGTTTGCTTTTCTAGCATGTAACCTCTGAGGGTGTTTGTGTCTAACAAATATATCAAGTGAACAATGGAAAGTGACTTATGGACAGAAAATGTAAAAGCCATACATAAGCAGGTATTTTGAAAGATATCTTTCATTATTTTGGATTAAGTAAATATTATGATACTCTGATACCAATAGGAATAGAAAAACAGCAAGGAGTTTCATAATCATTACAAAATGGGATCCATAATAAGCAGTATAGGATAAGGAATGGCTTTAGGGCAAAATAAACTTATTTCTAACTCTGGTACTTACTATGTATATATCTCACCTTGGAACAGGAATTTAATCTCTCTAACCTTTCTGAATTTGAAAAATGGGTATAATAATATTTACAGAGTTGTAATATTTATAAGTAATATTTATTAATAAAGTCACTTCAAACTCTAATATAGGAAACTTGAAAGGCCATAAATCTATAGGTTTCCTGAGACCTATATTTAATTATATTAATCAGAAAAAAAAGAAAACCCATTCTAGGTGGCCATGACCCTGACTGAGTAACACAGACATTTGTGATTTAATAAAAACTTCAAATTAAGACTTAAAGTTATCACTCCAAGCAACTTTACATACCTTTGCATCTGGTCAATATACAAGTACATTCAGTTAATAACCAATAGGTAATTTAGGAAATACTTAACTATAAGTGAAGTATTGTTCTATATGCTCATATTCAATGGAAGTAAGACACCATCTCAACTCTCAAGAAACTAGCAATTTTGGGAGAAACAAAATGTCATGTACAGAATACATTATGATGTTAGGCATAATTAAGACATAAAAGAAATAATAAATTTCACGTGGAAAGTAATAATAAGTACCTGAGAGAAAACAAACTCCATTTTCAGAAAGTTATTCTTGAAGAATCAAGTAAACTTCCTTTTCCAACAAAATGAAAACTAAGTATCTTTAAAAATCTTCCCAGCACAAAACAAATAAATTGCTGATAACATATTTTTTAAAACATATTTTGGAATACAGAGTTGCATTAGGAAAAAAGTAACAAAAATCTACAGAGACAAAAAATGAGAAAAAGCCAAGTCCTGATGCCAGCTGCTCTGGGGGTGGGGGCAGCTACTGATCCCTGGAGTATTAGTTTCGTGAGGCTGCCATAAAAATGTACGACAAACTCAGTGCCTTGTTTAACCCAAAATTTATTGTTTCACAGTTCTGGAGCCTGGAAGTCTGAAATCAAGGTGTTTATAGAATTGGTTCTTTCTGAGGGCAGTGAGGGGAATCTGTTTGATTCCTTTCTCCTGGGTTCTGATAGCCTCAGACATTCCATAGCTTGTAGATGGTTTTCCTTCAGTGTCTTCACTTTTTAGAAAGACATCAATCATATTGATTTAGGGCCCGCCCTAATGACTTCATCTTAACTCGGTCATCTGCAAAGATTCTATTTCCAAGTAAAATCACATGCACAGGTACTGGAGGTTAGGACTTCAGCATCTTCTGGAGTGACACAGTTCAACTCCTAACACCTGGTAAACTACAGATTTCATTTTAAAGGGACTCAGGGATAAAAGCCAAAGCTTAGGGCAGCTGCAAAGTGGGATAACTGATAGAAGGCCCCTTTATAAAGCTAGTATCCCAAAGGGTAGTACCCCAAGGGAAAAGTTAAATGAAGTGTTTATTAAAAATTTTTGCTCATCTATATGTTTCTGTTTTATTATCTTATTATTGAGTTTTTCCTTTGTACATTCTGGATACAAGTCTTTTATCAACTATGTGTTTTGTAGATATTGTCTCCTTCTCTGTGGCTTGTCTTGTCATTTTTCTTGTGTCTTTTTTCCAAGACAGGGTCCCACTGTGTTGCCCAGCTGGGCTTAACTCCTGGGTTCAACTGATCCTCCCACTTCAGCCTTCCAAGTAGCAGGGATTACAGAAAAGTGCCACCAAGCTCAGCTTGTGTCTTTTGAAAAGAAGTTTATAATTTAATGAAGTTAGGAAGAGCTGTATAAACTGATATGGAGTGATGAATGGATAAACAAAATATTATATCTATACAAAGGAATATTTTCAGTCATAAAAAGTACTGATAAATGCTACAACATAGATTAATCTTGAAAACATTACACTGAGTGGAAAAAAGCCAACAAAAAGACCACATATTGTATAATTCCATTTACATTAAATGTCCAGAACAGGCACATTTATGAAGACAGGAGTAGATTAATGGTTGTCAGGGGCTGTGAGAGGGGAAGACTAGGAATGACTGCTAATGGGTACAAAGTTCCTTTCAGGTGATGAAAATGTTGGTGAACTGGATTGTGTTGATTGCTGTACAACTTTATGAATATACTAAAAACCACTAAATTGTAAACTATTAAAAGGATGAATTTTATAGATTAAAAGTGACTAAAAGGATAATACATGCAGCAACCATGCATGGTCTTTGCTTGGATTTTCAATTGAATAAAGACAACTTCGAAGGACATTTTTGGACAATTAAGGAAATGTCAATATGGACTGAAAATTGGACAAGATTATCATATCAGTGTTAAATTTCTTGGTTATGATGCCAGTGTGATTATGTAGGAAAATATCCTTGTTCTTAGAAAATACCAAGAGTTGATTCTTTGAAAAGGTTAATAATATTGATGAACCTTTAGCTAGATTGATCAAGAAATACAGAAAACAAATATTACTGCAGATATTTAAAGGATAAAGGGAAATATTGTGAACAAATGTATGCAAAAAAGAAAAAGAAAGAAAGAAATTGAATTCTTAATTTAAAACACTCCTGTAGAGGAAACTCCATGTGCAAATGAGTATACTGGTTAATTTTATCAAACTTTTAAGAAACAACACTACACAAACTCTTTCAGAAAATAGAGGAGAGAGAAATAATTATTGATTCATTTTATGACATCAGCATAAACTGATATTTAAACAGGTATTACAAGAAAATAAAAGATTATCCCTCATGAACATAGATAAAAAAATCATTGTTTTCATTTTATTTTATTTATTTATTTCTTTTTGAGACAGAGTCTCACTCTGTTGCCCAGACTGGAGTGCGGTGGCACAATCTCAGCTCACTGCAACCTCTGCCTCCTGGATTCAAGCAATTCTCCTGCCTCAGCCTCCTGAGTAGCTGGGACTACAGGTGTGTGCCACCATGCCCAGCTAATTTTTTGTATTTTTTTTTAGTAGAGAGGGAGTTTCACCATGGTGGCCAGGCTGGTCTCAAACTCCTGACCTCAGGTGATCTGCCTGCCTCAGCCTCCTAAAGTGCTGGGATTACAGGCATAACCACTGCATCTGGCAACAGATACAAAAATTCTTAACAAAATATTAGCAAATAGAATTCAGTAATATGTAATATAGTTTAAGCAAGTGAAGTTTAGTGCAGAAGTCCAAGGTTGGTTTAATATTCAAAGGTCAACCAATTTAATTCACTACATTCGCAAAGTATAGGAGAAAAATCCTATGATTTTCTCAATTGATATAGAAAAAGCATTTGCAAAACTCAACACCCATTCATGATTGAAAAAGAAACTCTCAAAAATAGTAAGAAAATAGAACTTCTTCATTCTCTAAAGGCATTTAGGCAAAACTTACAGCTAACCTCATATTTAAATGGTACACTGAATGTTTTCTCTCTCAGATCAGGAACAAGGTACGAATGCACACTCTACTTCGATTCAGTGTTGCACTGGCCATCTTAGCCAATACTAAGCCAAATATATTGGCTCCAGCACAACACTAAAAATGCACATAACCTTTGATCCAGCAACTCTACTACTAGGAATCTACCCTAAGGAATTCTAAATTTCCCTTAAACTCATTTGTACAACTGTTTACTTAACATCTCTTATTGTGTGTCTAGTAGGCATCTCAAATTTATGATATCCCAAACTAAATTTTAACTTTTATTCTGTAAAACCTATTTCTTCTGTGTTTCCTCTCAGGAAATGACCTACCATCACCCAAATGCTAAGGACAATCAATCTTGATTCTTCCTGTCTTTTATACCATCTAAATTATTAGCAAATCTTGTCAATTGCATCACCAAAATATATTTATGTATTATGAATCGGATGACTTTTTACCTTCTTCATTATTGTGCCTCACTGACTCTAATTAGCCGGTATACCAATCTCTGATGTAATCACTATGGCTTTGTTCAACCTTGAATCATGCCCATCTCCGGGGCATAAAGTCATTTCTACCCAAAGCACCTGGATGAATGGATACTGGCAACAAGATAAAGTCTGGCATAAAGTCTGGCTAAAATGCTGCAGGATGATTGTTTAACTGCTTATGTTTGCTGCTATAAACATTAAAATTCTATACATATGTGGTAGACTAGAAAAAAATGGAAAGAAAAATAAAAAGCATTTAGTGTTTATGATGTGCTATAAAATATTCTTATGTGTAAACATAAGAAAACATGCTTGTTTTCCAATGTGAATTAATTTATGCAACCTAAACAAATCGTTTTTAACACATTTAAAATTATCTAGGGTCAGTTTATCATTTTAAAAAGTCATTATTTATACTTAATAAATCTTTTTTCAAATAGAATGGAACAATTTGATGTTATATGCAGTCATGATAAATTCCTTAATATGGCAAAAATACTTCCTTTTTTTCTTGCTTTGTCAAAAATACTTTCTTGCTCTGTCACCCAGGCTGGAGTGCAATGGTGGGATCTCAGCTTGTTGCAACCTCCACTTCCCAGGTTCAAACAATTCTCATACCTCAGCCTCCTGAGTAGCTGGGATTACAGGTGCCCACCAGCATGCCCAACTAATTTTTGTATTTTTAGTGGAGACAGGGTTTCACCATGTTGACCAGGCTGTTCTCAAACTCCTGACCTCAAGTAATTTACCTGCCTTGGCCCCCCAGAGTGCTAGTATTACAGGAGTGAACCACCGTGCCCAGCCTAAAAATACTTTTTACTAAGGGGCTAAATTCACTGATCACACATGTAAACCTGAACATAAAAGAATACCTCCTTTTCTGTTCAAGAATCCTTTAAAACTGCTCAGTTTATTGCTTATTTATCTTGTTTCTTCATTAGACCCCCAAGAGAATAGTTTTCTTCATTTGAAATATATAATTGCCAATTAGGGCATAGTTCTAAACTTGAAACACAAGTCTTATAAAAGTCACCCTATGTAACTAGTAACTGTTTTAACTGCAAAATTTTAGAAGAATTATAACTCTTTAAAAGAAATAATTTCTTTATATTTAATCACATATGATTATTGCTGTTCAAGAAAGTTATGCCTGGTGGATGCAATTTGTACATTCAATACACATGTATACATCACATCCAACAGCACCACTATATGTGAGGACTGTAATAGGTGCAGAGGTACAAAAAGTCAGTTTTTGCTTACATGGAATTACAATTTAGGCCTATTTATATAGAAGTGGTTTGTACTGCCTCATGCTTAAATATAATTTATTAATAAATTACAAATTTATATTATATTTAATAAATTATAAATAAATATAATTTATTTTCAGCTGACACCTAATACCTTGTTCCCATTGACTTCCTTGTCCTTCAGGTCTAAGGGTGTTGCTAATGGCTTCTGGCCATCTTTGGTTCTTAAGATGTTTTACTTCCCTTGTTTTTACCCTTAATCTTGTCCATATTTCTGTAAATAGTTTTTTGTTTGTTTGTTTGTTTGTTTTGAGACAGAGTCTTGCTCTGTTGCCCAGGCTGGAGTGCAATGGCATGATCTCGGCTCACTGCAACCTCTGCCTCCCGGGTTCAAACGATTCTCCTGCCTCAGCCTCCCAAGTAGCTAGGAATACAGGCGTGCACCACTAGGCCTGGCTAATTTTTGTATTTTCGTGTGTGTGTATACATACATACATATATATATATATATATATATATATATATATATATATATATATATTTGTGTGTGTGTGTATATACATATATATATATGTATATATATATTTTATTTTATTTTTTTCCAAGATGGAGTCTCACTCTGTGGCCCAGGCTGGAGTGCAGTGGCGTGATCTCGACTCACTGCAACTTCTGCCTCCTGGCTTCAAGCGATTCTCCTGCCTCCCCATCTTGAGTAGCTGGGATTACAGGTGCATGCGACCACGCCCAGCTAATTTATTTATTTTATTTTATTTTATTTTATTTTTTTTAGTAGAGACAGGGTTTCACCATGTTGGTCAGGCTGGTCTCCAACTCCTGGACTCCTGATCCGCCCGCCTCGGACTTCCAAAGTGCTGGGATTACAGGCATGAGCCACTGCGTCCGGCCTAATTTTTGTATTTTTAGTAGAGACAGGGTTTCATCACGTCGGCAAACTCCCGACCTCAAGCCATCTGCCTGCCTGGGCTTCCCAAAGTGCTGGGACTACAGGTGTGAGCCACTGTGCCCAGTATGTAAATCTTTCTTTTATAAAACTCTTTTAATTTAAGTATTTTGAGTATGCCATTCGTTTTATGCAAGGACCTTGATTAATACAATCTTCGTGAATATGTGATCTGAATGAAGGTTGATGTTTGAAATACTCAGATTCTGGTTAGCTATAGACTTGTTTGGGTAAATGCATTAAAAAGCTAGCGGCTTATTTTTGAAAGTAATGCTTCTTCCACCTCCTTTATTCTCCATCTCAACATTCTGTTTGACTCTTATCTAAACAGTTTTATATTCATAACTCTTATCTAAGATTTAACCTTTTTACTTCCTTTTTTATAATCTTCAGTAGACTGTAAATTACATGAGGACAGGGACCATGTTTATTTTTTCACCATTATATTCCTTGTGTCTGGCATATAGTAAATAACTTGCTAGTCCACTTATTTAACAAGCTCATGCCTGTTTGTGACTCATGCTTATAATCCCAGAATTTTGGGAGGCTGAAGCAGGAGGATTGCTTGAGTGCAGGAGGATTGCTTGAGTCCAGGAGTTCATGGTGGTCTCACTATGTTGCCCAGGCTGGTCTCAAACTCATGGGCTCAAGTGATTCCCTTGTCTTGGCCTTCCAAAGTTCTGAGATTACAGCCATGAGCCACCATGCCCAGTTTAGTTACACCTCCTAATCGCTGTGTATTTGAAAAACTTTATCATCACTGAGCCTCAGTTTCTTCAGCTATAAAATGAGATAATAATAGCCACCTCATAGGATTAAATAAGATCATATACATAGAATTTCTCTTATGAGTGGGAGATTACAGACAAGCCAGGGGAACAGGCTAAAATAATCCATGTGGTAGTAGACTAGAGTTGGAGACATCAGTAAGAATTCATGTTTAACTCAATATAGATACAAATGGTTACATTTTGAAATATTTACAGATATATGTATATACATGGATTAGTATACCCACATATATTTCTTTGATCTGTCAGCTGAGAAGGCCTAGAAGAAATGATGCCCCATTATCAATGAGCAGACTTAGTGCCCAGATCTTGGTTTTTAATACCATTCTCTATGAAAAGGATCCAGGGCTTCTTGGAGAAATAGTTGATTCTACAGACTGGGGCAGCAAATATACAAGATGAACCTGGATCATCTCATAGGTAAGGAATTGTTCAAAACATTCCCCTCCCGCCACCCACTCACACACACACACAGATGGGATATGTCAAAGGGGCACAAAAGCCCATTGAAAGAACTCGTAATGACAAAAGGTGAAACAATTTGAGCAACAAAATAAAAGTAGCATTGGATTATAACTCAAACTATAAAATAAGTATATGGAAGTGCATACTAATCTAAATAAATGATTGAATAAATTGAAGTGAATAAATCTCTCATACAGAAGAATTCCAAATATATTATGCAGATATTCCACTTTAAAGAAGGGGAGCCTGTCTCTCTACTCCTGAATTTTGGGCTGCATATAGTGACTTTTCTAGCAAAGAGTACAATATGGAAAGGCAGAGAAATTTTACAGCAGAAAAGCCTGACAAACATTACTTTCGTTGGATAATGAAGGTAAACATCAACAGTCCTAAATCATGTTGGTGGTGTGTAATCCTGGTATGTAATGAAAATGGCACTTTACATTTGTGATATTCCTTTAAAAAAGGTATAACCCCAGTCTAATCATGAGAAAAACATTAGACAAATTCTAATAGAGAGGCATCCTGCAATATACCTGACCAGTACTACTAAAAACTACCAAGGTCATGAAAAACAAAGTCTGAGAAAATGTCACAGCCAATAGGGACCTACAGAGACAATAGAACTAAATGTAATGTGGGATCCTGGATGGGATTATGGAACAGAAAAAGGACATTAGGTAAAAATTAAGAAAACATGAAAAAACTATGGACTTTAATAATAATGTATCTTTTTGTTTATTAATTATAATAATGTACCATACTGTAACGTAAGATGCTAATAGGGGAAACTGTGTGGATCGGGTCAGGGGTATAAGGGAACTCTCTGTACTATCTGCTCAATTTTTCTGTAAATCTAAAACTGTTCTAAATAATAAATTTGATTAATTTTTTAAAAGCCTATAATGATGCCTGGTATGTGAAAGCTGATAATCATTGTTACCATCATTATCATTAATAATACTATAACCTATGTTTTTCTAATTTGTACTAGTTTATAGTCACAAATATAATCTCATTTATAATCATCATCTTTGTTTCAATAGAAGCCGCTGTGGCATAGAGAAGAAGCTTGTGAGCTTTAGAGAATAGCACACAGATTAAAAGCCTGGCTCTGAATCTTTACAAGCTTTGTGACCTTAGGCAAGTTATATACACTTTACCTCTCTAATTCCCTCATTTTAAGGATGGTGCTAAAAATAGCACCTACAATGACTGACTGTATAAGGTTATTGATAGAATGACATGAAGTAAGGTAAACATTCATTCATTCATTCTATTCATTTTTATTGAGTGCCTACTGTGAAGAAAACCAAGAAAGAAAAAGCCTTTTTTTTTTTTTTTTTGATGGAGGGAAGACAGAAAATAGTCAGAGTTCAGTTTTAGACCTGTTAAATTTGAGATGCTTATTAGATCTCCAAATGGTAAACTCAAATAAATGGTTATATATGAGTGTCTTGAATGCTGAGAAGAGGTTAAGGCTGGAGATAAAATTTAGCTTTCCAGTGTTGGGAGTGGGTAAGTTAATCTGGGGAACATGCCAACAATTAGAGCTCAAGTATGAGAAGAATCAGGAAAAAATAAAATAAATAAACAAACAGCTGAAGAAAAAGAACCAGAGAGGGGAGGAGAAAAATCAGGAGACAATGATGTCATAGACACTAGAAAGAAAAGTTCAAGAAGAAAAGTGTTGAATACTGCAAAGAGGTCAAGTAGAATGAGGAAAGATTGGATTTGGTAATACTAAGGTTGCTGATGACATTGGCAAGAGTAGTCTCAGTTACATATGAAGTAATAAGGGCAGAAGCCAAAATGAAGTGGGTTGAAGAGTAAATGGGAGATGAGGAAGAATGGACAGTGAGTGTAGAAGAGCTTGAGAATTTTGCTGTGAAAAGGAGCAAAGAAATGAGCTGAGAGTTGAAGGTGAATTTAGTGTCATACACTAGAGTATGTTTGTAGGAGTAGAATGATCCTGTGAAAAGTAAGAAATCTAGCATACATCTGGGTACTTAAAAGGTTTTTTCTTTTTTTTGTTGTTGTTGTTGTTATTGTTGTTGTTGTTGTTCTGCTTTCATTATTATTATTGGATCTCCAATCTCCCACCTCCACAATCTCACCCAGCTATGTCTGGTAGTCTGACTATATCTCATGTGAGATTATGAATAGTCCCTCTTCTACCATCTGTCATGTAGTACTCTTCTGCTAGACTCCCTTCAGTGAAATCTCCTGATTTCCCACTGCCTGTGATATTATTTAATGATTCATCTGCACTGCCACTTGTCCTGATGTCTATTATCTTGAATATTCTGATGTTCATTCCAAAGGCACTATGTCCTGATGCTCCCAAAGCTGATAGTGCCAATATGCCAAAATCCTTTAGGTGTCAAAATAGTATAAACTTCTTCAAGTTTATACTCAAAGTGGGCAATATTTGGGACAGAAGAAGTGAGAATGCCCTTCTCCCTCACTTTATATACCTGGGAACCAAGCAATGCCGATCGTGACTTATGGTTTCCCAGAGTAATTTCTAAAAATAGCCTGTTGGGGGCAATCAGACAAGAGAACAAAATAAAGGGCATCCAAATTGGAAAAGAAGTCAACTTATCTTTGTTTGCAGATGGTATTATCTTATATTTGGAAAAAACCTAAAGACTCCACAAGAAACTATTAAAACTGATAAACAAATTCTGAAAAGTTGCAGGCTACAAAATCAACATACAAAAATCCATGGCATTTTTATATGCTAACAGTGAACAATCTGAAAAAGAAATTTAAAAGCAATCCATTCACAATAGCCACAAATAAAATTAAATACCTAGGAATTAACTTAAACAAGGAAAATATCTCTATAAGGAAAACTATAAATCACTGATGAGAGAAATTGAAGAGGACACCAAAAAATGTTCATGGATTGGAAGAATCAATATTAAAATGTCCGTAGTACCCAAAGTATGCTACAGATTCAATTCAATCCCTATCAAAATACCAATGACATTCTTCACAGAAATAGAAAAAAAAAAATCCTAAAATTTATATGGAATAACAAAGACCCAGAATAGCAAAGCTATCTTAAGCAAAAAGAACAAAACTGGAGGACTCATATTATCTGACTTAAAATTACATGACAGAGCTATAGTAACCAAAACAACATGGTACTAAAAACAGACACACAGACCAATGGAACAGAATAGAGAACCCGGAAATAAATCCACACACCTACAGTGAACTCATTTTCAACAAAGGTGTCAAGAACATACATTGGTGAAAGGACCGTCTCTTCAATAAATGGTGCTGGGAAAACTGGACCCTTATCTCTCACCAAAACTCAAATGAAAATGAATTAAAGACTTAAATCTAAGACCTCAAACTATGAAACTACTAAAAGAAAACTTGGGGAAACTCTCCAGGACATTGGTCTGAGCAAAGATTTTTTTGAATAATACCCAAGAAGTACGGGCAACCAAAGCAAAAATGGACAAATGGGATCACATCACATTAAAAAACTTCTGCACAGCAAAGGGGACAATCAACAAAGTAAGGAGACAACGCAAAGAATGGGAGAAAATATTTGCAAACTGTCCATTTGACAAGGGGATTAATAACTGGAATATATACAGAGCTCAAACAACTCTATAGGAAAAAAATTTAATAATCAAATAAAAATGGGCAAAATAGTTCAATAGAAGTTTCTCAGAAGAAGACATACAGGCCAGGCATGGTAGCTCATGCCTGTAATCCCAGCACTTCGGGAGGCCAAGGTGGTGGATTGCCTGAGGTTAGGAATTCCGAGACCAGCCTGGCCAACATGGCGAAACCTCGTCTCTACTAAAAATAAAAATACAAAAATTAGCCAAGCATGGTGGTACACTCCTGTAATCCCAGCTACTCCGGAGGTTGAGACAGGAGAAGTGCTTGAACCTGGGAGGCAGAGGTTGCAGTGAGCCAAGATCTCGCCATTGCACTCCAGGCTGGGTAAAAGAGTGAGACTCCACCTTAAAAAAAAAAAAAGACACACAAAACAGGCATATGAAAAGGTGCTCAACATCACTGATCATCAGAGAAATGCAAATCAAAACTACAACAAGATATCATCTTACCCCGGTTAAAATACCTTATATCCAAAAGAGAAGCAATAACAAATGCTGTTGACGATACGGAGAAAAAGAAATCTTTGTACACTGTTGGTGAGAATGTAAATTAGTGAAACCACAACAGAGAACAGTTTGGAGGTTTCTCAAAAACCTTAAAATAGAACTATCACATGATCCAGAATTCCCACTGTTGGGCATATACCCAAAAGAAAGGTAGTCAGTGTACTGAAGAAATATCTGCAGTTTCACATTTGTTGCAGCACTGTTCACAATAGCCAAGATTTGGAAGCAACCTAAGTGTCCATCAACAAGTGAATGGATAAAGAAAATGTGGTGCTTATACATAATGGAGTACTATTCAGCCATAAAAAAGATGAGATACTGTCATTTGCAACAACAATACGGATGGAACCAAAGGTCATTATGCTGAGTGAAATAAGCAAGGCACAGAAAGATAAACATCACATGTTCTCACTTATAGATGGGATCTAAAAATCAAAACAATTGAACTCATGGAGACAGAGAGTAGAAGCATGGTTAACAGAGGCTGGGAAGGGTAGTAGGGGTTGGAGATGGGTGGGAATGGTTAATGGATACAAAAAATAGAGAGAATAAATAAGACCTAGTATTTGATAGCACAACAGGGTGACCATAGTTAATAATTTCATTGTATATTAAAAAATAACTAATATAATTGGATTATTTGTAACACAAAGGATGAATGCTTGAGGAGATGGATACCCCATCTTCCATGATGTAATTATTATGCATTGCATGCCTGTATCAAAACATCTCCTGTACGTCACAAATACACACACCAACTATGTACCCATAAAAATTAAAAGTTAAAAATAAAAATAGCCTATTACGTTTCTAGTTGGAGTAGTGGTCCCTAAGGGGCTCAAACTTAAATTTATTAGCTGGACCCATTCTTTAGGACCCCCGTGCCACCTTCCCAATTGTTACATTCATTTAAAAACAATTTTTTAAAAAAGGGTCTTGCTATTTTGCCCATGCTAGACTCAAAATCCTGGCTCAAGAGATCATCCTGCCTAAGCCTCCTGAGGAGCTGGGGTTACAGGCATGAAACCACGGCACCTGGTGTCACCCTGCTATTTTTTTCGGGGGTGGGGACAGAGTCTTGTTCTGTCGCCCAGGCTGAAGTGCAGTGGTGCGATATTGACTCACTGCAATCTCGGCCTTTCAGGTTCAAGTGATTTTCTTGCGTCAGCCTCCTGAGTAGCTGGAATTACAGCTGCGTGCCACCACACTTGGCTAATTTTTATAGTGTTTGTTTGTTTGTTTGTTTGTTTGTTTGTTTGTTTATTAGTAGAGGCAAGGTTTCACCACATTGGCCAGGCTGGTCTCGAACTCCGGACTTCAAGTGATCTGCCTGCCTCAGCCTCCCAAAGTGCTGGAATTACAGGCGTGAGCCACTGCGCCCGACCCACCCTGCTATTTTTATGACCTCTGCCTCCTCTTCAAACTTCATGCAAATCAATTAAAGCAAATTCCTAGTTGGCCTAATACCCTGGTCTTTTAAGTCTAAATATGAGAAATAGGCATATACCTTAGACTAAAACTAGAAACCTACCTAGAGTCAGTGGTGTGCCAAGGATTGAGTGGTGGGAGTAGTCTGCTCTGAATGAATGTATTAAGGTAAACTAAGTGTAGAGAATTTGAAAGCAATAATAAAACTGACTAAAGATAGATCTACTTTTTACAATCACCAGGCACCAACAATTTTAAACTGTGTCAGTAATAAAATACCCTCTCCTCAAAATGTTTTATTGGTCTACGTTCTAGACAATTGTGCAGTTACACTGTGAGTTTTAACAATATACACGTTTCCAATTAGCACATTTTAATTACTTAAATAATATATTCTATAAGGATGTTTATTCAGAGTCAGCCTGTGACACAATCAGACTCAGCTGCACATTTGTTCTGAGTAAGTTCCTACTGGTTCAGAATTGCTTGAGCTCACTGCAGATGCTGTTTTTGTCTCTAACCCCTGCATTTAAACAGCAAACTTGGTATAAATAATGATACTAGATAGTAAAGAAGAAGAAACACTTGAGTTACATTAATTCTGTCATTTTACATGACTACATGGAGTTACCTGTGTTTAACAGCTAAAATATAAAACGTAGGAACATTTGAAAGCCACTCAAATCAATCCTGAAGAAACAGACATATAATTTCTAAAATTTATTGTGAGAGAGGATTGTTATGAATCTCTGCCACAAACATTCTTTTTGTTTAAGACTTCCTATTTGTAGATAGGATGCTTCATTTGAAAAAAACTTTTCAAAATTAAAATTAATAAAAAGAGCTCTTCAACTGTAAGTGAAGACAGATTGACAAATCTGGCTATATTGTCTATTTAATATGAGTACATGAAGATTAATTTTGATGAAGTCATTGACAAATATATAGAAGTTAAGTCTCAAAAACAAAATGTCATTTGTTACTACAACAGACCACGTAAGTTTCTTTCCCACATAATTTTTTTCTTTCTTTCGTTTTTTTTTTTTGTTTTGTTTTGTTTTGTTTTTTTTTTTTTTTTGTGACAAGGTCTCACTTTGTTGCTGGCAGGTGCTGGAGTGCAAGTGGCATGATTTCAGCTTACTGCAACCTTGACCTCCCAGGCTCAGGTGATTCTCCCACTTCAGCCTCCAAAGTAGCTGGGACTGCAGGTGCATGCTGCCACACTGGGCTAATTTTTGTATTTTTTGTAGAGGCAGGGTTCCTTCATGTTGCTAAGGATGGTCTGTCTCCACCTCCTGGGCTCAAGGGATCCGCCAGCTTCAGCCTCCCAAAGTGCTGGGTTACAGGCGTGAGCCACCATGCCCAGCCTTTCTTTTCTATTTAAAAAATAAATTAGGCCCGTCATGGTGGATCATGCCTGTAATCCAAGCACTTTGGGAGGCCGAGGCGGGCAGATCACTTGAGATCAGGAGTTCGAGACCAGCCTGACCAACATTGTGAACGCCTGTCTCTATTAAAAATACAAAAATTAGCTGGGCGTGGTGATGGGCACCTGTAATCCCAGCTACTCAGGAGGCTGAGGCAGGAGACTCACTTGAACCCAGAAGGTGGAAGTTGCAGTGAGCCAACACACCACTGCACTCCAGCCTGGATGACAGAGTGAAACTCCAACTCCAAAAATAAAGAAATAAAATAAAATAAAATAAAAACTAAATTAATTAAAATTATTAATTTATTTTTTCATTTTTGTACTTTAATAATTATTTTCCTGTTTTGAACAAAAGAATATTTTCACTGTTTCTATTTATTTTCTGGCCATTATGATTATCCATTTCATTTTCTGATTTTTATTTTAAAAAATCTTGTCATCTAGAGGGGAAATTTGTTAACAAAATGATCCAATTCTGGTGCCAAACACATTGCATATACAATACTTGTAGTAATAACAACTTAATATTTTTTAAATAACATTTAAAATGTTATTTCCTGAACATTCCATATCTGAATTCATGGGACTTATGTTTTATATTTCATTCTGAATCATTCACCAATTTTTGTATCTTACAAATTACAAATTATCTTTTCTGTCCCAAATAGATTGTAAATTCCTCAAGGTCAGTTTATGCAATAAAAAATCAATCAATAAATAAATTTTTAAAAAGATAGCATGGGGAGAAATGACAGATACAGGCAAGGGGACGGAAGGCAGAAAACCACACTGCCATGTGTGTACCTATGCAACAATCTTGCATGTTCTTCACATGTACCCCAAAACCTAAAATGCAATAAAAAAAAATAAAAAAGAAAACTAATAAATAAAAATGTGATGAATATTCCCACTTCATCTTAAGTAAACCAAAAACTAAATTTGATTTTGAGAAAGAAAATAGCTAACCACTGAAATATAGATTCCAAATTTAATTGTTCTTTTACGGTGGCAACTTCATTCTCTTTTTCTTTTTCTGATTTTTTTTTTTTTTTTTTTTTTTTGAGGCAGGGTTTTGCTCTGCCTCCCAGGCTGGAGTGCAGTGACATGATCTCACCTCACTGCAAGCTCCACCTCCCTGGCTCAAGCGATTCTTCTGCCTCGCCTCCTAAATAGCTGGGACTACAGCCATGCACAACAAGCCTGGCTAATTTTTGTATTTTTAGTAGTGATGGGGTTTCATCATGGTCTTGAACTCCTGGCCTCAAGTGATACTCCCACCTCAGCCTCCCAAGGTGCTGAGATTACAGGTGTGAGCCACCAGTCATGGCCTAGGCAATTTCTTTTTTTTTTTTTTTGAGATAGAGTCTCGCTCTGTCACCCAGGCTGGAATGCAGTGGCACAATCTCAGCTCACTGCAACCTCTGCCTCCTGGGTTCATTTCATTCTCCTGCCTCAGCCTCCTCAGTAGCTGGGATTACAGGTGCATGCCACCATGCCTGGCTAATTTTTGTATTTTTAGTAGAGATGGAGTTTACCATGTTGGTCAGGCTGGTCTTGAACTCCTGACCTCATGATCTGCCCACCTCAGCCTCCCAAAGTGCTGGGATTACAGGCATGAGCTACTGTGCCCAGTGGCAACTTCATTTTTAATTGAAAATAATTATTATAACAATGGCATGTCCCCCCTCTGTAGCAGATGTCTCTGGCACCCACGTTACATATTCACAGGCCATTTCTGATTTCAGCCACATCTGTGTTAGTCCATTCCAGTTTACCTCACATTGCCATTTCCTTCTCCAGTAAGCCTGAATTCTGCCCTAGGGCCCTCTTCAGACATCATGGAAGAATGCTCCGTCCATTTGGCAAGCACAGCCCAGAATGAAGAGAAGAAAGGGGAGGGAGAGAAGTTAGAGATTGAGGTGACAGAAGGTATGAATTGTTTTCTATGAGAGTGGTAGAGTAATATTGTATAATTTCTGAAAAGCATTAATGGCCCACTTGAGACTAGTGATGATACATTTAAAGTGAGAGTGGCTGTATTGTTGTGTTCTTCTCCAGTCACATTTAGCTATATGAGAATAATGGCAGAGAGTGTAATTTCACTAGTCTTGCCAAAGTGAGAGAAAAGCAAGGCAGGTTGTGTGGAGGGAAGTAATTATAATCATTAACCATGGAGTTTAAAGTAGGTAAGAGTGGTGTGAGGTCATAAGTGGGATGAAGGACAAGTAAAAGGTCATAGGAGCAACAGGGTCTAAGTTTTAGGTAACTTTGAGAATTATTAAAGTCAAGAGCTCTAAGGGAGTGAGTGGAAAGACAGGAGATGATGGTTAAAGAGTGACATGCATGAAATTGATTAGGGAAATTAGGGAAAGGTTATAGTTTATAGGTAAGACAAGATCTAGGGTGTTAATATGGTAGTGAGTAGCAGAGGTAGGTGGGAAAAGAGGTCAGGTAATGAAATGTACATAGCCTAATGGAGGTTATATCTGGGGTAAGAGGGGTGACCTGTGAGATCTGGGGCTTTTTGTAGTGCTTGATACAACAGAGATAAATGACATCACAAGATTACTTCTGAAGGTCCCAAAGAAGATTTTGGTAATAAAGTAGTAATTAGAGCAACAGAAAGCCTTGCCAAGCTGAGAGTTTTGGGCCACCCCTTGACTCCTAGTGGAGACACTGAGGTATAACAAAACTTGGCATTTATTGAATGCTAAGGTGCTGTACTCAGAATAAGTATAAGAAAATCTTGTGGTCACCCAACTGTAGTCTGGCTTCAGTTTCTATCTCTGTCTTAGAAAGATGCCAGAGAGCCAGATTGGGTCTTCCTGAGAGGGACAAGGCAGGTGGGTGGACTGCCAGAAACTAAGGCTGGATTCTTATTTTTTAACTAAGGAAGATTTTTTAAAACTAATGTTGGGTGGAGTTGTAATTAATATGTGGAATAGGCATTGAGAACAGAGAAATCCCCAGGGGATTTAAAAGAGGAGTCTACAAAAAAGCCCACAAAAGTGCTCTATTAAAATTAGAGCCAACAATTGTGCAACTGCCACAAAGAGCACCCTGGAGGCAGATTATAACTCCATCAGTCAAGCAAGATTTTTCTGCCCCTTACCTCTCCTCCTTCTCCTTTGTTCTAATCCAAATATAGTCTTGTGAACGGGGGAGTAAGAGGGGAAGCACAGTGGTGAAGTAGAAAAGAAGTCAATTATGTCACTCTCCCCAACTAAGGCTGTTACATAGAAAGAAGGCCAAACTGTGTACAGGAGAAGTTTAAATTGTATGAGAGTTGGAAGGAGGAGAGTTTGGACTGGACATTTTTTTTTTAATTTTAAAAAAGAGACTTCATTTGATTAACTGGTAAATATATATATATATAACTAAAAGTGACCACTAAAGCTATGGAGAAGGGATGGAAAAGAAAATTGAAGGAATCAGTAGGAAAGAATGAAATTACTTTGTGCTAGTACTTGTCCCAGGTCCAGCTTGTTCAATGAAAAGCTTACAATTATAAGGAGGAAAATGGTAAGTGTTGTAGGAAAAGAAGAGGAAAACTAGCAGGGTCGAATGATAAAAGAATCTAAGAAGTAAACTGGAAAAAGCACAATTTAAGCAGGACCTAAAAATAATATTGTTTATTTCAGAAGGGGGAAAGGGATTGGGAGAGTGGATAGAATTTAAAGGAGAGAAGGAAAAACTTGCATGATTTGTAGGTTTGGGTTCTCTAGAAAACAAATCCTGAGGCAAAGCTGAATTGTTCATGTAAGAGTGAGGGAAAAAGGGAATTGAAACAGAAAAAAAACTGGAGCAAATTTAAGGTGGTGCATTACTATACCGACCATTACTTCTCAAAGTTACGTAGCCAGAAACCTATCCATACAGGATATCTCTGGGCAGGTTATAAAGAAACCATGTGGAGATGGCTGGCAAGATGGCCAAATAGAAATAGCTCCAGTCTGCAGCTCCCAGCAAGATCAACACAAAAGGTGAGTGATTTCTGCATTACCAAATGAGGTACCAGGCTCATCTCATTGGAACTGGTTAGACAGTTGGTGCAGCCGACAGAGGGTGAGCCAAAGCAGGGTGGGGCGTTGCCTCACCCAGGAAGAGCAAGGGGTTGGGGAAGTCCCTCCCCGTGCTGTGAGGAAAGCTGTATTTCAGCCCAGACACTACGCTTTCCCCACAGTCTTCACGACGCACAGACCAGGAAATTCTCTCAGGTGCCTACACCACCAGGGCCCTGGATTTCAAGCACAAAACTGTATGGCTGTTTGGGCAGACACTGAGCTAGCTGCAGGATTTTTTTTTCATGCCCCAAGTGGTGCCTGGAATGCCAGCAAGACAGAACTGTTCACTCCCCTGGAAAGGGGGCTGAAGCCAGGGAGCCAAGTGGTCTAGCTCAATGGATTGCACTCCCATGGAGCCCAGCAAGCCAAGATCCACTGACTTGAAGTTCTTGCTGCCAGTATAGCAGTCTGAAGTTGACTGGGGACACTCGAGATTGGTGGAGGGAGGGGTATCTGCCATTACTAAGGCTTGAGTAGGCCACTTTCCCCTCACAATGTAAACAGTGCTTCTGGGAAGTTCGAACTGGGCAGAGCCCACTGCAGCTTGGCAAAGCTGCTGTAGCTGGACTGCTTCTCTAGATTCCTCCTCTTTGGGCAGGGCATTTCTGAAAGAAAAGAAGCAGCCCCAGTGAGGGGCTTATAGATAAAACTCCCATCTCCCTGGGAGAGAGAGCACCTTGGGGAAAGGGCAGCTGTGGGAGCAGTTTCAGCAGACTTAAATGTTCCTGCCTGCCAGCTCTGAAAGAGCAGTGGATCTCCCAACACAGCGATAAGCTCTGCTAAGGGATAGACTGCCTCCTCCTGTGTATCCGGACTGGTAGACACCTCCCGCAGGGGTTGACAGACACCTCATACAGGGGTTGACAGACACCTCATACATCTGGGTGGCATCTGGTGGGTGATCCTCTGGGATGAAGCTTCCAGAGGAAGAAACAGGCAACAATTTTTGCTGTTCTGCAGCCTCTGCTGGTGATACTCAGGCAAACAGAGTGGACTTTCAGCAAACTCCAGCAGACCTGCAGCAGAGGGGCCTGACCGTTAGAAGGAAAACTAACAAACAGAAAGGAATAGTATCAACATCAACAAAAAGGTTATCCACACAGAAACCCCAACCAAAAGTCACCAACGTCAAAGACCAAAAGTAGATAAATCCATGAAAATGAGGAAAAAAACAGTGCAAAATGTCTGAAAATTCCAAAAACCAGAACCCTTCTTCTCCTCCAAAGGATCACAACTCTTCACCAGTAAGGGAGCAAAACTGGATGGAGAATAAGTTTGACAAATTAATAAGCAGGCTTTAGAACAGGCGTCCCCAAACTTTTTACACAGGAAGCCAGTTCACTGTCCCTCAGACCGTTGGAGGGCCGCCACATACTGTGCTCCTCTCACTGACCACCCATGAAAGAGGTGCCCCTTCCTGAAGTGTGGCAGGGGGCCAGATAAATGGCCTCAGGGGGCCGCATGCGGTCCACGGGTCGTAGTTTGGGGACACCTGCTTTAGAAGCTGCATAATAACAAACTCCTCCAAGCTAAATTAGGAGCATGTTCTAACCCAATGCAAGGAAGCTAAGAACCTTGAAAAAAGGGTTGAGGAATTACTAACTAGAATAACCAGTTTAGAGAAGAACATAAATGACCTGGTGGTGCTGAAAAACACAAGAACGTTGTGAAACATACACAAATATCAATAGCCTAATCGATTAAGCAGAAGAAAGGATATCAGAGACTGAAGATCAACTTAATGAAAGAGAGCATGAAGACAAGATTAGAGAAAAAAGAATGAAAAGGAAAGAAGATAGCCTCGAAGAAATATGGTACTGTGTGAAAAGACCAAACCTATGTTTGATTGATGTACCTTAAAATGATGGAGAGAATGGAACCAAGTTGGAAAACACACTTCAGGATATTATCCAGGAAAACTTCCCCAGCCTAGCAAGACAGGCCAACATTCAAATTCAGGAAATACATAGAACACCACAAAGATACTTCCTGAAGGGCAACCCCGAGAGACATAATCGTCAGATTCACTAAGGTTGAAATGAAGAAAACAATGCTAAGGGAAGCCAGAGAGAAACATCAGTTACCCACAAAGGGAAGCCCATAAGACTAACAGCAGATCTCTCTGCAGAAACCCTACAAGCCAGAAGAGAGTAGGGGCCAATATTCAACTTTTTTTTTTTTTTTTTTTTTTTTTTTTTTTTTTTTGGAGACAGAGTCTCGCTCTGCTGCCCAAGCTGGAGTGTAGTGGCATGATCTTGGCTCACTGCAACCTCCACCTCCTGGGTTCAAGTGATTCTCAATTCTTCTGCCTCAGCCTCCCGAGTAGCTGGGATTACAGCCATGTGCCACCACGCTCAGCTAATTTTTTGTATTTTTAGTACAGACAGGGTTTCACCATGTTAGCCAGAATGGTCTTGATCCCTGACCTCATGATCTGTGCACCTCAGCCACCCAAAGTGCTGGGATTACAGGCATGAGCCACTGCGCCAAACTCAACATTCTTAAGAAAAGAATTGCAACCCAGAATTTCATATCCAGCCAAACTAAGCTTCATATGCAAAGGAGAAATAAAATCTTTCACAGACAAGCAAATGCTGAGAGATATTGTCACCACCATGCCTGCCTTACAAGAGCTCCTGAAGGAAGCACTAAAGATAGAATAGAAAAACCAGTACCAGCCACTGCAAAAACATAGCAAATTGTAAAGAATATTGACACTGTGAAGAAACAGCAACAACTAATGGGCAAAATAACTAGCTAGCATCATAATGACAGGATCAGATTCACACATAACAATATTAACCTTACATGTAAACAGGCTAAATGCCCCAATCAAAAGACACAGAGTGGCAAACTGGATAAAGAGTCAAGACCCATCAGTGTGCTGTATTCAGGAGACCTATCTCATGTGCAAAGACACACATAGGCTCAAAATAAAGGGATGGAAGAATATTGACCAAGCAAATGGAAAGGAAAAAAGAAAAAAAAAAAGCAGGGGTTGCAATCCTAGTCTCTGATAGAACAGACTTTAAACCAATGAATATCAAAAAAGACAAAGATAGGCATTATATAATGGTAAAGGGATCAATGCAATGAGAAGAGCTAACTATCCTAATATATATGCATCCAATTCAGAGGCACCCAGCTTCATAAAGCAAGTTCTTAGAGACCTACAAAGAGACTTAGACTCCCACACAATAATAGTGGGAGACTTTAACACCCTTCTGTCAATATTACATACATCAACAAGACAGAAAATTAACAAGGATATTCAGGACTTGAACTCAGCTCTGGACCAAGCAGTCCTAATAAACATCTACAGAGCTCTCCACCTCAAATCAACAGAATGTATATTCTTCTCAGCGCCACATTGCACTTATTCTAACATTGACTACATAATTGGAAGTAAATCACTCCTCAGCAAATGCAAAAGAACAGAAATCTTAACACAGTCTCTCAGACCACAGTGCAGTCAAATTAGAACTCAGGATTAAGAAACTAACCCAAAAACCACACAACTACATGGAAACTGAACAACTTGATCCTGAATGACTACTGGGTAAATAATGAGAGTAAGGCAGAACTTAATAAGTTCTTTGAAACCATTGAGAACAAACACAACATACCAGAATCTCTTTGATACAGCTAAAGCAGTGTATAGAGGGAAATTTATAGCACCAAATGCCCACAGGAGAAAGCAGGAAAGATCTTTTTTTTTCTCTCTTCTTTTTTTAAAGATAGGGTTTCACCATATTGGTCAGGCTGGTCTCAAACTCCTGACTTCAGGTGATCCACCCGCCTCAGCCTCCCAAAGTTCTGGGATTACAAGTGTGAGCCACCGCGCCCGGCAAAAGCAGGAAAGATCTAAAATTGACACCCTAACATCACAATTAAAAGAACTAGAGAAGCAAGAGCAAACAAATTCAACACCTAACAGAAGATAAGAAGTAACTAAGATCACAGCAGAACTGAAGGAGATAGAGATATAAAAAACACTTCAAATAAATCAGAGAATCCAGGAGCTGGTTTTTTGAAAAGATTAACAAAATAGATAGACCATTAGCCAGACTAATAAAGAAGAAAAAAGAGGAGAATCAAATAGACACAATAAAAAATGATAAAGGGGATATCATCACTGATCCCAGAGAAATACAAACTACCACCAGAGAATACCATAAACACCTCTACACAAATAAACTAGAACATCTAGAAGAAATGGATAAATTCGTGGACACATACACCCTCCCAAGACTAAACCAGGAAGAAGTCAAATCCCTGAATAGACCAATAACAAGTTCTAAAATTGAGGCAGTAATTAATAGCCTATCAACCAAAAAAAGCCCAGGACCAGATGAATTCACAGCCAAATTCTACCAGAGGTACAAAGAAGATCTGGTATCATTCTTTCTGAAACCATTCCAAACAACAGAAAAAGAGGGACTTCTCCCTAACTCATTTTATGAGGTCAGCATCATCCTGTTACTAAAACCTGGCAGAGACACAACAAAAAAAAGAAAATTTCAGGCCAGTATCCCTGATGAACATCGATGTGAAAATACCCAATAAAATACTTGCAAACCAAATCCAGCAACACATCAAAAAGTTTATCTGCCACAATCAAGTCAGCTTTATCCCTGGGATACAAGGCTGGTTTAATATATGCAAATCAATAAATGTAATCCATCATATAAACAGAGCTAATGACAAAAACCACATGATTATCTGAATAGATGCAGAAAAGGCCTTCGATAAACTTCAACACCCTTTCATGCTAAAAACTCTCAATAAACTAGGTATTGATGGAATGTATCTCAAAATGGTAAGAGCTATTTATGACAGACCCACAGCCAATATCATACTGAATGGGTAAAAGCAGGAAGCACCCTTTGAAAACCAGCACAAGACAAGGATGTTCTCTCTCACCACTCCTATTCAAATAGTATTGGAAGTTCTGGCCAGGGCAATCAGGCAAGAGAAAGAAATAAAGAATATTCAAACAGGAAGAGAAGAAGTCAAATTGTCTCTGTTTGCAGATAACATGATTGCATATTTAGAAAACCCCATTATCTCAGCCCAAAATCTCCTTAAGATGATAAGCAACTTCAGCAAAGTCTCAGGATACAAAATTAATGGGCAAATATCACAAGCATTCCTTTACACCAGTAACAGACAAATATAGAGAGCCAAATCATGAGTAAACTCCCATTCACAATTGCTGCAAAGGGAATAAAATACCTAGGAATACAACTTGCAAGTGTTGTGAAGGACCTCTTCAAGGAGAACTACAAACCTCTGCTCAAGGAAATAAGAGAGGACGCAAACAAATGGAAAATCTTTCCATGCTCATGGATAGGAAGAATCAGTATTGTGAAAATGGCCATACTGTCCAAAGTAATTTATAGATTCAATGCTATCCCCATCAAGCTACCATTGACTTTCTTCACAGAATTAGAAAAAACTACTTTAAACTTTATATGGAACAAAAAAAGAGCCCATATAGCCAAGACAATCCAAAGCAAAAACAACAAAGCTGGAGGCATCACACTATCTGACTTCAAATTATACTACAAGACTACAGTAACCATAACAGCATGGTACTGGTACAAAAACAGATATACAGACCGATGGAACAGAACAGAAATAATGCCACACATCTATAACCAACTGGTCTTTGACAAACTTTATAAAAACAAGCAATGGGGGAAGGATTATTTACTTAATAAATGGTGTTGGGAAAACTGGCTAGCCATATGCAGAAAACTGAAACTGGACACCTTTCTTACACCTTATACAAAAATTAACTCAAGATTAATTTTTAAATTAATCATGTAAAACTTAATTTTTAAAGACATAAACATAAAACATAAAACCATAAAAACCCTAGAAGAAAACCTAGGCAATACCATTTAGGACATAGGCATGGGCAAAGACTTCATGACTAAAACACCAAAAGCAATGGCAACAAAAGCCAATATTGACAAATAGGATCTAATTAAACTAAAGAACTTCTGCACAGCAAAAGAAACTATTACTAGAGTGAACACGCAACCAAGCAACTGTCGAAGATGAGAAACTTCAAGGCAAGATTAATGATGAGGACAAACAGAAGATTCTGGACAAGTGTAATGAAATTATCAACTGGCTTGATAAGAATCAGACTGCGAGAAGGAAGAATTCGAACATCAACAAAAAGAGCTGGAGAAAGTCTGCAACCCTATCATCACCAAGCTGTACCAGAGTGCAGGAGGCATGCCGGGAGGAATGCCTGGAGGATTCCCTGGTGGTGGAGCTCCTCCCTCTGGTGGTGCTTCCTCAGGGCCAACCATTGAAGAGGTTGATTAAGCCAACCCAAGTATAGATTTAGCATTGTTCCACACGTAAAACATTGAAGGACCTAAATTTGTAGCAAATTCTGTGGCAGTTTTTTAAAGTTCACCTGCTATAGTAAGATACTGGGCATTCTCAATACTTGAATATGGAACATATGCACAGGGGAAGGAAATAGCATTGCACTTTATAAACACTGTATTGTAAGTGGAAAATGCAATGTCTTGAATAAAACTATTTAAAATTGGCACCAAAAAAAAAGAAAAAAAAAAAAGAGTGTGAGAAAATTTTTGCAATGTATCCATCTGACAAAGGGCGAATATCCAGAATCTACAAGGAACTTAAAAAAATTTACAAGAAGAAAACAACCTCATCAAAATGTGGGTGAAGGATATAAACAGACGCTTCTCAGAAGAAGACATTTATGCGGCCAACAAACATACGAAAAAAAGTTCATCATCACTGGCCATTAGAGAAATGCAAATCAAAACCACAATGAGATACCATCTCATGCCAGTTAGAATGGCGATCATTAAAAAGTCAGGAAATAACAGATGTTGGAGATGATGTGGAGAAATAGGAACACTTTTAAACTGTTGGTGGGTGCATAAATTAGTTCAGCCTTTGTGGAAGACAGTGAGGCAATTTCTCAAGAATCTAGAACCAGAAATACCATTTGACCCAGCAATCCCATTACTGGGTATATACCCAAAGGATTATAAATCATTCTACCATAAAGACACATGCACACATATGTTTATTGCAGCACTATTCACAATAATAAAGACTTGGAACCAACCCAAATGCCCATCAATGATAGACTGGACAAAGAAAATGTGGCACATATACACCATAGAATACTATGCAGCCATAAAAAAGGATGAGTTCATGTCCTTTGCAGGGACATGGATGAAGCTGGAAACCATCATTCTCAGCAAATTAACATAGGAACAGAAAACCAAACACTGCATGTCCTCACTCATAAGTGGGAGTTGAACAATGAGAACACATGGATGGACACAGGGAGAGGAACATCACACACTGGGGCCTGTCAGGGGTGGAGGCCAGGGGAGGGAGAGCATTAGGAGAAATACCTAATGTAGATGACAGGTTGATGAGTGCAGTAAACCACCATGGCACATGTATACCTATGTAACAAATCTATGTAACAGATATATATGTATATATATTTGTTATAATAAATAAATAAATAAAAATATATATACATATATATTTATATTTTAATAAAATATACATTTTAATAAAATATAATGTATATTTTAATATATATTAAAATATAATGTATATTTTAATATATATTAAAATATATACATATAAACATATATTTTAATAAAATATAAATATATACATATATATTTATATATTTTTTAAATGCCTCAGAAAAATCTATTGGCAAAGAATGAAAATGGAATTTATTAGTTGGTTCTTTCCTGTGTCTATTTGCCACTGTCAAAGTTTGCCCCTCACAGAGTTAATTACCCCATACCCTCCTGTCATCTGGCCCCTTCTGTACTTTCTGGATAAGCGAAATTCCATACCTGGTAGTATGATCCTTCATATGAGCCTGGAATTTGTGAGAGGAGTGAGAAACCCCAAAAATCAGTTGTAAAACCATCTGGGCCCACTGGAGTCTGTGAAATTGGCCATTTATGCAGTAGCCAGGGCAGAGCAAGCAGCTGATGGTCAGGAAGACTAGTGGAGAATATGAAGCAATTCATAAAGTATCAAGTATACTCACAAACCTAGATCTGTCGTCCAGATATTAGCACTTAGATGGGCCACAGGTGTCTCAATCTCAACATCTCTCAAAATATTTTTAACCTTTTTTATTATGATGTATTACATACTGACAGAAAAGTAACAAAAAATTCACAGAGCAGGAGGGGATAATTATAACACATAAAACTTTAAAAAGACCCATTCTAGAAGAATATGTGAAAAGCTCATTCAAATCAATAAAAAATAAAAAACCTAGTAGAAAAAAGGCAAAAACTTAATATATATTTTATAGAAAGAGAAATCCAAATGCCCAATAAATATATGACAATACCTCTATTTAATTTGTAATATGGAAAATTCACTTTAAATCACAATAATTCATCTTGTAGTTAGGATATAGTAGGAAAGATAAACCAATATTCTGCTGCAACAATTAGAAAAAAATTGGTAAGTCTGGGCACAGTGGCTCACGCCTGTAATTCCAGCTCTCTGGGAGGCTGAGGCAGGTGAATAACTTGAGGCCAGGAGTTCAAGACCAGCCTGGTCAACATGGTGAAACCCTGTCTCTACTAATAATACAAAAATTAGCCAGTCATGGTGGCATACACCTGTAATCCCAGCTACTCGGGAGGCTGAAGCTTGAACCAAGGAGGTGGAGGTTTCAGTGAGCCGAGATCATGCCACTGCACTCCAATCTGGGTGACAAAGACTCTATCTCAAAAATAAAAAAAAAAAAAAAAGAAAAGAAAAGAGAAGAAAAAGAAAAAAAATTACAAAAATCATTTTTTAATACATCTGTGTTCATTTAGATGAATTAAAATTTCAGCAGGAAGAATCCCTTCTACATAAGCTGGCAATTACTATTTTCTTTTCTCATACTATCTAATTCTAGGGACAGACTAAGGAATTGGGCTTGGCCTAATAAGAAGTATTCCCCTGGGGGAAAGAGAAACAGAAGAGCAGTTGGCAACTACATGGGCCGGCATAATGGATTGGAATTTAAAGGTGCTACAAATGTGCCACCAGTTTATCACATGGGACATCTTCTCACAGAGTGAAGCAGGAAGCTGGTGGGCCTGGGCCAGGAAGGCAGAGTCAAATTTCATGATGCTTAGATAACAAAGAGCCTTGCTAAAATAAAGTGAATGGTCCTGCAACAAATAGGCAACAGGACTCCCTCTTAAGAAATTTGCAACATGGGGAGGGAAGATTGTAAAACTATATGGGGAGGGAAGCATGAAAGAATTAAGTTCAAAACTCCAAAGCACAGAAATTTCAGGACTGAGAAGACAGAGACTCATGAGGCTTTCAATCAAAAGCCTGAGATGGTCACACTTGAGCAAGGTGCTGGGCTGGGAAGGCAGAGTAAAATATCTTGTGTTTTCATGGTGTTCAAATCTCTGAAGGACAGATGCATCTCCATTGGTATTTCAGGTATTCCCTACCTAGGCAAGTACTTCCGACTTACCAATCTTTCACCAAAAGCTCAGAAAGGTCACCTCTAATGAACAGGGATAAATCAGAGGTGAACCAAATCTCATTAAAACTATACCTCAGCTTCAACCTAGCTCAATTCCAGATTGGATGTGGTGATTTTCACCTTACCACATCTAGTTAACAAGGAAAAGTTTGAACCATCTCTGACATAAAATAATATTACCTGCATTTTCTATTATATACAATGTATGCATATAATTAAAATTATAATGCATATAGGAGGAAGAAAAAGGACATCAATAATCAAGATAAAAAAACAAATAGAGCCAAATCCACCCACGATCTATACGGTGGAATTAGCAGACACATTTTTAAATTTTAATTTTAATTAATCAATTTTTTTTTTAAGAGATGGGGTTTCACCATGTTGGCCAGGCTGGTTGAACTCCTAGCCCCAAGTGACCACCCTGCCTTGACCTCCTGAAGTGTTGGGATTTACAGGAGTGAGCCACCATGCCTGGCCCCAAGAGTTTTAAAATCACTATTAAAATTTTTATAAAAAATAAAATCAAAGAAGAGATTTATAAGTAGGTGAAAAAGTCAAGTGAATTAAAATTTATTTAAATTTAAATTTAAATTTAATTTCTGGAACGATCCAGAAATAAAATAATAAACTAATCAAATGGGTTTAAGGACATATTAGAAAGACTAGTGAACCCAAAGACAGGTTAGATAAAAATATTCAAACTGAAGCATAGAAAGAAGAAAAATTAGAAAAACAACAGTAATAAAAAACATGAAGGACAGAGTCGAATGGTCTAACATACATATTTGGAATCTTGAATGGAGAAGAGAAAGAGAATGGGGCTGAAGTAATATTAAAGAAATAATGGCCAAGAATTTTCTAAAATTTATTTTAAAAATATATCAGGCCAGGTGCAGTGGCATATAATCCCAGCACTTTGGGAGGCTAATGCAGGCAGATTGCTTGAACTCTGAAGTTCGAGACCAGCCTTGGTAACATGGTAAAACCCCATTCCTACTAAAAAATATCAAAAATATATATATATATCTGGGCACGGAGGTGTGTACCTGTGGTCCCAGATACTCACAAGACTGAGGTGGAAGGATCATATGAGCCCAGGAAGTTGAGGCTGCAGTGAGCCATGATTGCACCACTGCACTCAGCCTGGACAACAGAATGAGATCCTGTCTCAAAAAATACATGTATATTTTAAAAAATACATATTCAAGAGGTTCAGCATAAATGCAAAGATTACCATGCCCAGATACAACTTGGTAAAACTTCTGAAAATCAGAAATAAAAAACTAAAATCTTAAAATCAACTAGAAAACAGGAATAATTATCTTTAAAAGAGCAACAATAAGATTTCCTACTGACTTTTCAGCAGAAGCAGAAAAGATTATGGAATGACATCATTCACTTGCTAAAAGGAATTCCCAACGTAGAATTCTATACCAATAAAAAAATTTCTTCAAAATAAAGGGAGATAGTCCAGGCATGGTGGCTCACGCCTGTAATCCCAGCACTTTGGGAGGCTGCGACAGGTGGATCACTTGAGGCCAGGAGTTTGAGACCAGCCTGGGCAACATGGTACAACCCTGTCTCTACTAAAAATTTAAAAATTAGCCGGGCATGGTGGTGCATGCCTGTAATCTCAGCTACTTGGGAGGCCAAGGCAGGAGAATTGCTTGAGCCTGGGAGGCAATGGTTGCAGTGAGCTGATTTAGTACAACTGCACTCCAGCCGGGACGACAGAGTGAGACCCTGTATTTAAAAAAAAAAAAAAAAGAAAGAAAGAAAAAGAAAAAAATGGTGAAATAAAGACAACTTCAGACCAAAGGTGAAAAAACCCAAAAAACAAAAACTAAGTGAATTTATTGCCAGAAAACCCACACAATAAATTCTAAAAGAAGTTTTCTTTAGGCTGAAGGAAAATTATCTCAGATGAAGTGCAGAGCTACAGGAAAAATGAAAAATACCAGAGAGGTAAATATGTGAGTTAGTATACAAGATTTTTAAAAAAGCAACAATAACTATAATACAGGTGGTCCCCAACTTGCAATGGGCTAACTTAAGAGTTTTCAACTCTACAATGGTGCAAAAGCAATAATATTCAGTAGAAAGCATGCTTTCAGTACCTATACAACCATTCTGTTTTTCATTTTCAGTATAGTATTTGATAAGTTACATGAGATATTCAACATATTGTTATAAAGTAGGCTTTGCGTTAATTTTGCCCATGTAGGCTAATGTAAGTGTCCCAAGCATACTGAAGGTAGGCTACACTAAGCTATGATGCCTGGTAGATTAGGTTATTAAATGCTTTTTCTAAAAAGAAAAAATTGAGACAGGGTCTTGCTCTGTTGCCCAGGCTGGAATGCAATGGCAAGAACAGGACTCACTGCAGCCTTGACTTCCTGGGCTCAAGTAATCCTCCTGTCTCAGCCTCCTGAGTAACTGGGACCACACATGCATGCCACCACAGCTGGCTAATTTTCTTTTTAAATTTTTTAGAGATGGGGTCTCCCCAGATTGCCCAGGCTGAATTTCAACTCCTGACTCAGGCAATCCTCCTGCCTCAGCCTTCCAAAATACTGAGATCATAGGCGTGAACCACTGGGTTTGGCCCTAAATGCATTTTTGACGTAGATATCTTCAATTTAGAATGGGCTTATCGGAATACAACCCCATAATAAGTTGAGGAGTATCTACAGTGTCTTGTGAGGTTTATTCCATACATAGAAATAAAATATATGACAACACTACAAAAGGATGAAGGGGAATAAAAGGAATTAAGCTGTTGTAAGATTCTTCTATTGCTGTAGAAGTACTGATTTACTTTGACTATATTTACTGGCTTACTGATTAGTGAGTATAATGAGTCAAATATAAAGAGGTCTCTAGAGTATTGTGTAATTTGGTAGCTACTAGCCACATGTCACTATGGAGCCACTGATGTGACTAGCTCAAACTGAAATCCAATGTGAGAATAAAACACACAACAGATGTGGAAGCTGTAGTATGAAAGAATGTAAAATATATTATAACAATTTTTTACATTAAATATGTGTTGAAATGATAGTATGTTGGGTACATTTGGTTAAATAAAAACATTATTCAAATTAATATAACTTCTCTCTTTTTGCTTTTTTAATGTGGCTACTACAAAATTTAAAATTACATATATGGCTTGCTTTTATATATCTATTGCACAGCACTGCTCTGGAGTAGTAATTCTCAACCAGGGTTGATATGGCCACCCCAGGGGACATTTGCCAAAGTCTGGAGATATTTTTGGATGTCACAGTGGAGAAGGGGGGATGCTGCTACTGGCTAGAGGCCAGAGATGCTGCTAAATATCCTACAGCATACAGGACAGCCTCCCACAGCAAAGAATATCAGCTCCAGAATATCAATAGGGCTAAGATGAAGAAACCTTAGCTCTAAGGTGATCTTTAAGAGATGAATACCAAAAAATTTATAACTAAAAATTCTCAAATAGTCAAGAACAATAGGAGGAAGAGGAGGAAGGTGACAACAGAAAATGAGAAGTAAAGAAACAAAGATAGATGAAACAATTAGAAAACAAAAGGCAAGATGGTAAGTTTAAATATATTGGTACTTAGATGTACATGGACACTCCAAATAAAAGATAAATACTGTCAGAATGACTGAAAAACAAGAACCAGTTGTGTGCTTTTTACAGAGGACACGCTATAAAGATAAGAACAGGCCGGGTGTGGTGGCTCACACATGTAATTCCAACACTTTGGGAAGCTGAGGCAAGTGGATCACAAGGTCAGGAGATCAAGACCATCCTGGCTAACATAGTGAGACCCCATCTCTACTAAAAATACAAAAAATGAGCCAGGTGTGGTGGCACATGCCTATAATCTCAGCTACTCAGGAGGCTGAGGCAGGAGCATTGCTTGAACTCAGGCGGCGGAAGTTGCAGTGAGCCAAGATTGCACCACTGCACTCCACCCTGGGCGACAGGGTGAGACTGTCTCAAAAAAAAAAAAAAAAAAAAAAAAAAGAAAGTGATAAGAACAGAGAAAGGTTGAAAATAAACCCTAACTGACTGGGTGCAGTGGCTCATGCCTGTAATCCCAGCACTTTGGGAGGTCGAAGCGGGCAGATCACCTGAGGTCAGGAGTTCAAGACTAGCCTGGCCAAAATGGGAAAACCCTGTCTCTATTAAAAATACAAAAACGAAACAAAAAAAATAGCCAGACATAATGGCACACACCTGTAGTCCCAGTTACGTGGGAGGCTAAGGCAAGAGAATCACTTGAACCTAGGAGGTAGAGGTTGCAGTGAGCTGAGATCATACCACTGCACTCTAGCCTGGTAACAACAGCAAAACTTGATTTTAGAAAAGAAAAGAAAAGAAACCCTAACCAAAAACAAAAACAAAACAAAACAAAACCCTATCATGGTTTTGTTCATGTGGGAAAAAGTAAACTTTAAGGCAGATGTATTGCTAGACATAAAGACATTTTATAGTCACTAACATTTCAATTAAAAAGCAACATCAAACAATTCTAAATTTGTATGCACCTAATAACATAGTTTCACAATATATAAAGAAGAAAGGAAAAAGGGAAGAAAGGAAGGAAGGAAGGAGGAAAGAAGGGAAGGAAGGAGGGAGGGAGGAAGGGAAGGAAGGGAGGGAGGAAGGGAAGGAAGGGAGGAAGAAAGGAAGGAAGGTAAGAAAAAAGGGAGGAAGGAAGGGAGGGAGGGAGGGGAGGGGGGAAGAAGGGGAGGGAGGGAGGGAGGAAGGAAGGAAGGAAAAAATCTGAATGATCTGTTTAAAAAAAAACAAAACCTGTATTTATAATTAAAACCTTTCCACAAAGAAAATTTCATGCCTAGATGGTTTCCTAGAGAATTATTCCAAACATTTAAGGAAAGAACATCAATGTTAACAACCTCTTTTAGACTATAGTGAAAGAATGAACACTTCTCAACTCATTTTATATAGCCAGCATAACTCTAACATTTGAGAAAGACAACATGAAAAAGGAAAATTACAGGCCTGTATCTCCCATGAATTTAGACGCCAAAATCCTGAACAAGATATTAACAAATTAAACCTTGTGATGTGTAGAAAGGATAACATATCATGATCAAGTTAGATTTATTCCAGGAAGTAAAACTGGTTTAACATTTGAAAAATCAAATAATTTAATTACTGCATTAACACAATAAAAAGAAAAACAGTAAGATCATCTCAATAGCTGCAAGAAAAGCATCTGATAAAGTTTAACACCTATTCCTGATAAAAACTTTCAGCAAACTAAGAAAAAAAATTTTTTTTAAGTCTGATAAAAAGGAACTGCACAAAGCCTACTACTAGGATATAGGGGTAACACTTTCCCCTGAATTTGGAAACATGACAGCAGTGTTCACTACTATCGATTTAGTATTATACTAGAAGTCCCAACCAGTGCAATAAGAAAAAAATTCAAGGTATAAAAATTGGAAAGAAAGTAAAAAATGCATTATTGCAGATAACATGATTGTATATAACAGAAATTCCACAAAAAAGTGTATTTTACAAGGTAGGTGGATACAAGATTAATAAAAATTAATTATATTTCTATATACTAGCTACAAAAAAAGTGAAATTTATAAAGCAACACCATTGACAATAGTGCTTAAAAAGCCACTACCTAGGATTAAATCTAACAAAAGATGTGAAAGAACTCTACACTGAAAACTATGAGACATTGCTAGGAGAAATTAAAGAACATCTTCATAAAAAGAGAGGTAATTAGTGTTCATGAAGGAAAAAATCTTAATATTAATAGATGACAATTTTTCACAACTTTATGTATTAAATGCAATATGAACCAAAATTCCAGGTTTGAACTTTGTGGAAATTGATAAGCTAATTCTAAAATTTATGTGGAAATGTAAGGGAACTTTGATAGCCAAGATAATCTTGAAGAACAAGATTTTAAGACTTACTATAAAGTTAGAGTAATTATTGTGGTATTGATACAATAGACATACAGACCAATAATGGTACAGAATAGGGAGTTCAGAAATAGATTCACACATGTATAGTCACCTGATTTACAATGAAGTTATAACTGTAATTAAGTAAAAAAAAATTTTAAACAAATGTTGCTAGACTACTTGAATACCTGTAAGACAAACAACAAAACTTAACCCGTAAGTCATACCATCCGTAAGAATAGTTGAGATGAATCACAAATCTAATTGTGAAGACAAAACAATAAACTTTATGGAGGGAAAACAGAAGTAAAGCTTTATGACCTTGCTATAGGCAAAGACTGAAGCAGGATACAAAGAAACACTAACTGTAAAACAAAAATTAATAAATTGAGCTTTATTTAACAGCTTTAATTCATCAAAAACACCAGTAAGAAGGCTAAGATGGATGGATCATCTGAGGTCAGGAGTTCGAGACCAGCCTGGCCAACATGGTGAAACCCCATCTCTACTAAAAATACAAAAAATTAGCCAGGCGTGGTGGCAGATGTCTGTAATCCCAGCTACTTAGGAGGCTGAGGCAGGAGAATCGCTTGAACCTGGGAGGCAGAGGTTGCAGTGAGCCAAGATTGCACCACTGCACTCCAGCCTGGGCAATAAGAGTAAAACTTAGCCTCAAAAAATAATAAAATAAATAAATAAAACAGCAGTAAGAGAATGAAAAGGAAGGCAACAATGCAGAGAAGATGTTCACAATACACACATATAACCTTTGCATGTATTCTAAGTTTATACAGAATTCCTACAAATAAGATAAAGGAAAACATTTTTTAAAACATTAAAATTGCAAAAGAATTGAACAGATCCTCCTAATAGAAGATATTCAAGTGGTCCATAAGTATCCACATCATTATCATTAGGGAAATGCAATTTACAACTACAATGAGATATCACACCTCACCAGAATAACTAATAATGAAAAAATTAAGAATACCAGATATTGAAGAAAATGTAGTTTAATTAGAACTTGTACACTGATTTTGAAACTATAAATTAGCACAACCACTTTAGAAAACATTTTGGCAGTATCAAATAAACCCAGAAATCCAATTCACTCCAAAAGAACCCACCTGAAATAACTGAATGCATATGTAAATGCAAATAACATATCAACATATGCAAAGAACATTTATAGTACTTTTATTTTATTGTAGCAAACACATGAAAACAATGCAAATGTCAGTGAATAGTACAATGCACAAACTGATAAAATCATATAACTAGAGACTACCCAGCAATAGGAAAAAAACAGTATTGCAATATGTTAACATGGATCAATCTCACGAATATTATGTTGAGTGAAAGAATAATTTTTTTTAAGTTTAGAAAGAGTATGAGAGAAGGCAAAGTTAATCCATGGTAATATAAGTTAGAATAATGGTTGTCTGGATGAAGGATAGTTATAGATAAGAAAGAGGCATGAGAGAATCTGGAGCGCTAGAAATGTTCAATATCTCAATCTGAGTGTAGTTACAGAGGTGTTTACATATTTCCATTTACAGAGTTTTAGACTTAATGCACTTTGCTGTATGTGTATCTCATACTACCTTGAAAAATGGTAGTATGGCTACTGCAAAAGTGACTAACAATGTGTCATGTTCAGAATGAAATTTTATATCACAGGATTTTATTGAAAACACTTCTTTGCTGGGCATGATGTCTCATGCCTGTAATCCCAGCACTTTGGGAGGCCTAGGTGGGCGGATCACGACGTCAGGAGTTTGAGAACAGCCTGACCAACATGGTGAAACCCCATCTCTACTAAAAACACAAAAATTTTACCTGGATGTGGTGACATGTGCTTGTAATCTGAGCTGCTCAGGAGGCTGAGGCAGGAGAATCCCTTAAATCTGGGAGGCGAAGGTTGCAGTGAGCCAAGATTGCACCACTGCACTTAAGCTGGGTGACAAAGCGAGATTCTGCCTCAAAAAAAAAAAAAAAAAAAAAAGAAAAGAAAAGAAAAAAAAGAAAAAGAAAAAAAAGAAAACACTTCCTGACCTGGACGTTGCCTTTCCAGAAATATTTCTGCACTCTAACAATAGGTTCCTGGTTACTGGCTATACTAAAATATTTAGTGTTTTTTAATAACATACCATACACTCTTAAACCTCTTTGCCTTTGCAAATGCTGTTCTTTCCTTACCTTCATCTTATTTTACCATTAATTTTCCCTAGTAATTTCCACAAAATTTCCCATCTTAATTCAGTCATTCTGTTATCCGGATAACCTTCCGAAGCCAACTCAGGTATAATTAGGTACATTTTTGCTATATTCTTTTACCATCCTGTCACAGCATTTTCAAACTGTATTAAAAGCTTTTCTTATTTTTCTGACTCTCACTAGATTATAAAGTCCTTCAGAATGGGCATTTTTGTTTTGTTTTCAAAATATTATTAATGCATAACATAGGGTCTGACATAAAGTAGGCACAATAAGAGTTTTTGTGTCAGAACAAGAAAACAATTAGGAAAAATCCTAGTAGTTTCTTTATTTTATTATTTTATTATTTTTTTATTGCATTTTAGGTTTTGGGGTACATGTGAAGAACATGCAAGATTGTTGCATAGGTACACACATGGCAATATGATTTGCTGCCTTCCTCCCCATCACCTATAACTGGCGTTTCTCCCCATGCTATCTCTCTCCAACTCCCCACACCCAACAGCCCCTCCCCCATTTCCCCCCAACTGACCCCAGTGTGTAGTGCTCCCCTCCCTGTGTCCATGTGTTCTCATTGTTCAACACCCGCCTGTGAGTGAGAACATGTGTTGTTTGATTTTCTGTTCTTGTGTCAGTTTGCTGAGAATGATGGTTTCCAGGTTCATCCATGTCCCTACAAAGGACACAAACTCATCGTTTTTGATGGCTGCGTAATATTCCATGGTGTATATGTGCCACATTTTCCCTGTCCAGTCTATCATCGATGGGCATTTGGGTTGGTTCCAGGTCTTTGCTATAGTAAACAGTGCTGCAATGAACATTTGTGTGCATGTGTCCTTATAGTAGAACGATTTGTAATCCTTTGGATATATACCCAGTAATGGGATTGCTGGGTCAAATGGAATTTCTATTTCTAGGTCCTTAAGGAATCACCACACTGTCTTCCACAATGGTTGAACTAATTTACACTCCCACCAACAGTGTAAAAGTGTTCATATTTCTCCACGTCCTCTCCAGCATCTGTTGTCTCTAGATTTTTTAATGATAGCCATTCTAACTGGCGTGAGGTGGTATCTCAATGTAGTTTTGATTTGCATTTCTCTAATGACCAGTGATGAGCATTTTTTCATATGTTTGTTGGCCTCATGTATGTCTTCTTTTGAGAATTGTCTGTTCATATCCTTCGGCCACTTTTGAATGGGCTGTTTGTTTTTTTCTTGTAAATCTGTTTTAGTTCTTTGTAAATTCTGGATATCAGCCCCTTGTCAGATGGGTAGACTGCAAAAATTTTTCCCATTCTGTTGGTTGCCGAGTCACTCTAATGACTGTTTCTTTTGCCATGCAGAAACTGTGGAGTTTGATTAGGTCCCATTTGTCTATTTTGGCTTTTGTTGCCAATGCTTTCGGTGCTTTGGTCATGAAGTCCTTGCCTATGCCTATGTCCTGAATGGTTTTGCCTGGATTTTCTTCTAGGGTTTTTATGGTGTTAGGTCTTATGTTTAAGACTTTAATCGATCCAGAGTTAATTTTAGTGTAAGGTGTCAGGAAGGGGTCCATTTTCTGCTTTCTGCACATGGCTAGCCAGTTTTCCCAACACCATTTATTAAACAGGGAATCCTTTCACCATTGCTTGTTTTTGTCAGGTTTGTCAAAGATTGGATGGTTGTAGATGTGTGGTGTTGCCTCCGAGGCCCCTGTTCTGTTCCATTGGTCTATACCTCTGTTTTGGTACCAGTACCATGCTGTTTTGATTACTGTAGTCTTGTAGTATAGTTTGAAGTCCAGTAGTGTGATGCCTCCTGCTTTGTTCTTTTTCCTTAGAATTGACTTGGCTATGTGGGCTCTCTTTTGGTTCCATATGAAGCTTAAGGTGTTTTTTTTTCCAGTTCTGTGAAGAAGGTCATTGGTAGCTTGATGGGGATAGCATTGGATTTGTAAACTACTTTGGGCAGTATGACCATTTTCACGATATTGATTCTTCCTAACCATGGACATGGAATGTTTCTCCATCTGTTTGTGCCCTCTCTTATTTCATTGAGCAGTGGTTTGTAGCTCTTTTTGAAGAGGTCCTTTATGTTCCTTGTTAGTTGTATTCCTAGGTATTTTATTCTCTTTGTAGCAATTGTGAGTGGCAGTTCGTTCTTGATTTGGCTTTCTTTAAGTCTGTTACTGGTGTATAGGAATGCTTGTGATTTTTGCACATTGATTTTGTATCCTGAGACTTTGCTGAAGTTGCTTATCAGTTTCAGGAGATTTTGGACTGAGACAATGGGGTCTTCTAGATATACAATCATGTCATCTGTAAATAGAGACAATTTGACTTCCTCCTTTCCTATTTGAATACCCTTTATTTCTTTTCCTTGCCTGATTGCTCTGGCTAGAAGTTTCAGTACTACATTGAATAGGAGTGGTGAGAGAGGGCATCCTTGTCTAGTGCCAGATTTCAAAGGGAATGCTTCCAGTTTTTGCCTATTCAGTATGATATTGGCTGTTGGTTTGTCATAAACAGAGCTTTTATTATTTTGAGATACGTTCCATTAATACCTAGTTTATTGAGGGTTTTTATCATAAAGGGCTGTTGAATTTTGTCAAAGGCCTTCTCTGCATCAATTGAGATAATCATGTGGTTTTTGTCTTTAGTTCTGTTTATGTGGTGAATTACATTTATTGACTTACATATATTGAACCAGCCTTGCATCCCTGGGATGAATCCTAACCACTTGATCATGGTGGATAAGCTTTTTGATGTGCTGCTGCAATCAGCTTGCCAGTATTTTATTGATGATTTTATTGAAGATTTTTGCATCTATGTTCATCATGGATATTGGCCTGAAGTTTTTTCTTGTTGAGTCTCTGCCATGTTTTTGTAACAGGATGATGTTTGTCTCATAAAATTATTTAAGAAGATTCCCTCTTTTTGGATTATTTGGAATAGTTTCAGAAGAAATGGTACCAGCTCCTCTTAGTATGTCTGGTAGAATTCGGCTGTGAACCCATCTGGACCTGGGCTTTTTTTTTGGTGGTAGGCTCTTAATTGCTGCCTCAACTTCAGACCTTATTATTGGTCTATTCAGGGTTTCGACTTCTTCCTGGTTTAGGCTTGGGAGGAGGCAAGTGTCCAGGAATTTATCCATTTCTTCCAGGTTTACTAGTTTATGTGCATAGAGTTGTTTGTAATAATCTCTGATGATGGTTTGAATTTCTGTGGAATCTGTGGTGATACTCCCTTGATCATTTTTTATTGCATCAATTTGGTTATTCTCTCTTTTCTTTATTATTAATCTGGCTAGTGGTGTGTCTATTTTGTTGATCTTTTCAAAAAACCAGCTCCTAGCTTTATGGATTTTTTGAAGGGTTTTTTTTTGTGTCTGTATCTTCTTCAGTTCTGCTCTGATCTTAGTTATTTCTTGTCTTCTGCTAGGTTTTGAGTTTTTTTGATCTTGCTCCTCTAGCTCTTTCAATTTTGATGCTAGGATGTCAATTTTAGATCTCTTTTTGCTTTTCATATGGGCACTTATTGCTATATATTTTCCTCTAGAGACTGCTTTTAAATGTGTCCCAGAGATTCTGGTATGTTGTGTCTTCATTCTCGTTGGTTTCGAAGAGCATCTTTATTTCTGCCTTCATTTCATTGTTTATCCAGTCAACATTCAAGAGCAAGTTGTTCAGTTTCCCTGAAACTGTGCGGTTTTGAGTTAGTTTCTGCATTCTGAGTTCTAATTCGATTGCACTGTGGTCTGAGAGACTGTTATGATTTCTCTTCTTTTGCATTTGCTGAGGAGTGATTTGCTTCCAATTATGTGGTCAATTTTAAAGTAGGTGTGATGTGGTGCTGAGAAGAATGTATATTCTGTGGATTTGGGGTGGAGAGTTCTGTACATGTCTATTAGGTTTGCTTGTTCCAGGTCTGAGTTCAAGTCCTGGATATCCTTGTTAATTTTCTGTCTGGTTGATCTGTCTAATAATGTCAGAAGGGTGTTAAAGTCTCCCACTATTATTGTTTGGGAGTCTAAGTCTCTTTGTAAGTCATTAAGAACTTGCCTTATGTATCTGGGTGCTCCTGTATTGGGTGCGTATATATTTAGGATCGTTAGCTCTTCTTGTTGCATTGATCCTTTTACCATTATGTAACATCCTTCCTTGTCTCTTTTGATCTTTGCTGCTTTAAAGTCTATTTTATCAGAGATGAGAATTGCAACTCCTGCTTTTTTTTGCTCTCCATTTGCTTGGTAAATCTTCCTCCATTTCTTTATTTTGAGCCTTTGTGCATTCTTGCGTGTTAGATTGGTTTCCTGGATACAGCACACTGATGAGTTTTGGCTTTTTATCCAATTTGCCAGTCTGTGTCTTTTGATTGGGGCATTTAGTCCATTTACATTTAGGGTTAATATTGTTATGTGTGAATTTGACACTGCCATTTTGATGCTAGCTGGCTGTTTTGCCTATTAGTTAATGCGGATTCTTGATTGTGTTGATACTCTTTACCATTTGGTATGTTTTTGGAGTGGCTGGTACTGGTTGTTCCTTTATATATAGAGAGTCTTTTTCAGGAGATCTTGTAAAGTAGGCCTGGTGGTGATGAAATCTCTGACTACTTGGTTGTTCACAAAGGCTGTTGAAACTTGTGCATGCTTCGTGAAGTTCTTTTGTCGTATTTTTAAGCTCCATCAATTCACTTATATTCCTCTCTATGTTGTCCATTCTTGTTAGCATTTCGTCAAATCTTTTTTCAAGGTTCTTAGTTTCTTTGCATTGGGTTAGAACATGTTCTCTTAGCTCACAGATGTTTCTTATTACCCACCTTCTGAAGTCTGATTCTGTCATTTCATCACACTCATTCTCCATCCAGCCTTGTTCCCTTGCTGGTGAGGAGTTGTGATCCCTAGTAGGAGGAGAGGTGTTCTGGTTTCGGGTGTTTTTATCCTTTTTGCACTGGTTTCTTCCCATCTTTGTGGATTTATCCACCTATTGTCTTTGTAGTTGCTGACTTTCAGACTGGGTCTCTGAGTGAACTTTCAGTTTGTGGGTGATAAAGTTATTTCTGTTTCTTAGTTTTTCCTCCTAACAGTCTGGCCCCTCTGCTGTAGGGCTGCTGAAGTCCACTCCAGGCCCTGCTTGCCTGGGGATCACCTGCAGCAGCTGCAGAACAGTAAGGGTTGCTACCAGTTTCTTCTTCTGCTATCTTTGTCCCAGAAGGATACCTGCCAAATGTCAGTCTGTTCTCTCCTTTATGAGGTGACTCTTTGGATATACGAGAGTCAGGGAGCTGCTTGAGGAGACAGTCTGTCCTTTATTGGAGCTCAAGTGCTGAGCTGTGAGCTCCGTTGTTCATTCAGAGTTGCTGGGCAGGTACATTTAGGTCTGCTGCAGCAGAACTCATAAACTCTCTTTTTTTCCCCCCCCAGGTGCTCTGTTCCAGGGAGTTAGGGCTTTATTTATGAATTTCTGTTGTGCTGCTGCCTTTTTTTTTTTTTTCAGGGATGCCCTGCCCAGTGAGGAGGCAACCTAGTCACTGTCTGCCTGCAGAGGCTTTGCTGAGCTGCTGTGGGCTCCACCCAGCTGCCATGTGAATTTTCCTTCAGTCCTGTTTATATGGGTGTAGTTAGAACTGCCACGGCAATGGTGGCCTGCCTCTGTAATGGTGGACTCTCTCTGTAGTGGCAGGTTGCCTCAGCAACTTTGGGCTGCCTCAGCAGTGGCGGACTGCCTCCATAGTGGTGCAGTGCCTCAGTAATGGCACCCCTCCCCCACAGAGCTAGACCATCCTGGGTTAAGCTGTGCTTGCTGTGAAACTCTCAACCCAGAGTGTTTTCAGTTACTGTCTTTTTTTTTTGTGGGGGGGTGGGACCAGCTGAGCCTGATCACCTGGTTCCCTGACTCAGAGTCTTTTTTTTTTTTTTTTTTTTTTTTTTAGTTGAAAGGTTGCCTCTCTCCCAGGTGTTCCAGTTGCCTGTTGAAAAGGCACCAGGGGCCGGGCACGGTGGCTCACGCCTGTAATCCCAGCACTTTGGGACGCTGAGGTGGGTGGATCACGAGGTCAAGAGATCGAGACCATACTGGTCAACATGGTGAAACCCTGTCTCCTCTGCATTTTCACTGGGAGCTGCAATCCTGAGCTGTTCCTAGTCGGCCATCTTCCCAAAATTCCAGAAAATCCTAGTACTTTCTATATTGAGTTTCTCCTACAAGTTCAGTAGTAGATTAGGACTCTCCTACAGTCCATGGGCTCAGAAGACACAACCCCATTATTATGGACTTGAATATTGCAAAGATAGTACTAAATGTACTTTCTTTGGTTACAGGGAGACATTCAAATATAGAAAATTGTTTGTAATCTTAGAAACCATTTTATCAGCCAAGTGACCTAAATAGTGGGTAGAAAATTCTGTCCATGGCAGGTCCAACAATCAGTAGATCTACTCTCTTTCCTTAACAGTAGCCATGAGAACATGGAAAACTGGGGCAAATTAGACTAGTACAGCTTGTTCACATCCTCATTCATCAGGAACACAATGGCATTAAACATTAGAAAATACAGAAATGGCTGTCTTCATAGCCCTTTTAAAGCTCATTTATCATAGTTAAAATTTTGAAAAGAATCATCTTCATTTAATAATTATAAAAAATATATTTTCCTAAAATATCACCTGTACAGTTATGCAGGATTATCTTTTATACTGAAATAATGAATATTGAATTGGTAACTAAATATGTACCTAAAATTCAGCCTAGTTGTGTTACTGTAGTATAATACACATTTTCCTTTAAACCAATAGATGTTTTCAGTAACATACCAAAGCTACAGAAATCATGTTTGGCCTCTATGTACATTTTTCTTTTATTTTGAGATGGAGTCTTGTTCTGTCACCCAGGTTGGAGTGCAATGGTGCAATCTAGGCTCACTGCAACCTCCACCTCCTGTGTTCAAGCAATTCTCCTGCGTCAGCCTCCCAAGTAGCTGGGACTACAGGCATGGGGCACCACGCCCAGCTAATTTTTGTATTTTTAGTAGAGACAGGGTTTCACCATTTTGGCCAGGATGGTTTCAATCTCTTGACCTCGTAATCTGCCTGCCTCAGCCTCCCAAAGTGCTGGGATTATAGGCATGGGCAAACACACCTGGCCTCTATGCACATTTTTTAAGTAGTTTTAAATGGAAAACATTAACTTAGCAAAGGTATAGTCAAATGTGTTTTTACAACATGATTATCACATTTATTTCATTTTAAACCACTTTAAAAAACCTAGAAACTGAGTTAATATTCTCAAAGGACATAAATTCACTGCTAGTTAATCTCAGAATTTAATGTTAAAATCCATAGTAGTTGCTTATTTTGTTGTAATTTATATTTGAGATTGCCTTATCCATTACATTTCTCTTGATTTTGATAGTAATCTAATGTAAATTTTTTAGCCAGATGATCACTAGAATATGTTATAAAGTCTAGCATAGATTAGTCTAAACAACTTATGATGTTTTAATAGCAGGAGAATTTGTTAATATCCATCTACTTCTACTAGAATATTAATAGTAATTTCATTCTTGTAAACATAAGGTCAAAAATATTTGGGAATGTATATGCAAAACCAAATTTGGAAGAAAACAAACCACAGTAAACTTTTAACAGAAACAGGACTTGAGAATTTAGAAATTTATCATTTTAATGGCATTAGAAATAAGCATTTTTCCTAAGAAGCCACCTGTAACACATTAAGTATCAATCATAGTTTCTTAAGTGCTGTTTTGGGACCTTCGTGTTGCAATTCCAGATGCATAAGTTAGTTAAGCAAGGAAATGGTTGCATTTGGGGTGATCAAAAAGAAAGTGATGAAGGTCAGGTCTTAAAATAAGTTAGGGGTGAAACACTTTGGAATTTAAACTTGATATAGGGTAAATGTAGGGGAAAATAACAGCAAATAAGTTTTTAATGTATAAACATTAAACATTACATAGCACAGGATCATTAATTCACTGATCTTATTAGATTTATTATTTTTAAATTATGGCCTGAAAATACTCCCTGTTAATTAAAAATAAAACAGCACCAAAAAATTGAAATCAAAATAAAAACTATGTATTTCAACATTTAAATGTACTGTATAAAATAGAGTTCAGTCTTAAACCTAGAGTCCCTTAAAACCTTTACTAAAAACCCTCATTATTTTTTAATAACACTTTTATAGTGCTTACAACATACCTGTTACTGTTCTAAGCATTTTACAAATACTAAGTCATTAAATCTTTATAATAACCTCACCAGGTAGGAGTCATTATCCTCATTTTACCAATGAGGAAACACATTGCTTTTGTCTGCATAAAGCCTCCAAAATATGCAAGTTAATTGACCAAGGTTACACAAAACTTTAATAATAAATGGCGGAGCCAGACCTAAACTCAATCACTTCAAAGTCTACCATCTTATCAACTACGTGCTCTGTGGCCTTCTCAACGTCTAATATCAGGCCTTCAGAAAATTAACTAGTATCAGAAAATAGTAATATTAGAAAATTTTTAATGGAATGAAATGTCAAAAAACCTAAAAGCTAAGGAAATATACTATATTCAACTAAAACTCCTCAAAAATACTTGAATTCTTCATGAAGATCTTCAGCAAGAGATCATACAGACTTTACTTGAACACTTCCAGTGACAGGGAATTCATATTAAGGCAGACAATTTTATTTCCTGATATATGCCTTCTGTAAAAACCGTATTTCTTTTAGAGGTAGGATCTCCATCTGTTGCCCAAGCGGGAGTGTTTTACCCTGTTTCTATCCTGTCTTCTAAGGTCACACAAAATTAATCTCACTTCTCTTTAACACTGCTTCCTTAAAATATTTGAAGAAACCAATTATGTTCTAATTCCCCACCCGCTACCCTTGCTTAAATTTTCTATTTCCTTACAAATTTCTTCATGTACACAGTGGAATTTCCTCACATTTTTACTTTTTTGTTTCTGGACATGCTCCAATTTTTCTTCTGTCTCTTAAAGTGCACCATTCTCAAACTGAATTCCATATTCAAGAAGTATTTTGACCACAGTAGAATAGCACCATTACCATTCATTCTATTTTTACTTTTTTTAATTTATTTTTTCTTAATAGGAACCCCAATCAACCATTCTAAATGCTATTAATGCAGACAAATATTGACTTTTTAGACAGCAAAAACATATAGATTCATATTAATTATAAAATAATGCCTCTATGATATTTTCCACATATATTACAGCTAATAAACATAGTTTACATGTGCAATTGATTTTTGAAAATAAATTTAAATTATTTACCCTTATGAAATTATTAGAAATAAGTATCTTATTAGAAATCTGTCAGTCCTACCTTACACCAAAATTAACTCCAGATGGATTAAAGACTTAAACATCAGACCTAACACCATAAAACCCCTAGAAGAAAATCTAGGCAAAACCATTCAGGACATAGGCATAGGCAAGGACTTCATGACCAAAACACCAAAAGCAATGGCAACGAAAGCCAAAATAGACAAATGGGACCTAATCAAACTCCACAGGTTCTGCACGGCAAAAGAAACAGTCAGTAGAGTGAATCAGCAACCAACAGAATGGGGAAAAAATTTTGCAGTCTACCCATCTGACAAGGGGCTGATATCCAGAATTTACAAAGAACTAAAACAGATCGGGGCCGGGCACGGTGGCTCAAGCCTGTAATCCCAGCACTTTGGGAGGGCAAGGCGGGTGGATCACAAGGTAGAGAGATCGAGACCATCCTGGTCAACATGGTGAAACCCCGTCTCTACTAAAAATAAAAAAATAAAAGAATTAGCTGGGCATGGTGGCACATGCCTGTAACCCCAGCTACTCAGGAGGCTGAGGCAGGAGAATTGCTTGAACCCAGGAGACGGAGGTTGCGGTGAGCCAAGATCACGCCATTGCACTCCAGCCTGGGTAACAAGAGCGAAACTCTGCCTAAAAAAAAAAAAGAAAGAAAGAACTAAAACATATCTACAAAAAAAAAAAAAAAAAAAAAAGAAAGCCCATTCAAAAATGGGTGAAGGATATGAACAGACACTTTACAAAAGAAGACATACAGGAAGCCAACAAACATATGAAAAAATGCTCATCATCACTGGTCATTAGAGAAATGCAAATCAAAACCACATTGAGATACCATCTCACACCAGTTAGAATGGTGATCATTAAAAAATCTGGAGACAACAGATGCTGGAGAGGATGTGGAGAAATATGAACACTTTTACACTGTTGGTGGGACTGTAAATTAATTCAACCATTGTGGAAGACAGTGTGGTGATTCCTCAATGACCTAAAAATAGAAATCCCATTTGACCCAGCAATCCCATTACTGGGTATATATCCAAAGGTTTATAAATCATTCTACTGTAAGGACACATGCACATGAATGTTCATTGCAGCACTGTTTACAATAGCAAAGACCTGGAACCAACCCAAATGCCCATCGATGATAGACTGGACAGGGAAAATGTGGCACATATACACCATGGAATATTACGCAGTCATCAAAAACGATGAGTTTGTGTCCTTTGTAGGGACATGGATGAACCTGGAAACCATCATTCTCAGCAAACTGACACAAGAGCAGAAAATCAAACACCGTATATTCTCACTCATAGGCGGGTGTTGAACAATGAGAACACATGGACACAGGGAGGGGAGCACTACACACTGGGGTCCGTTGGGGGGAAATGGGGGAGGGACGGGGGGGTGGGGAGGTGGGAAGAGATAGCATGGGGAGAAATGACAGATACAGGCGAGGGGATGGAAGGCAGCAAACCACACTGCCATGTGTGTACCTATGCAACAATCTTGCATGTTCTTCACATGTACCCCAAAACCTAAAATGCAATTAAAAAAAAAAAAAGCCAATAGGATCTTCACGTGGTACCCAATGAGAAGCCCCGCCCCAAAAAGGTGGCCTGGGGCCAGCCCATCACTCCTGCTCTCCCTCAGCTGACTCTGCCTGCTTTGTGACGTCTAGGAATGCAGGGGAGGTAAGCATCTCATGGTCCAAGGCTAATCACAATAATAAACCTCCAAGAATAAAACTGACTGAAAAGAATAAAATTTTTAAAGTGAGAAAAAAAAATCTGGAGACAACAGATGCTGGAGAGGATATGGAGAAATATGAACACTTTTACACTGTTGGTGGGACTGTAAATTAATTCAACCATTGTGGAAGACAGTGTGGCAATTCCTCAATGATCTAAAAATAGAAATCCCATTTGACCCAGCAATCCCATTACTGAGTATATATCCAAAGGATTATAAATCATTCTACTATAAGGACACATGCACACAAATGTTCATTGCAGCACTGTTTACAATAGCAAAGACCTGGAACCAACCCAAATGCCCATCGATGATAGACTGGACAGGGAAAATGTGGCACATATACACCATGGAATATTACACAGCCATCAAAAACGATGAGTTTGTGTCCTTTGTAGGGACATGGATGAACCTGGAAACCATCATTCTCAGCAAACTGACACAAGAGCAGAAAATCAAACACCGCATGTTCTCACTCATAGGCGGGTGTTGAACAATGAGAACACATGGACACAGGGAGGGGAGCAATACACACTGGGGTCAGTTGGGGGGAAATGGGGGAGGGATGGGGTGGGGAGTTGGAGAGAGATAGCATGGGGAGAAATGACAGATACAGGTGAGGGGAAGGAAGGCAGCAAACCACACTGCCATGTGTGTACCTATGCAACAATCTTGCATGTTCTTCATATGTACCCCAAAACCTAAAATGCAATAAAAAAAAGAAAGAAAAAAAAAGTAACAGAAAATCTGAATAGACATGTAACAAAGAAATAAATCAGTAATAAAACAATTACACACACACACACACAATTGTATATGTGCATACACACAGGCTCAGATAGAATCACTGATAAATTCTATCAAACATTTAAAGAAGAAATAATGCCAATTATATATAAACTCTTTCAGAAAATAGAGGAAGGAAAACTTCCTAACTCACAAGGACAATATTACTCTGATACCAAAGCCAGAAAAAGACATCACAAGAAATGTATAAACAAATCTATATTTGTGTTCTTTATGAACACAAATGCAAAATCTTTAACAAAGCATTTGCAAATAGATCGGACATGGTGGCTCATGCCTGTAATCTTAGCACTTTGGGAGGCCAGGGTGGGAGAATCACTCGAACCCAGGAGTTCAAGACCACCTGGACAACATGGTGAAACCCCATCTCTACAAAAATATAAAAATTAGCTAGGCATGATGGCATGTGCCTGTAGTCCCAGCTACTTGGGAGGTGGATGTGGGAGAATACCTTGAACTCTGGAAACAGAGGTTATAGTGAGCCAAGACAGCACCACTGCACTGAAGCCTGAGCAACAGAGGGAGATTCTGTCTCAAAAAAAAAAAAAAAAAAAAAAAGTATTTGCACATAGAATCCAACAACATATAAAAAGGATTATATACCATGACCAAGTAAGATTTATCCAAGGAATTGGCTTAACAGCTGAAAATTCATTAGTATGCCATATTAACAGATTAAAGGACAAAGGCATGAAAATTTCAATTAAGTCAGAAAAATAAATGACAAAATTTCACACTTATTTGTGATAAAATCTTTTCACAAACTAGAAATAAGAGTATTTCCTCAACCTGATAGAGACCTTAAAGATAAAAATGACCTTAAACATCTATCATATTTAATGATGCAAAACTAAATACTTCCTTCTAATATCAGGATTAAGTCAAGGAAGCCATATCTTATTTTTATTTTTTCTGTTTCAAAATAATTTCAAGTTTTATTTTATTTTATTATTATTTTTTGAGATGGAGTCTCACTGTGTCACCCAGGCTGGAGTGCAATGGCACGATCTCAGCTCACTGCAACCTCCGCCTCCCAGGTTCAAACAATTCTTCTGCCTCAGCCTCCCAAGAAGCTGGGACTACAGGCACCCACCACAACACCTGGCTAATTTTTGTATTTTTAGTATGGGGGTTTCACCGTGTTGGCCAAGCTGGTCTCAAACTTCTGATCTCAGGTGATCTGCCCACCTCAGCCTCCCAAAGTGCTGGGATTACAGGTGTGAGCCACTGCACTTGGCCAAGTTTTATTTTAGATTCAGGATGTACATGTGCAGATTAGTTACCTGGGTATATTGTATGACGCCAAAGTTTGGGATATGACAGATCCTGTCGCCTAAGTACCGAGCATAGTACCCAATAGTTTTGCAATCCTTGCCTCCCTCCCTCCCCCGTGCCTCCTCTAGCAGTCCCCTGTTCTTATTATTGCCATCTTTATGTCTCTCTAGTGCCCAGTGCTTAGCTACTACTTATAAATTAGAACATATGATTTTGCTTTTTTGTTCCTACATTAATTCACTTAGGATAATGGCCTCCAGGTTCATTCATGCTGCTGCAAAGGACATGGTTTTGTTCTTTTTTAATGGCTGCACAGTATGCCAAAGTGTACATGTACCATGTTTTCTTTAATCCACCAATGATGGGCACCTAGATTGATTCCATGTGTTTGCTATTGTGAATAATGCTGTAATGAACATGTTAGTACATGTGTCTTTTTTGGTATAATTATTTATTTATTTATTTTTGGATATATACCCAGTAATGGGATTGCCAGGTCAAATAGTAGTTCTGTGTTAAGTTCTTCTAGTAATTTTTAAATTGCTTTCCACAGTAGCGGAATGAATTTTCATTCCCAGCAACAGTTACATTCTGTTTTCTCCCCAGATTTGCCAACATCTGATTTTCTTTTTCCTGAAACAGGGCTTGCTCTGTTGCCCAGGCTGGAGTGCAGTGGCATAATCATGGGTCACTGCAGCCTTAATCTTCTAGGTTCAAGTAATCTTCCCACCTCAGCCTCCTGAGTAGCGGGACTATAGTGGTGTACCACTGCACCCGGCTGATTTATTTTTATTTTTATTTTGTAGAGATGGGGTCTCACTATGTTATACAAACTGGTTTTGAACCTGTGGACTCAAGTGATTCTCCTGCCTCAGCCTCCCAATGTACTGGGATTACAGGCGTGAGCCACTGTGCCTGACCTTGGCTTTTTAATAATAACTATTCTGATGTTATGATGGTATCTCATTGCAGTTTTGATTTGCATTTCTCTGATGATTAGTGAAGTGGAGCATTTTTTCATGTTTACCAGCCACTTGTATGTCTTCTTTTGAGAAGTGTCTGTTCATGTCCTTTGCCCATTTTTTTTTTTTTGAAACAGTCTTACTCTATCACCCAGGCTGGAATACAGTGGTACAATCTCAGCTCACTGCAACCTCTGCTTCTCAGGTTCAAGCGATTCTTGTGCCTCAGCTTCCCAAGTAGCTGGGACTACAGGTGTGTGGCACCATGCCCATCTAATTTCTGTATTTTTTGTAGAGATGAGGTTTTACCATCTTGGCCAGGCTGGTCTTGAACTCTTGCCCTCAGGTGATCCACCTGCCTCAGCCACTCAAAGTGCTGGGATTATAATTGTGAACCACCACACCTTGCCTTTGCCCATTTTTTAATAGGGTTATTTGGTTTTTGCTTGTTCAGTTGTTAAATTCCTTATAGATTGTGGACATTAGACCTTTGTCGGATGCATAGTTTGCAGATATTTCCCACTCTGTAGGTTATCTGTTTACTCTGTCAATAGTTTCTTTTTCTGTGCAGAAGCCCTTTAGTTTAATTAGGTCCCATTTGTCAGTTTTTGTTTTGGTTGCAATTGCTTTTGGGCACTTAGCCAAAAATTATTTGTCAGGGCCAGCATCAAGAAGGATATTTCCTAGGTTTTCTTGAAGAATTTTTCTAGTTTGAGGTCTTTCATTTAAATATTTAATACACATTGAGTTAATTTTTGTATATCGTGAAAGGTAAGGGTCTCATTTAATTCTTCTGTTTACAGCCAGCCAGTTATTCAGCACCATTTATTACATAGCATGTCCTCTCCCCATCGCTTGTTTTGTCAGTCTTGTCAAAGATAAAATGGCTGCAAGCATGCAGCTTTATTTCTGATTCTGTATTCTATTCAAGGAAGCCATCTCTTACCACTTCTAGTCAACATTTTAGTGGAAATTATAGCCAGTGTAATATAGCAAGAAAAAGATATGAAAAGCACACAGATTTAATTTTTTTTATTCCTATTTGATATTTGTACTGGTTATATTTATTGAAATATTAATGTAGTGTTATGTCTGACAAATCTGATAATAAAAATTAGCTTGATTTTTGTATATCTCTTTTACCATTTCTTTTTTTTTTATCTAATGCATTTTTATTGTGTTTTCAAAAGTATTGGAATATGATTGATAAGTACCTGCAATCCCAGTACTTTGGGAGGCCAAGGCAGGTGAAGCACTTAAGTCCAGGAGTTCTAGATCAGCCTGGCCAACGTGGTGAAATCCTGTCTCTACTAAAAAGATAAAAAATTAGCCAGGTGACCAGGCATGGTGGCTCATGCCTATAATCCCAGCACTTTGGGAGGCTGAGGCGGGTAGATCACTTGAGGTCAGGAGTTCAAGACCAGCCTGGACAATATGGCAAAACCCCATCTCTACTAAAAATAGAGAAAGTTAGTTGGGTGTGGTGGTGAGTGCCTGTAATCCCAGCTACCTGAAAGGCTGAAGCAGGGAGAATTGTTTGAACCCAGGAGGCGGAGTTTGCACTGAGCTGAGATCGCATCACTGCACTCCAGCCTGGGCAACAGAGCGAGACTCTATCTCAAAAAAAAAAAAAAAATTAGCCAGGTGTGGTGGTGCACACCTGTAACCCCAGCTACTCAGGAGGAAAGATGAGGTATGATATCACTTGAACCTTGGAAATGGAGGTTGCAGTGAGCCGAGATGGTACCACTGTACTCCAGCCAGGACAACAGAGCAAGACTCTGTCTCAAATTTTTAAAAAAGTATTGGTATATGATCGATAAGAAATAAAACTAACTTTTCACCATAGAGAATTTGAAAAGCATTGCTCTTAACTAAATTACTGTCAGATCCTTTTATATATCAAGATTCTGAAACCACTTCTACAGATATTGAAGTCTCTGTTCAGCAGGTAGAGCCAATGCTATAAAACAAAGGCTGTTAGACCAGTTAGGCCTTATTTATTAAATGTATTAATGAATCTAAAAGAATAAAATTAGAAATAGGGTATGTTATCCAAGAGCATAGAAAAAGAGGAGCAAATAGTAGCAAGACTTATCTAAGCAATGTCCAAGGGTAATGGTAGGTGGCTAACTCCTTTGTTTATTCCAATCATGTTTGCAAAGCCATGCCTACAGGACAGGCTGATGCAAAGAGTTATAACCAAAGGAAGTGAAATAGTCTCACTCTTTTAGCATTATCATTCTTTCTATAGAATCTCAGCTGTGGCATTAATCATTACATTCAAACTCTAATTTTTGATTTCATACAGCAGCAGTCCCCAACCTTTTTGGCACCAGGGACTGGTTTCATGGAAGACAATTTTTCCACAGGGCTGGGAGTGGGGAAAAGGACAGTTGATTCTTCTAATGAATGCACAACCTAGATCCCTCGCATGCACAGTTCACAATAGGGTTCGTGCTCCTAATGCTATGGCTGATCTCACAGGAGGCAGAACTCAGGAGGTAATGCTCATTTGCCTGTGGCTCATCTCCCGCTGTATGGCCCTTTTCCTAACAAGCTAACAAGTACCATTCATGGTCCAGGGGTTGGGGACTCCTGTCATACAGGACAGTGAACTAGCTGCAGGTGCTGGCTGTCTCAGTTATTACTTTACTGTCCCTGAGCTCCAAATCTATTCTTCTACAATGTAGAATCTACAGTATGCTTTGTGAGGCTATTCCTGTGTTTCTGCATACCTTAACTAGGTAGCTGGTAGATTGCAGGACAATCCTCAACAACTAACATAAGAACTGTGAGGAAACTTTCAGGCGATTAAAAGTGGTTCTACCAATAGCTGGTGACTGAGGGGGACTACAAAGATGCAGGAGAAAGAAGAAACTTGTTCTTTTCTATTGGTTCTGTTTCGGCCACGAGAAGCACCCCAGTCATTCTTCCATCCACAACAGGAGTTCCTTCTCATCACCTCAACTAAATACAGGATGCAGTTTTTCCAGCACTTGCAGACCCAGCTTCATTATTCTTTTTTCTCCCCAAAGGTACTAGATTTAGCCTGTGAGTGCCCCTCCTCAGAGGTTTGGGTCCCAGGCCTACGAGGCTGCTATTCGAACTCAGACTTACCAGTAGCAATGAAGCAACACTGCCTCCTCAGGTGTCTGAGTCTCGTCTTTGTGGCACTCCTTCTTGAAGTTTCCAAATTTCAGTAATTCTCATATCTTCCCTGTGTTTTTTCAGACCTAGGAGTGACAGCTGCTTCCTGCAATTGCTACTTCTGGCATACCTTACAGTTCTCTGTTTGCCTTTCCGTTACCTAGTTAAAAATCTTTATATTAAATTCTTTATATATAAATAACCTGACCAGGCGTGGTGGCTCATCCTTATAATCCGGAACTTTGGGAGGCCAAGATCTGAGGTCACAAGTTCAAGACCAGCCTGGCCAACATGGTGAAATCCCATCTCTACAAAAATAGAAAAATTAGCTAGCATGATGATGGGTGCCTGTAATCCCAGTTACTCAGGAAGCTGAGGCAGGAGAATTGCTTGAACTGGAGAGGTGGAGGTTGCAGTGAGCTAAGATCACGTCATTACACTTCAGCTTGGGTGACAGAGCAAGACTCCATAACAAAAATAATAAAAAACAAATAAATAAATAAAATAGAATAAATACATCTTTATATATCAATAACCAGTATGACCATTGTCTCTGATGGACTCTAATCTATTGGCTTTCGCCATTAAATGCTATACTAGAAAGGCCATAGGAATGGGAATTGATAGATCTCAGATCCATTCTCATCAACTAACTCAAGAGCTACAAGAAAACTTCAGAGAGATTTCTCCCACAAAGTGTAGAAGAAAGAATGTCCTGTAGTCAAAGGGGGCTACGGACCACAGACAAGGGACAAGACAGAAAAGAGATTTCTAATTGCACTCCTTTCTCTTCCATGTTGATTTTGTTGGTATTCCATGCAAGTCCAACACCAACAAAAGTGTGACCCACCTCGGGGAGACTGGATTTTTACCAGTGATTCCCTATTGCTTTCGTACATTGAGAATACAAATGAAATGGCACACTAAGGCAGAACCAATCAAAAGAAAAGACCTCAGTAAAAAGAGAAAGAGAGAAAGGGAGAGAATATAGAACTAAAATCAGAAAACAATAACAGCTCTCTTGTTCTGCTTTCCATACTTCACATCTTTCATTTTTCTCTGTTTTTCAAAAATTAAAATAACCCCCCTTTAAAAATTATTGTGTTCTTTGGGGTCCATTTTACTTAGAAAAAAAAAATCTTTTAAAAAGTGCCATGTTCAGGCACAGTGGCTAATCATAATTTCAGGTGGCATAGAGACCAATTTTACTGACCTTGTCTTTTACATCTGATTTTGGAAGAGTCAAGATGCCCCTTGGATAACAGTAGAGGGGATGAAACTATGTGAAGTCCTTTGCAACAAAGTGCAAGTTTTCCCTTCTGCTGTCTTGCCCTGGAAGGCTTATGTTCAGCCTGGCCCATCCGCCAGGAGCATGGGAAGAATGTTATGCTCACTGTCTGCAGACGAGAACACTGGATGATAATGATATGAATGTAGACAGCTGTAGAAAGATGTTTGCCATGTCTTCATTTGAGCTGTGTCCTTCCACTGTCCCCATTCCCTCTCCATACATGGTCACTGGTGGGAAAGAGCAGATATATTTCCTTAAAAAACAGTGTGGGGGCATTTGGCTTCTTGTTTATTTAAGGGTGAGTCTCTTTGGGCTCACCAAGAACTGCTTACTTCCTGTGTATACTTGTACAAAATTCGGGTTCTGATAGCTGTGTGGTGAATTCTGTGTTAGCTCCTCCCAAACCTCAGTGTTAGCTGCTCTAGGCAGCAGCACATCTGTGCTTCTCAGGGCAGGCCCAGGTTTGGGGCCCTCTTGGGGATAACTGGCATTGGAAGGACACAGGTCATCTAATAGGGTCCAGTGCCCTTTCTCAGGGTCCAGTCAGAACTTTCCCCTTAGACCCCGTAGAAGATCCTGCTGTCCTACACCTGGCCACCCCTTGGCTTTGGGGTATACATCTCTTCTCCCGCCACTGATTGGTATTATAACATCAAACTGCTTCAGGCCAGCTGCGTGCTCTCCAGGAGAACCAACTGGGAAATCCCCAAGAGGTAAAGTCCTTAAAAACGATACTTTTGACCAGTTGTGGCAGCTCACATCTGTAATCCCAGCACTTTGGGAGGCTGAGGCATGTGGATCACTTGAGCCTAGGGTTTCAAGACCAGCCTGGGCAAAGTGGTGAAGTCTCTTAAATAATTTTTTTAAATGATACTTTTACCTACTTAACTTTGCAGACCAAATGCCTAAGACGGAAAGGAAGCAGTCTAACGCAAATTGAATATAACATACCAGAGTCTGGGAAAAATAATTAAATAACAGGGTAGTCATAAACCCTTGTGGGATGTTACAGGTGTAATAACCTAATGCTTAATATTTTGCTACCTTAAAATGCAGAGATAAAATAAACAACCTGTGAATTTTCTTCATATAGTCGATAAAGACAAGTTCCAGTAGCTGTAAGACATAATTTTGCCTGTACCCAGGGGCACTTTTTTTTAATATGACATAGGATATTAAGCAATGTAAACTTGCTGATCTAATTAGCAAATTTGCTTTTAAATGGCATTTACAGATTTCTACTGAAACTGCAAACCTAAATTATTGAAATTTAGAAATGCACAGGGACTTCATGACTCTATGACACACCCATACATGCACACACACACACGCACGCACTTACTAAAAGCTGGTGTGAGACGAAGGAGACCTATGTGACTAATAAGTTCAACAGCTTTGTGCCTGGAAAGAAGGGACTGGAGCAGCCAAGAGACTCACTTTCCCCATCTCACTTGAGCTTTTCTCTATGCCTGAGTCTCTCCAGCACATGCGCACACACATGTCCTATCCAAAGATGGCTGCAGCCCTCTCCTGCTGGTTCTGCTGGTTGGGGCTGGCGGGGGAGGGTGGTCCCACAGATTTGTTCTGGTTTCTAGGATGTAAAGAAGAGAAATCCAAGCTACATGAACATTGCCCTGCGTTCTACAGGGTGGAATGTAACCTTGCACCTTTAGAAGCACAGTCATTAATTAATTAATTTTTTTTTTTTTTTTTGAGACAGGATCTGGCTCTGTAACCCAGGCTGGGTTGCAGTGGCACAACCTTGGCTTACTGCAACCTCAGCTTCCTAGGCTCAAGCCATTCTTGCACCTCAGCGTCCTGAGTAGGGGATACTATAGGCATGTGCTACAATGCCCTGCTAATTTTTGTATTTTTTTGTAGCGCTAGGGTTTCACCATGTTGTCCAGACTGGTCTTGAACTCCTGACCTCAAGCAACCATGCCTGGCCCAGTAATTTTTTTAAACTCCCATCTATCTACGTTGGAGAAATCAACAGGTTCTAGGAAGTAAATATGTCTCTTTGTAACCTAAAAAAAATTAATAATAAAAAACAATCACAAATATAATCAAGATTTTAAACTTGTATAAGAAATGATGAAGCCAGGTATGGCAGCTCACACCAGTAATCCCAGCACTTTGGGAGGCCAAGACAAGCAGACTGCTTGAGCTCAGGAGTTTGAGACCAACCTAGGCAAGATAGCAAACCATGTCTCTACAAATAAAAAAAAAAAAAAAAAAAGGCAAAAATTAGCCAGGCATGGTGGTGTGGTTCCCCCTACTTGGGATGCTGAGGTGGGGGAATTGGGATCACCTGAGGCCTGGAGATGGAGGTTGCAATGAATCCAGATTGCGCCACTGCACTCCAGCCTGGGTGACAGAGTGAGACCTATTTGACAAAATATCTGAAAACTTAGATAAATAAATTCCTGGAGTGATTTTTTAAATGGAAAAAATAGTACAACATGCAGCAGAACTTTCATAAACAAATAACATGTAACGATGATTAAATAGGAATCAACTCCCCTTCTTCCCCATTTTCTCGTTCCCAACTCTATTATTTGCTAGTGTCAAATAATAGAGTTCTACCAAATTTTCCAAGAATAGAACATAGAAATAGAGGAAAAGCTAATTCTTTCTGAGGCAAGAATAACTTTGACACAGCATACATATAAGGATGGTATTGAAAAATTTACAAGCCAAATGCATTTAAGAAAATAGATGTAAAAATCCTAAATAACTAAATCCAACAATGTATTTTAAAACTGCAACATGATTAAATGGACTTAGATTAGCAATATAAATAAATTTGTTATTAAAATTAGCTATGTTAATGGACTATGGTAACTCTTTTAGACTAGTTTTTTCAAACTATGTATTTGGAGAGGTTGGAAAGCTTTAAAATACTTCTCCCATACTCCTTTTTGCAGCTAGAGTTCTAGATATGAATGAGGTTCCATCAGTCAAATATACCCAAGTGAGAGTTGGAAGGTAAAAGTATGATAGGTACTTTTAGCTATAGGTCTGGTCTATTGCTGCTAAAAAGCAAGATTTGTAAATGTACAGCTTTCTGCAATAGGATTTCAGTGTCTTTGACCCTGTGAGTAAAGAAGCAGTAGTCATGGCAATGTTTCTCTGCCTGAATTCATGCTTTGTAACCTCTAGTTTGCTGTGTTAATACTCATTTTTACCTTCTGTAGTATAATGGACAGTCATGGCAGCAGCTCTTAAAGCATAGATGCAATGGTGGCCTCAGTGGTAGTTGGCCCCTAGTGTAGCACTTCAGACTTATTTTGGTAGTCATTCCAGGTGTTAAGCAGATGCTCCCTCAACTTTCCAAAGATTTTGTAAGCACCTAACTCCCTATATTAAAGCACTTCCTGCTTAAAATATCTAGTGTCACTTTTGTTAACTGGACCAAACCCTGACTGACAGAGTATTTAATATTAAAAATGGCTGATGCTATGTCAAAATTACTCATATAAGCAGTGCCTGCATAATAGTCTAGCAGTTCATGGAAAGAAAACAATTGCATGCTGGAAAGCTGATTATCTTTGTATGCTGTGGCAAAATACTTCATAAAATTATTGCCTCTGATACCACGAAAGTACAATTATGTGCTGACAGACCCTGAAATTCTAGATGAAAGGGGTTAAAAAATATCAGAATGTAATGTGTATTGGCTCTTTGTTGCTGTTTGCAGCAAGATATTATAAGAAAGCAATGAATTCAGGCACTAATTGGCCAATTTTCAAGCAGATATGCAAGAAATTTCAATTCTGTTAAAGGAGTCTTTATGCCAGTGGACTAAAATCTAAACTACTCATGCCCAGGAGGGTTCAAAAAACTCAAGTGCTTATGTTCCCACAAACAACAGAGTATAAGGCCCAGCATTTTCTCAAGCTTCTTCCATTTAGACTTCTTTTCCAGAAAAATTGCAGCTAGTATATGTGCAAAGATTAAATTAAAGATGATGCCTTTCTACCTAAACCTGTTATTAACTAAAATGGACTGAAGATAGCTGCCATTAAATTAGGAAAGGATAGGTCTTGTACATACAAAAATGCGAATAAATTAGTCTTGAGAAAACAATTTTGCAGTGTGATTATTAACACAGAGATTTCTGGAAGCAAGTCAGAAATCTACTAAGTATTTCCTAAAATATTTTAGGAAATTGTGTTGACAAAGAAAACATAAGCTTGGCTTATAGAAGCCTATGATTGTGCCTATGAGTGAATTTCTTTAAGTTAACCCTACTTAGAGTCCATTAGGCTTCTTTAATGTGTAAACTAATGTTTTGGAGCCTAATTTGAGAAATTTTGGGCCATTGTTTTTTCAAGAATTTTTATCTGCTCCTTTCTCTTTCTCCTTTTCTTCTGGGACTGTCATTATGCATTATGTATATATACTACTATGAATATGACAATGCATAATTGAGATTATCTGGTTTGAGGAACAGATAGAAAGAAGAATGAACAAAAATAAATAGAATTTCAGAGACCTGTGGGACACCATCAAGAAGATCAACATATGCATAACGGGAATTCCAGAAGAAGTGAAAATATTCAAATATTCTTTCCAGGGCAGAAAAAATATTTGAAGAAACAATAGCTGAAACTTCCCAAATTTTATTTAAAAAACATTAATTATCTACATATTGAAGAGCTAAATGTACTCCAAGTAGAATCAATTCAAAGAGATCCACACCTAGACACATTATAATCAAACTATGGAAAGACAAAGAGAATACTAAAACAGCCAAGGAGATGGATGCAACTTATCATGTAAAAGGTATCCTCAATACAATTAATACATGACTTTTTTTTCTTTTTTTTTGAGACAGAGTCTTGCTCCATTGCCAGGCCCCAGGCTGGAGTGCAGTGGCATGATCTCAGTTCACTGCAACCTCTGTGTTCTGGGTTCAAGCAATTCTCCTGCCTCAGCCTCCCAAGTAGCTGGGATTACAGATGTGTGCCACCACGCCCAGCTAATTTTTGTATTTGTAGTAGAGACAGGCTTTCACCACGTTGGCCAGGATGGTCTTGATCTCTTTTTTTGTGGGGGGAGACGGAGTTTCGCTCTTGTTACCCAGGCTGGAGTGCAATGGCACAATCTCGGCTCACCGCAACCTCCGCCTCCTGGGTTCAGGCAATTCTCCTGCCTCAGCCTCCCGAGTAGCTGGGACTGGCGTGTGCCACCATGCCCAGCTGATTTTTGTATTTTTAGTAGAGATGGGGTTTCACCATGTTGACCAGAATGGTCTCGCTCTCTTGACCTCGTGATCCACCTGCCTCGGCCTCCCAAGGTGCTGGGATTACAGGCATGAGCCACCACGCCCAGCCTGGTCTTGATGTCTTGACCTTGTGATTCTCCCGCCTCAGCCTCCCAAAGTGCTGGGATTACAGGTGTGAGCCACCATGCCTGGCCAATAGATGACTTCTTATAAGAAACCATGGAAGTGAGAAGGCATGGGACAACATAGTTACAGTGCTAAAAGAAAAAGACTGTCTGATAAGAATTCTGTATTCAGCAAAACCATCTTTCAAAACTGAACAAGAACTTAAGTCATTCCCAAATAAACAAAAATTGAGAGAATTCATTGCTAGCAGACCTGAACTACAAGAAATATTTAAGGGAGTCCTTGAGGTCAAAAACTGCACTGTAATACCATTTCTCACCTGTCTGATTGACCAAACTTAACAAGCTTTTCAACAAAATGTATTGAAGAGGCTAGCAGGAAACAGTGCTCTCATACTTTGTTGATGGGAATGCAAAATAGTATCTTCCCAGCCAGGCATGATGAGTGATATCTGTAATCCCAACAATTTGGGAGGCAGAGGTGGGTGGATCACTTAACATCAGAGTTCGAGACCAGCCTGGGCAACATGGTGAAGCCTTGTTTCTACTAAAAATACAAAAAAATTAGCTGGGCATGGTAGCACATGCCTGTAGTCCCAGCTATTTGGGAGACTGAGGCAGGAAAATCACTTGAACCTAGGAGGTGGAGGTTGTAGTGAGCCAAAATCACAACACTGCACTGCAGCCTGGGGAACAATGTGAGACTATATCTCAAAAAAAAAAAAAAAAAAAAAAAAAAAAAAAAGTATCTTTTCTATACAGGATAATATGGCAATATCTGACAAGTTATGTATACATTTATCCTTTGATTAGCAATCCCATGTCTAAATTTGCCCTAATGACACATCTCTAACAATACAAAAATACATATTCACAAGATTATTTGTTGCTCCCTTATTGGTAATTACAGAATACTGAAACAAACCTATATACTCATACATTGGAGATTAGTTGAATAAATTGTGGCACATCCAAGAAACAGAGTATGCAGTTGTAAAAGAGAATAAGGAAGATCTGTATGAATCAAAATGGAGGGGTTTTGAGGATATAGTGTAATGTGGGAAAACAAAGTTAAGAAGAGTAAATATGCTACCTTTTGTATAAGAAGAATAAGATAATATGCACCTACCTCCTTATTTTTACAAAAATAAAAAACGGAGAAGCATAGGACAAACAAACAAATAACTGACATAATTGACTACCTAGGATTGGTTGGAGAAAATAAGGTGGAAGAGTTAGGTAAGGTATAGTAGACAGCCTCCATGATGGCCTCCAATGATGTCCACCTCCTGGTATTCATGCTCTTTTGGAGTCTTCTCTCACTATGAATCAAGACTGGTATGTTCCACAGCCAGAATATGATGGAGCTAACAATATGTATAATTTCCGAGGCTAGGTGATATAAGGCATTGCAGCTTCTCTTTTGGTCTCAGATTTGCTTTGGTCTTTTGCTCTTGGGGAAGCCAGTCACCATGTTGTAAAAACACTCAAGTAGCCCCAGGGAAAGGCCTACATAGAGAGAAACCAACAAGTAGATTGCTTGAGCCCAGGAGTTTGAGGCTGCAGTGAGCCATGGTGGAAGGGAAGCAAGCACATCTTCATGTGGTGACAGGAAAGAGATAGCGAAGCGGGAAGTGCTGCACATTTTTAAACAACCAGATCTCCTGAGAACTAACTTACTATCACAAGAACAGCAAGGGGGAAATCCACCCCATGAGCCAATCATCTCCCACCAGGTCCAACCCCTAAACATTGCGAATTACAATTTGACATGAGATTTGGGTGGGGACACAGAGCCAAACCATACCATGTAGTATTTGGGCAAAAATATGTAATATGAATCTGATCATGAGGAAACATTAGACAAATCCAAATCGAGGGACATTTTGCAAAACAACTGGGCTGTATACTTTAAAAATATCAGTATCATGAAAGACAAAGAAAGGATGAAAATAATTTCAGATTAAAAGGAGATGAAAGAGCTGTGGCAACAAAATTCAAGGGGTAAGCCTAGATTAAATTGTAAATAAAGGAAATAAATGTCATAAGGGACATTACTAGAAAACTGGCTAAAATTGAACATGGACTGTACATTAGATAATACTAATGTATTGATGTTACATTTCCTATGCTAATTGTATTGTGAATATATAAGCATGAGTTTTCTTATTCTTAGGAAATATACACAGAAGTATTTTGGAACATTATTTCTCAGTCTCAAGTGACTCAGGAAATTCTATATATACATTCACAAATATATATCCTAAATATGTATGTATGTGTGTGTATGTAGGGAAAGAAAGAAAGTGAGAGAAAGGTGATTTTTTTTTTTTTTTTTTTTTTTTTTTTGAGACGGAGCAGTCTTGTTACCCAGGCTGGAGTGCAATGGCGCGATCTCGGCTCACCGCAACCTCTGCCTCCTGGGTTCAGGCAATTCTCCTGCCTCAGCCTCCTGAGTAGCTGGGATTACAGGCACGTGCCACCACGCCCAGCTAAATTTTTGTATTTTTAGTAGAGATGGGGTTTCACCACGTTGACCAGGATGGTCTTGATCTCTTGACCTCATGATCCACCTGCCTCATCCTCCCAAAGTGCTGGGATTACAGGCGTGAGCCACCACGCCCAGCTGAAAGGTGATTTTTTTTTTAAGTGGCAAAACATTTACAAGTAGTGAATTGGAGTGAGGAATACACAAGATTTTGTGCCATTCTTGTTATTTTTGTTTTGTTTTGTTACTTTGTTTTAGAGACAGGGTCTCACTCTGTTGTCCAGGCTGGAGTACAGTGGCAATCACAACAGCCTTGAACTCTAGGACTCAAGCAATCTTCCTGCCTCAGACTTCAAGTAGCTGGGACTACAGGTGCAAACTACTACGCCAGGCTAATTAAAAAAAAAAACAAAAAAAAAAACAAAAAACAAAACAAAACAAAATATATATATATAGTAGAGACAGGGATCTCACTATGTTTCCCAGGCTGGTCTCAAGCTCCTGGCCTTAAGTGATCCTCCTGACTCAGCCTCCCAAAATGCTGGGATTACAGGCATGAGCCACTGCACCCGACCCAGACATTTATCTTCTCACAGTTCCAAAGGCTAGAAGTCTGACATCAGTGTACCAGCACAGTCAGTTTCTGGTAAGGGATCTCCTGGCAAGCAGATGGCTATCTTTTAGCTATGTTCTCCATGGTGGACAGAGAGAAAGTGAGTTCTCTGGTGTCTTCCTATAAAGGTACTAATTCCATCACGAGAAGCCCACCATCAAGAACTCATTAACTTTAGTTACCTCCCAAAAGTCTCATCTCCAAATATCACATTGGAGGTTAGGACTTCGACAAATGAATCTAGAGAAACCCAATTCAGTCCACAGCTAGCAAAGACCTTGCCAATAACTAGGTTTAACTGAAACTAGTTAATGAGATGCCATTTGAATATTATTTTAAATCCTGGCATTAAAAATTGAGGAGATCATTAAAAACATATCCATTAATCTATGAAGTACAAAAGGTCCAATTTATGTGTGTGTTCGTAACTTGCATGTCATTTTATTACTTAATATTCCATATGAGGGCCGGGCGCAGTGGCTCACGCCTGTAATCCCAGGACTTTGGGAGGCCAAGGTGGGTGGATCACGAGGTCAAGAGATCGAGACCATCCTGGTCAACATGATGAAACCCCATCTCTACTAAAAATACAAAAAATTAGCTGGGCATGGTGGTGCGTGCCTGTAATCCCAGCTATTCAGGAGGCTGAGGCAGGAGAATTGCCTGAACCCAGGAGGCGGAGGTTGCAGTGAGCTGAGATCACGCCATTGCACTCCAGCCTGGGTAATAAGAGCGAAACTCCATCTCAAAAAAAAAAAAAAAAAAAAAAAATCCATATGAGGAAATACATGTTTACAAATAATAAAAAATGTTGATAGTGAAATGTAGTAATTTGAAAATTTGAAATGCTTAAGTATTAGTATAATAAGAGCATAAAATTAATGTTAATTTTGTTGTATACAATGATGCGTCAAACACTTCTAGTTTTTAATTCTTAAATTCCCATGTTAACATGTTAACCATGGCACCATCTTGTGGATATTTATCAAATAGCTGGGCTAGCCAAACATTTTTTGGAAATGTTGTAAATGAAAGTAATTTATGAAAAAAGTGAACATTTAAAAATGTTTAAGTTAATAAAATAAAATATTAGCAAGTAATTATCTTCTCTCAAAGTGCTTCAACTATATAAATAAATGATTGAAATAGTTCTAGCATGGTTAAATTGTTTATATGAAATTTCAGGCTGTGTGAAAGATTTCTCTCTGGCATGTGATGCTGTTTGATAGCATTTTACCCACAGGATAACTTCTTCCAAAATTGGACTCAATCCTCTTAAGCTCTACTGCTGCTTTATCAACTAAGGTTATGTCATATTCTAAATTTTTTGTTGTCATTTCAACAATGTTCACATCTTCACCTGGAGTAGATTCCATTATAAGAAACCACTGTTTCCTCATCCATAAGAAGCAACCCCTCTTTCATTCAAGTTTTATCATGAGATTGCAGCAATTCAGTCACATCTTCAGGCTTCATTTCTAATTCCAGTTCTCTTGATATTTCTATCAATCTTCAGTGACTCCTTAACCAGAAGTCCTGACCCACTCAAAGTCATTCATGAGGGCTGAAGTCAACTTCTTTCAAACTCCTGCTAATGCTGATATTTTGACCTCCCATGAATCATGAATTTTCTTAATGGCATCTAGAATGGTGATTCCTTCCCAGAAGATTTTCAATGTACTTTGCCAAGATCTGTAAGAGGAATCACAATCTATAGCAGCTATAGCCTTACAAAATATATTTCTGAAAGAATAAGGCTTGATATTCAAAATTTCCCCTTGCCCCACGAACTGCAGAATGGATATTGTGTTACCAGGTATAAAAACAATATTCATTTCCTTGTACATCTCTATTAGAACTCCTGGATAATTGGGTGCATGTCAATACCCATCAGTAGTTTGAAAGAAATCATTTTCCTGAGTAGCAGGTCTCAAGAGCAGACTTAAAATATTTAGTAAACCAGGCTGTAAAAAGATGGGCTGTCATCCAGGCTTTGTTGTTCCATTTAGAGAGCACAGGCAGAATTGATTTGGTGTAATTTCTTATTTATTTATTTATTTATTTTTATTGCATTTTAGGTTTGGGGGTACATGTGAAGAACATGCAAGATTGTTGCATAGGTACACACATGAGAGTGTGGTTAGCTGCCTTCCTTCCCCCCACACGCATCTGTCATTTCTCCCCAGGCTACCTCTTCCCACCTCCTCACCTCCCCATCCCTCCCCCATTTCCCCCCAACGGACCCCAGTGCGTAGTGCTCCCCTCCCTGTGTCCATGTGTTCTCATTGTTCAACACCCGCCTATGAGTGAGAACATGCGGTGTTTGAGTTTCTGCTCTTGTGTCAGTTTGCTGAGAATGATGGTTTCCAGGTTCATCCATGTCCCTACAAAGGACGCAAACTCATCGTTTTTGATGGCTGCGTAATATTTCATGGTGTATATGTACCACATTTTCCCTATCCAGTCTATCATCGATGGGCATTTGGGTTGGTTCCAGGTCTTTGCTATTGTAAACAGTGCTGCAATGAACATTCGTGTGCGTGTGTCCTTATAGTAGAATGATTTATAATCCTTTGGATATATACCCAGTAATGGGATTGCTGGGTCAAATGGGATTTCTATTTTTAGGTCATTGAGGAATCGCCACACTGTCTTCCACAATGGTTGAATTAATTTACAGTCCCACCAACAGTGTAAAAGTGTTCCTATTTCTCCACATCCTCTCCAGCATCTGTTGTCTCCAGATTTTTTAATGATCGCCGTTCTAACTGGTGTGAGATGGTATCTCAATGTGGTTTTGATTTGCATTTCTCTAATGACCAGTGATGATGAGCATTTTTTCATATGTTTGTTGGCCTCCTGTATGTCTTCTTTTGTAAAGTGTCTGTTCATATCCTTCGCCCATTTTTGAATGGGCTTGTTTGTTTTTTTTCTTGTAGATCTGTTTTAGTTCTTTGTAAATTCTGTATATCAGCCCCTTGTCAGATGGATAGACTGCAAAAATTTTTTCCCATTCACTCTACTGACTGTTTCTTTTGCTGAAAGATCTGGTGTAATTTCAAAGGGCCCTAGGATTTTCAGAATGATTAATGAACATTGGCTTCAACTGAAAGTCACATTCTATATTAGCCCCTAATGAGAGAGTCAGCCTGTCCTTTGAAACTTCAAAGCCAGGCATTGACTTCTTTTTAGTTATCAAAGTCCTAGATGGCGTCTCCTTCCAATAGAAGGCTATTTTGTGTATGCTGAAAATTTATTCTTTATCAATTATCTTAGCTAGTCTCAAACTTTTCTTCTGCAGCTTTCTCACCTCTCCTAACCTTCACAGAATTGAAGAGAATTAAGGCCTGGCTCCGAATTAGGCTTTGGCTTGATACCATATTGTGGCTGGTTTGATCTTCTATCTAGACCACTAAACTTTCTCCTGTGAACAGTAAGGCTGTTTTGCTTTCTTATTATTCATATGTTCACTGGAGTAGCACCTTTAATATCCTTCAAGAACTTTTCCTTTGTGTTCACAACTTTGCTAATTGTTTGGTGCAAGAGGGCTAGCTCTTAGCCTATCTCAGCTTTTGACATGCCTTCCTCATTAAGTTAAATTGCTTTTAGCTTTTGATTTAAGATAAATGTGCAACTCCTCCTATCACTTTTACAATTATAGGCTATTTTAGTGTCATTAGTTGGCCTAATTTTAATATTCTTGTGTCTTGGGGAATAAATCCAAGCAGAGAGAGAGAGATGGGGGGAATGTTGGTTGGTGGGACAGTCAAAACACACCCAATACTTGTCAAATAAGTTCACCATCTCATATGGGTGCAGTTTGTGGTGCCCCAAAGCCATTACAATAGTAACATGAAAGATCAATGGCCACAGATCACCATAATAGATATAATAATAACAAAATTTTAAACATCAAAAGAATTACACAAATGTGACAGAGACCCAAAAGTGAGCACCTGCCATTGGAAAAATGGCACTGATAGACATGGTCAATGCAGGGTTGCCACAAGCCTTCACTTTGTAAAAAAAAAAAAATGCAGTATCTGAGAAGCAAACTACAATAAAATTAAGTATGCCTGTATCAGTTTCCCCCCCACCTCATATGGAAGAGGCTATCCTTTCCCCATTGTGTGTTCTTGGCACCTTTGTCCATGATCAGTAGACTAAAGATGCATAGATTTATTTCTGCATTCTCTATTCTGTTGCATTAGTGTATATGCCTGTTTTTATGTCAGCAACACATTGTTTTGATTAGTGTCACTTTGTAACATATTTTGAGGTCAGGAAGTGTTATGCCTCCAGCTTCATTTTTTTTTGCTCAAGACTGACTTGGCTATGTGGGGTCTATTGTGGTTCCATATGAATTTTAGTAGTATTTTTCCTATTTCTATAAGGAATGTCAGTGAGATTTTGATAGAGATTGTACTGAATCTGTAGATTACTTTGGTCAATGTGAACATTTTAACAATATTGACTCTTTCAATTCATGAACATAGGATGTATTTCCATTTATCTGTGTCTTATTCAATTTTCTTCATCAATGTTTCATAATTTTCAGCAAGCAAGTGTTTCTGTTTTGGTGAAGTTTGTAGTTATTGTAAATGGGATTGTTTTTTAAATTTCCTTTTCAGGTAGTTTTGCTGTTTGTGTGTTTTAGTATGTTGATTATCCTGCAACTTTACTGAATTGGTTAATTAGTTCCAACAGTTTTTTTTTTCCTTTAGGGTTTTGTACGTATTATATTTTGTCATCTGCAAACCGAGATAATTTTGCTTCTTCTTTTGCAATTTGGATGTTATTTTGGTCTAATTATTCTGGCAAGAACTTCCAGTAATATGTTGAATAGAAGTGGCAAGCATGATCATCCTTGCCTTGTATTGGATCTTGAAGGGAAAGTTTTCGACCTTTCCCCACTGATTATGATGTTAGGTTTGGGCTTTTTGTATATGATCTTTGCTGTTTTGAGGTAAGTTCCTTCTATATTTATTTTGTGGTAGCTTTAATCATAAGTAAATGGCAAATTTTGTTATATGTTTTTCCTGACTCTATTGAGAAGATCATGTGATTTTTTTCTTTCATTGTGTTAATGTGCTGTATCTTATTGGTTGATTTGCATATAGTGAACCATCCTTACCTCCCAAGGATAAACTCACATTGCTTTTATCATAGCGCATGATCCCTTTAATGTGCAAATGAATTCAGCTTGGTAGCATTTTATTGAGAACTTTTGGATGTATGTTTATTAGGATTCTTGTCCTTTAGTTTTCTTTTTCTTTTCTTTCTTTCTTTCCTTTTTTTTTTTTTTTTTTTTTTTTTTTTTTTTTTTTTTTTTTTTTGTATAGTAATTTTATCTGGTTTTGGTGTCAGGGTGATGCTGGCCTCACAGAATGAATTTGGAAGTGTTCCTTATCTTTCTTGGAAGAGTTTAAGGAGAAAGGATATTAATTCTTTTATAAATATTTCCTAGAATTCACCCAGGAAGCCATCTGGGTCTGGGTTTTTCTTTATTGGAAGGCTTTGATTATTGATTCAATATTCTCACTTGTTATTAGTCTCTTCAGGCCTTCTATATTTTCTTAATTCAAACTTGGTAGAATATATGGTTATAATCTTTGGTTATACAGTTTATTGGTTTACAATTAAATTGTTCATAACAGTCCCTTATGATTCTCTTTCTCTCTCTCTCCTTTTTTTTTTTTTTTTTTTTTTTTTTTTTTTGACAGCGTCTTACTCTATTACCCAGGCTGGAGTGCAGTGGCATGATCTTAGCTCCTCCCCCTCCTGGGTTCAAACAGTTCTCGTGCCTCAGCCTTCCAAGTAGCTGGGAAGGCTAGCGCAGCACTCAACCCGTTATTTCTTTAAAAATACTTTTTACAAAGGTGGCTAGCAAGACAACTAAATAGGAACAGCTCTGGTCTCCAGCTCCCAGTGAGATCAATGCAGAAGATGGATGATTTCTGCATTTTCAACTGAGGTACCTGGCTCATCTCATTGGGATGGGTTAGGCAGTGGGTGCAGCCCATGACGGGTGAGGTGAAGCAGGGCAGGGGCATTGCCTTACTTGGGAAGTGCAAGTGATTGGGGAACTCCTTCCCCTAGCCAAAGGAAGCCACGAGGGACTGTGCTGTGAAGAATGGTGCACTCTGGCCCAGAAACTATGCTTTTTCTATGGTCTTCACAACCCACAGATCAGGAGATTCCCTCAGTTGCTTATGCCACTAGGACCCTGGGTTTCAAGCTCAAAACTGGGCAGCCATTTGGGCAGACACCAAGCTAGATGCAGGAGTTGTTTTTCATACCCCAGTGGTGCCAAAACCCCAGTGAGAAGGAACTGTTCACTTCCGTGGAAAGGAGGCTGAAGCCAGGGAGCCAAGTGGTCTAGCTAAGTAGATCTTACCCCTGATGAGCCCAGCAAGCTAAGATCCACTGGATTGAAATTCTCACTGCCAGCACAGCAGTCTGAAGTCAACTTGTAATGCTTGAGTTTGGTGGGTGAAAGGAGGAAGGGAGGAGGGGTGTCTGCTATTACTGAGGCTTCAGTAGAAGGTTTCCCCCTCACAATATGAACAAAGATGTGGGGAAGTTCAGACTGGATGCAGCCCATTGCAGCTTGGTAAAGCTGCTGTAGCAAGACTACCTCTCTAGATTCCTCCTCTCTGGGCATGGTATCTCTGATAGAAAGGCAGCAGCCCCAGTCAGGAGCTTATAGATAAAACTCCCATCTCTCTGGGACAGAGTACCGGGAGGAAGGGGCAGCTGTGGGAGCAGCTTCAGCAGACTTCCACATTCCTGCCTGCTGGCTCTGAAGAGAGCAGCAGATCTCCCAGGACAGTGCTCAAGCTCTGCTAAGGGACAGACTGCTTCCTCAAGTGGGTCCCTAGTCCCTGTGCCTCCTGACTGGGAGACACCTCCCAGAAAGGGTCAACAGACACTTTATATAGGAAAGCTCCAGCTGGCATCTGGCGGGTGCCCCTCTGGGATGAAGCTTCCAGAGGAAGGAACAGGCAGCCATCTTTGATGTTCTGCAGCTTTGGCTGGTGACACCAGGCAAACAGGGTCTGGAGTGGACCTCCAGCAAACTCCAACAGACCTGCAGCAGTTAGAAGGAAAACTAACAAACAGAAAGGAATAGCATCAACATCAACGAAAAGGATGCCTACACAAAAACCCCATCCAAAGGTCACCAACATCAAAGACCAAAAGTAGATAAATCCACAAAGATGAGGAAAAACCAGCACAAAAAGGCTGAAAATTCCAAAAACCAGAACACCTCTGCTCTTCCAAAGGATCACAACTCATTGCCAGCAAGGGAACAAAACCGGTAGGAAAATGAGTTTGATGAACTGATAGAAGTAGGCTTCAGAAGGTGGGTAATAACACACTCCTCTGGGCTAAAGGAGCATGTTCTAGTCCAATGCAAGGAAGCTAAAAACCTTGGAAAAGGGTTAGAGGAATTACTAACTAGAATAACCAGTTTACAGAAGAACACAGATGACCTGATGGAGCTGAAAAAACAAAGCATGTGAACTTTGTGAAGCTTACACAACTATCAACAGCCAAATTGATCAAGTGGAAGAAAGCATATCAGAGACTGAAGATCAACTTAATGAAATAAAGCATAAGACAAGATTAGAGAAAAGAGAATGAAAAGAAATGAACAAAGCCTCCAAGAAATATGGGGCTATGTGAAAAGACCAAACCTATGTTTGACTGGTGTACCTGAAAGTGACGAGGAGAACAGAATCAAGTTGGAAAACACTCTTCAGGATATTATCCAGGAGAACTTCCCAAACCTAGCAAGACAGGCCAACATTAAAATTCAGGAAATATAGAGAACACAACAAAGATACTCCTCAAGAGAGCAACCCCAAGACACGTAATTGTCAGATTCATCAAGGTTAAAACAGAGGAAAAAATGTTAAGGGCAGCCAGAGAGAAACAAAGGTTTACCCACAAAGGGAAGCTCATCAGACTAACAGCAGATCTCTCTGCAGAAACCCTACAAGCCAGGAAAGAGTGGAGGCCAACATTCAACATTCTTTTTTTTTTTTTTTTTTTTTTTTTTTGAGACAGAGTTTCGCTCTTGTTACCCAGGCTGGAGTGCAATGGCACGATCTCAGCTCACCGCAACCTCCGCCTCCCGGGTTCAGGCAATTCTCCTGCCTCAGCCTCCTGAGTAGCTGGGATTACAGGCACGCATCACCATGCCCAGCTAATTTTTTGTATTTTTAGTAGAGACGGGGTTTCACCATGTTGACCAGGATGGTCTCGATCTCTTGACCTCGTGATCCACCCGCCTTGGCCTCCCAAAGTGCTGGGATTACAGGCTTGAGCCACCGCGCCCGGCCCAACATTCTTAAAAAAAGAATTTTCAACGCAGAATTTCATATCCAGCCAAACTAAGCTGCATAAAGTGAAGGAGAAATCATATCCATTACAGACAAGCAAATGCTGAGAGATTTTGTCACCACGAGGCCTGTCTTATAAGAGCTTCTAAAGGAAGCATTAAATATGGAATAGAAAACTGGTACCAGCCACTGCAAAAACATACTAAATTGTAAAGACCATCGACACTATAAAGAAACTGCATCAGCTAATGGGCAAAATAACCAGCTAGCATTATAATAACAGGATCAAATTAATACATAACAATATTAACCTTAAATGTAAACAAGCTAAATGCCCCAAATAAAAGACACAGGCTGGCAAATTGGATAAAGAATCAAGGCCTATTGGTGCTGTATTCAGGAGACCCATCTCACATGGAATGACACACACAGGCTCAATACAGAGAGATGGAGGAATATTTACCAAGCAAATGGAAAGAAAAAAAAAAAAAAAAGACCGGGTTGTAATCCTAGTCTCTGATAAAACAGACTTTAAACCAACAAAGATTAAAAAAAAGACAAAGAAGGGCATTACATAATGGTAAAGGGATCAATGCAATGAGAAGAGCTAACTATCCGGAATATATATGCACCCAGTACAGGAGCACCCAGATTCATAAAGCAAGTTCTTAGAGACCTACAAAGAGACTTAGATTCCCATACAATAATAGTGGGAGACTTAACACCCAACTGTCATTATTCGATCAATTAGACAAAAAATTAGTAAGGATATTCAGGACTTGAACACAGCTCTGGACCAACCAGACCTAATAGACATCTACAGAACTAGCCACCCCAAGTCAACAGAATATAGATTCTTCTCAGTACCACATCACACTTATTCTAAAATTGACCACATAATTGGAAGTAAAATACTCCTCAGCAAATACAAAATAACAGACATTACAACAAAACAGTCTATCAGACCACAGTGCAGTCAAATTAGAACTCAGGATTAAGAAACTTACTCAAAACCACACAACTACATGGAAACTGAACTTGATCCTGAATGACTACTGAGTAAATAATGAAATTAACGCAGAAATAAAGAAGTTATTTGAAACCAATTAGAACAAAGACACTACATACCAGAATCTCTGGGACACAGCTGAAGCAGTGTTTAGAGGGAAATTTATAGCACTAAATGCCTACAGGAGAAAACAGGAAAGATCTAAAATTGACACCCTAACATCACAATTAAAAGAAATAGAGAAGCAAGAGCAAACAAATTCAAAAGCTAGCAGAAGATAAGAAATAACTAAGATCAGAGCAGAACTGAAGGAGATAGAGACATGGAAAACACTTCAAATAAATCAATGAATCCAGGAGCTGGTTTTTTGAAAAGATTAACAAAATAGATAGACCATTAGCCAGACTAATAAAGAAGAAAAAAGAGGAGAATCGAATAGACACAATAAAAAATGATACAAGGGATATCATCACTGATCCCACAGAAATACGAACTACCACCAGATAATACTATAAACGCCTCTACACAAATAAACTAGAACATCTAGAAGAAATGGATAAATTCCTGGACACATACACCCTCTAAAGACTAAACCAGGAAGAAGTCAAATCCCTGAATAGACCAATAACAAGTTCTGAAATTGAGGCAGTAATTAATAGACTACCAGCCAAAAAAAGTCCAGGACCAGACAGGTTCACAGTTGAATTCTACCAGAGGTACAAAGAGGAACTGTTATCATTCTTTCTGAAACTATTCCAAACAACAGAAAAAGAGAGACTTCTCCCTAACTCATTTTATGAGGTCAGCATCATCCTGATACTAAAACCTGGCAGAGACACACACAAAAAAGAAAATTTCAGCCAATAACCCTGATGAACATTGATGTGAAAATACTCAATAAAATACCAGCAAACCAAATCCAGCAATACATCAAAAAGCTTATCCGCCACAATCAAGTTGGTTTTATCCCTGAGATGCAAAGCTGGTTTAACATATGCAAATCAATAAACATAATCTATCACATAAACATCTCAATAGATGCAGAAAAGGCCTTTGATAAACATCAACACTCCTTCGTGCTAAAAAATTCTCAATAAACTAGGTATTGATGAAAAGTATCTCAAAATAATAAGAGCCATTTATGACAAACCCACAGCCAATATCATACTGAATGAGTAAAAGCTGGAAGCATTCCCTTTGAAAACCAGCACAAGACAAGGATGCCCTCTCTCATCACTCCTATTCAGCATAGTATTGGAAGTTCTGTCCAGGGCAATTAGGCAAAAGAAAGAAAGAAAGAAAGAAAGAAAGAAAGAAAGAAAGAAAGAAAGAAAGAAAGAAAGAAAGAAAGAAAGAAAGAAAGAAAGAAAGAAAGAAAGAAAGAAAGAAGGAAAGAAAGAAAGAAAGGAAAAGAAAGAAAGAAAGAAGGAAGGAAGGAAGGAAGGAAGGAAGGAAGGAAGGAAGGAAAGAAAGAAAGAAAGAAAGAAAAAGAAAGAAAGAAAGAAAGAAAGAAAGAAAGAAGGAAATAAAGAGAAAGAAAAGAAAGAAAGAAAGGGTACTGAAGCAGGAAAAGAGGAAGTCAAATTGTCTCTGTTTTCAGATGACATGATTGTATATTTAGAAAACCCAGGCCGGGCACGGTGGCTCAAGCCTGTAATCCCAGCACTTTGGGAGGCCGAGGCAGGCAGATCATGCAGTCAAGAGATTGAGACCATCCTGGTCAACATGGTGAAACCCTGTCTCTACTAAAAAAATACAAAAATTAGCTGGGCATGGTGGTGTGCACCTGTAGTCCTAGCTACTTGGGAGGCTGAGGCAGGAGAATTGCTTGAACCCGGGAGGCGGAGATTGCAGTGAGCCGAGATCGTGCCACTGCACTCCAGCCTGGCGCCTGGTGACAGAGTGAGACTCTGTCTCCAAAAAAAAAAAAGAAAGAAAGAAAGAAAGAAAGAAAGAAAGAAAGAAAGAAAGAAAGAAAGAAAGAAAACCCCATTATCTCAGATCAAAATCTTCTTAAGCTGATAAGCAACTTCAGCAAAGTCTCTGGATACAAAATAAATGTGACAAAATTACTAGCATTCCTATACACCAATAACAGACAAACAAAGAGCCAAATCATGAGTGAACTCTCATTTCACAACTGCTACAAAGAGAGTTAAATACTTAGGAATACAGCTTATAAGTGACGTGAAGGACCTCTTCAAGAAGTACAAACCACTGCTCAAGGAAATAAGAGAGGACACAAACAAATGGAAAAACATTCCATGCTCATGGCCAGAATCTACAAATAACTCAAACAAATTTACAAGAAAAAAACAAAGAACCCCATCAAAAAGTGGGCAAAGGATATGAACAGACACTTCTCAAAAGAAGACATTTATGCGGCCAACAAACATATGAAAAAAAGCTCATCATCACTGCTCATTAGAGAAATGCAAATCAAAAGCACAATGAGATACCATCTCATGCCAGTTAGAATGGCAATCATTAAAAAGTCAGGAAACAACAGATACTGGAGAGGTTATAGAAAAATAAGAACACTTTTACACTGTTGGTGGGAGGGTAAATTAGTTCAACCATTGTGGAAGACAGTGTGGCAATTCCTCAAAGATCTAGAACCAGAAATACTATTTGAAATACCATTTACTGGGTATGTACCCAAAGGATTATAAATCACTCTACTATAGAGACACATGCTCATGTGTGTTTATTGTAGCACTGTTCACAATAGCAAAGACTTGGAACCAACTTAAATGCCCATCAATAATAGACTGCATAAAGTGGTAGTTAAACAATGAGAACATATGGGCACAGGGAGGGGAACATCACACATTGAGGCCTGTCTGTTGGTGGGGTGCTAGGGGAGGGATAGCATTAGGAGAAATATCTAATGTAGATAACAGATTGATGGGTACAGCAAACCACCATGGCATGTGTGTACCTATGTAACAAACCTGCACACTCTGCACATGCCTCTCAGAACTTATTTTTTTGTTTCACTTTTTTTTTTATGGTAAAGCCCATGCATAAAGTATTTTTTTTTTAAAAAAAAAAAAGCTTTTTGCCTCTTTCTCTTGCTTTTCTTCTTCTAGTATTCTCATTATGCATATATTGGTTTGCTTGATGGTTTCCCATAAGTCCTATAAACTTTCTTCACTCTTATTTATTATTCTTCTCTGACTGGATGATTTCAAATAACCTGTTTTCAAGGGCACATTTCTTCTGCTTGATAAAGTCTATTTTTGCAGTTCTCTATTGTATTTCTCATATAATTCATTAGGTTTTTCAGTTCCACAATTTCTTTGGTTCTTTTTTTTATAAGTTCTACCTTCCTTTTGAACTTCTTGCATTGTTCATGTATTCTTTCTCTGTTTTCAGATGAGATTCAACATGTTTGGGGTGATATGGCTGTAGACTTTTTCTGTTTTCACTGAGTTGTCAAATTGTATTCTCCTCTTGCATGCTGAGCTTCTTTAAAAACAATTATATCTAATGGTTTGTAAGGCAATTTGTAGATATCCATTTTTGGGGGTTGGTTACTGGAAAATTATTGTGTTCCTTTGGTAGTGTCCCTTTGATTTTGTGTGTATATTCTTGTAGCCTTGTGCTGTTTCTTTGAACATTTGATGGAGCAGTAACTTCTAGAATATATGACCTGGCTTCATGGATGAAGACTGTCACCTACAGGTTGGTGCAAATGATGGCAGCAGCAGCCCATCTGGAGTGACCACTGTGAAGATGCTGGCTGCAACAGGGGAGGCACAGCTGGGGCTGCACACTCTGCTGAGCCCATGGGGGCTGGGAACAGGTGGGAGTCCCACCCCCTACCAAGTCAGCCCCACTCCCTACTAAGTCACCCCCTACCCAATGTTCCCAGGCACAGCTGCAGCTTTGGACCCTGGCATCTCTGAGGTCTCAGGGGCCCAGGAAGCCCCTTGTCCCCACAGGCTTGAAAGTGCCTGCTCTCACTGACTAGCCTCTCCCTGCTCCTGGCCCCCACTCTGGGGCAGAGTAAAGTTGTGGCAGAGCATGGGCACTGTTGTGACCCAGCTGGGTGTGCATGCACTCAGGGTGGTGCTGACATGCCAGGCCCCCACCGACTCAGGCCCCTCCAGACTTTGGGAACTGAAGAGCATGAGAGGAAGACCCAGGGGGTGCTGATGGTGGCTCACTGTGGGTCTGCAGGCAACCCTCAGCATGAAGAGCCTGAATGCTACGGACAACAGGTTGATGGTGGGAGGTGGCAGACAGGCTCCTGGGCAGAAAGGGGTGGGTCCCGAGTGAAACCCCACCTTCAAGCCAGGGATGGTGTGAAACCTGGGGGCTGGGCTGTCAGTTCAGGGTGGCGTCTGTGGCTTGGAGTGAGAACTTACAGTGCTTTTCCTGGGCCTGCACATGACCACCCATGGACCAATCAGCACATACTTCCTCCCTTCTGAGCCCATATAAACTCTGTACCTGGCCAGACTCATACAGATGTTGGGACTACCAGCTGCAGGAAGGAGCTACCCACTTTGTATCTCCTTGACTAGTCAGTACAACCTGCCTGTGGAATTACTATACAGTATACAATACATGTAACATACAAAATATGTGTTAATTGACTATGTCATCGATAAAGCTTCAGATCGAAAGCTATTAGTAGTTAAGTTTTTAGCATGCAGTTCTAAGAGCTCAATTTTCAGGCCACTCTCCCCTTGACTCTACTTTAGGAACAAGGAGCATTAGATCTATTTACTCTCCATATACCTCAATCGCTCGTCCTCTCTTGTCTTATTAAAACACAGACACAGAACCAAACTTTTTGACAGAGTTAAAGACAAACAATTACATCTGGTTAAAATGCTATAAGAGATCCTGAGCTGTTAGAGATGAGGAGAGTAGACAGTATGACCTGATCTTTCCCTTTTTATTTTCTTTAAGAGTATTCTGTTTCAGCATTAAGCACATTTCCTGAAGAGGTTCCTGTAGGAGACTAGAAATCTGACTGTGTCCTGTGGCAACACAGAGTCCCTTGCATAACTTTGGCTTCAGTCCCTGGATCTGTCCTTTGCAGCTACGTCAGATTCCATGGGAAGAGGAAAGAGCTGGAGGCAGTATCACTCAGCCAAAGCTCCCATGGGGTCCCATGCTGGCAGGACAATGGGTTCCAGCTAGTACCTCTTCAGGGACATGCGTCCTGTCCACCACCACCTCGTAGGCACACTCAGAGAACCACTCATCTGTCATGCAGAGGTAACGTTTGTGGCCATGGTCTTCACCCCATGAATTCTCCACTCTCCACTTTGTGAAAGCACCATCCTGATCATCCGTCTCTGAGACAGCAGTGAAGGTCATGGCGTGGGTCATAAGTGAGTCACCAAAAGTCAGCCTCTCCGCTTTATTCATGTTCTTCAAGGAGACACCAAACACTAACTCATGGTCCTAGATATTCATGTCACTGAGGCCTAGCTTGCCATTGAAGTGTTTTCCAACATCACAGCCAAACCATACAGCCTCTCCATCTTTGATGGTGGCAGCAACCATCTTTTTCAGGAAGTCAATGGTTGTTGTATAGAGTTTTTCTCCCTCCAACCATATTGCTTAAGTATTCCACCGTGTAAAGTTTGTTGTACTTGTGCTGTGGCCTAGGGTCATTCACCAAACAAATCTTATCTTCCATATTGAAGAGTAGCTTGACATGTTCCCTGTAGAACTCCAAGGGTGTTGTGGGGCCAATCTTCTGATACTTTTTATCTCTGTCTTGATACTCCCAGGTGAATGTCTCTGGTGGATTACCCGAACAGACGCACAACACTCACATCTCCTCCATCACGGCATCCTGTGTGGCTGAGATTTCTCCTTCGGTTGCTCCACTGTGTTCCAGGTTCCGCAGTTGTATACAGAACTCTCTCACCTTGTGATTCTAATATCACTCATCCTTTTGGTTGCCTCTGTTGTGTAAGATTCAGGGAAGCATTTATTAAGGATAACACCATATTTTGCAACAATATTGACAAGCATACCCCATTGGCCACCATCATTTGCAGGGTCCATAAGCAAACACTGCACCAGCCTCCCATCCTCAGGCTCTTTTCTCTGGGCTGTGTCCACAAAAGCATTAAAGAAATAACAGCGTTCAACCTTGTCCCCCCCCCCCCAAAAAAAAAAAACAGGTAAGTTTGACTAAACTCAAATTCTTCAATATTTAATTTTTTCACGAATGGAAGCCTCATAGCATTCAGATAAGGAAAGATGCAGCATCGCCCTGAGCTCTTCTGCTTGGTGACGGGCTTGCTTGCCTTCCTGGGGCACGGTGTGCTGGAACGCATGCTGTGTGCACTGCACCGTGGCCGGCTTCAGACAGATATCCAGCAGGTCGTGGTGGTCCTGACATTCTGCGCCAACTACCAACTGGGGGTCGGAATTCAGTTTCTGTATCAGAGCAGCTACCTTCTCGGAATTCAGTCCCGTGCTACTCATGGCGCCCACGCTGCCCGGAGGGGTGACAGTAACTTCTAGGGTCCTCGGGCTAGCGCAGGGGTCGTGCTGTGGCTCACTGCCTAGGTGGCCCCACCTGCCTCTTATTGATATTCTCTCTTAAGTTTTCTATCTATTCACACTTTGGTTCTTTTGACATAGTTTCGTTTAGTTCTTCAAACATTTAATATAGCTGATTTAATAACTTAGCCTCATAACTTTAGCATTGAGACTTTCTGAGGGATCGTTTCTATTAACAGCTTTTTTCCGGTATATGGGCCCTACCTTGACTTTCATAATTTCCTGTTGAAAATAGACATTTTAAATAATATAATGTAACAACTATGGAAATCAGACTCCTTTCCCAGGGTTTATTAATATTGCTGGCTATTTGTTCTGTTTGTTGTTGTTGCTCTTTCTCAGTAACTTTCCTAAGCTAATTATATAAAGTCTCTATCCTTTTTCATGTGTGGCCATTGAAGTCTCTATTGAGCTAGCTTAGTCATCGGCTTAGAATTGCAGAGATTTCCTCAAATGTCTGCAATCAGTAAGTCTCCCAGGCTTTGCTGAGGGTCCCTGTTTGTACACTGGGGCAAACCTTTAACATTCAGCAGGCAGTTTACATCTCTGCTTTAGCTGTAAATTCTTGCTTGTGCAGACTCAAGGCCAGTCAGAGGTAAGAGCTTAGGGCCTTCTCAAGTCTTTTCTGACCATGGGCATAACTCAGGCATGTCCACAGCTCTCTGCATTGTGAGTAGCCCTCAAAATTTCCAGGTATATGTCAAAGCTTTTCAAAGCCTCCATATGGACATCTCATTCCCCAGATTTTAAGTTCTTCAATCACATTCTTGTTTGTCCCAAATGTTATTACCACCATAAATAGCCAAATATTACCACCATAAATAGCCAAATATACATGCACACACACATGTGTATATATATGTGTGTATATATATATGTGTGTGTGTGTGTGTTGTGTGTGTGTGTATGTGTATACATACATATATATGTATGTATGTATATAAAACCCTTAAACGACATTGGCTTAAACTGTGCAGGTCCACTTATACACAGATTTTCTTCCAACTCTGCCACCCCTGAAACAAGAAGACCAATCCCACCTCTTCAGCCTACTCAATGTTGAGTAGGATGGAGACCTTCACTTCCACCTAATGAATAGTGAATACATTTTCTCTGCCTTAATATTTTCTTAATAATGTTTTCTTATTTTCTCTAGCTTGCTTAATTACTATACAGTATACAATACATGTAACATACAAAATATGTGTTAACTGACTATGTCATCAATAAAGCTTCAGATCGAAAGCTATTAGGAGTTAAGTTTTTAGCATGTCAAAAATTATGTGTGGCCAGGCACAGTGGCTCATGCCTGTAATCCCAGCACTTTGGGAGGCTGAGGTGGACAGATTGCTTGAGTCCAGAAGTTCAAGACCAGCCTGGGCAACATGGCTGGACCCTATCTCTACAAAAAATACAAATTAGCCAGGTTGGTATTCATCTGTGGTCCCAGCTACCTGGGAAGCTGACATAGGAGGATTGTTTGGACCTGGGAGGTCAAGGCTACAGTGAGCCGTGATTGTGCCACTGAGCTTCAGTTTTCTGGTGACAGAGCAAGATCCTGTCTCAAAAAAAAGTTACATATGGATTTCAACTCCATGGGGTCAGTGTCCCTAAGCCCCATGGTGTTCAAGGGTAAACTGTATCAAGATAGATATATAAACACAGACACAGACACACACACACACACACACACACACATACACACACACACACAAAGAGAGAGAGAGAGAGAGAGAGAGAGAGAGAGAGAGAGAACAAAAACTGAGAGAAAAAAACTGAGAGAACTCCAAGGAGGAAAAGACAATTCTACCAGGCATGGTGGGAAATTTCATTTATTGTTTTTTACTATAAACTAAAACACAGATAAAGAGTAACATATAAATGTGCAGCTTAAAAAAATGTGTAGCTTAATGAATTATTAGAAAATGAAACTATGTCAGAGGAGCATGCAATTCATTGTATTTCTCTGAATCTTCTATTTCTTGCAAGTTGGCAGCTAGATTCAGAGGTCTGAACAGAATCAGGGTCATTCACTTTGGCCAAACCATATAGTGTTGTGGTCTTTCATTAAGAGGCACATCATGTCTGGTTGTGATATTAACAATTACTGCTATTAAATACTTACAGACATTAGTTTACTGGGACTTTCAAAGTGGTGGTATTCTAATTCTAACATTTGCTTTTTTTTTTTAAGACAGAGTCTTACTCTGTCACCCAGGCTGGAGTGCAGTGGCATGATCTCGGCTCACTGCAACCTCTACCTCCCAGGTTCAAACAGTTCTCCTGCCTTAGCCTCCCAAGTAGCTGGGACTACAGGCCTGTGCCACCATGTCCAGCTTTTTTTTTTTTTTTTTTTGTATTTTTAGTAGAGACAGGGTTTCACCATGTTGGTCAGGCTGGTTTAGAACTCCTGACCTCAAATGATCCATCCACCTTGGTCTCCCAAAGTGCTGGGATTACAGGCATGAGCCACTGCACCAAGCCTTCTAATTCTAACATTTCTATTTTGTTAGTTGAAATACTTCAATAAAGTGACACTTCTCTTCATCTATTATTTGGTTATCCAATGGTATAATTCATGTAGGAAAGGCAGGATAAATTTTTTTTTTTTTTTTTTTTTTTTTTTTTTTGAGATGGAGTCCCAGGCTGGAGTGCAGTGATGCAGTCTTGGCTCATTGCAACCTCCACTTCCTAGGTTCAAGCAATTCTCCTGCCTTAGTCTTCTGAGTTGTTGGGATTACAGGTGTGTGCCATCACACCCAGCTAATTTTTGTATTTTTAATAGTGACATGGTTTTACCATGTTGGCCAGGCTGGTCTTGAACTCCTGACCTCAGATGATCCACCTGCCTTGGCCTCCCAAAGTGCTGGGATTATAGACATGAGCCATTGCACCCAGCCTGGGAAAGGCAGGCTAAATTTTTTATCTTTTCCTTTATTGGTTTTCAAGGTAACATATTTGTTACTCAAATCCATTTGTGTGCTTACAATTTTTTTTATCATTATGAACTCATGGATTTGATGAGTTTCAATCTGTTGTGATTATGATCCTTACTGAAGCTTAAATTTGTCTCATATCTGGAATGGGAACCACTTAAAGTTTGTGGTTCTGATTTAATCCCAGTGTATTAATCTGTTTTCATGCTCCTGATAAAGACATAACCAACACTGGTTAATTTACAAAATAAAGAGGTTTAATTGGACTTACAGTCCATGTGGCTGGGGAAGCCTTACAATTATGGTGGAAGGCAAGGAGGAGCAAGTTCCATCTTACATGGACAGCAGCAGGCAAAGAGAGCTTTTGCAGGGAAATTTCCATTTCTAAAACCATCAGATCTTGTGAGACTCATTGACCATCACAAGAACAGTGCAGAAAAGACCCACCCCCATAATTCAGTTACATCTTACCAGGTCCCTTCCACAACACATGGGAATTATGAGCTATAAGGTGAAATCTGGGTGGGGACACAGAGCCAAACCATATCATTCTGCCCCGGCCCCTCCCAAATCTCATATATTCACATTTCAAAACCAATCATGCCTTTCCAACAGTCCCCCAAAGTCTCAACTCATTTCAGCATTAACTCAAAAGTCCACAGTCCGAAGTCTTTTTTTTTTTTTTTTTTTTTTTTTTTTTTTTTGAGGCGGTATGCAGTGGTGCAATCTCAGCTCACTGCAACATCCACCTCCTGGTTCAAGTGATTCCTCTGCCTCAGCCTCCTGAGTACCTTTTCCAGGTACACGGTGCAAGCTGTCAGTGGTTCTACCATTTGGGGTCTAGAGGACAGTGGCCCTCTTCTCACAGCTCCACTAGGCAGTACCCCAGTGGGGACTCTGTGTAAAGGCTCCAACCCCACATTTCCCTTCTGTACTGCTCTAGCAGAGGTCTCCGTAAGGGCCCCATCCCTGCAGCAAACTTTTGCCTAGGCATCCAGACATTTCCATACAGCTTCTGAAATCTAGGTGGAGGTTCCCAAACTTCAATTCTTGACTTCTCTGCACCCATGGGCTCAAGACCATGTGGAAGCTGCCAAGGCTTGGGACTTGCACCATCTGAAGCCACAATTCAAGCCCTACATTGGCCACTTTCAGCCATGGCTGGAGTGATTGGGATGCAGGGCAAGTCCCTAGGGTGCCCATAGCTCGGGGATCCTGGGTCCAGCCCACAAAACCTCCTAAGCCTCTGGGCCCTCCAGGAGCTGCCATGAAGACCTCTGATATGCCCTGCAAATGTTTTCTCTATTGTCTTGGGGATTAATATTTGGCTTCTTGTTACTTATGCAAATGCCTGCAGCTGGCTTAAATTTCTCCTCAGAAAATTGGATTTTCTCTTCTATTACATTGTCAGGCTGCAGATTTTTAAAATTTTAATGCTCTGTTTACCTTCTAAAACTGAATGCTTTTAACAGTACCCAAGTCACCTCTTAAATCCTTTACTGCTTAGAAATTTCTTCTGCCAGATACCCTAAGTCATCTCTCTCAAGTTCAAAGTTTCACAAATCTCTAGGGCAGGGGAAAATTGGCACCAGTCTCTTTGCTAAAACATAAGATCACCTTTGCTCCAGTTCCCAACAAGTTCCTCATTTCTATCTGAGACCACCTCAGCCTGGACCTTATTGTCTATATTGCTATCAGCATTTCAGGCAAAACCATTCAACAAATTACAAACTTTCCCACATTTTTCTACCTTCTTCTGAGCCTCCGAACCATTCCAGTTTCTGCCTATTACCCAGTTCCAAAGTCACTTCCACATTTTCAGATATCTTTTCAGCAACACCACACTCTCAGTACCAATTTACGGTATTAGTCTGTTTTCACGCTGCTTATCAAGACATACCCAAGACTGGTCAATTTATAAAATAAAGAGGTTTAATTGGACTTACAGTTCCACATGGCTGGGGAAGCCTCACAATCATGGGGGAAGGCAAGGAGGAACAAAGTCCTGTCTTACGTGGATGACAGCAGGCAAAGAGAGCTTGGCAGGGAAATTTTCATTTTTAAAACTGTCAGATCCAGTGAGACTCATTCACTATCATGAGAACAGCACAGGAAAGACCCACCCCCAAAATTTCATCACCCCCCCACCAAGGTCCCTCTCACAACATGCAGGAATTATGAGAGCTACAAGATGAAATTCATGTGGGGACACAGAGCCAAACCAAATCACTTAGTAATCTTTGATAGCTTCCTTGCTAACTAGTATGACAAGATGTTCCAGGATCATCTTGCCCATTTCCTGGAATGAACAATTTTTTTAAGAAGCCTTGGTTTCTCTGAGTGGCAAATGTTTATTTAAAACCACAATCTGGTTATCTGGGTGCCAGGGTTGCTCATTATTACTGGATTGGTTATTTCTCTAGTCTTAGTGGGCAGGGCTAAGCTATACATCCATACATAGACATATAAGTACATTTCTCAGGTTCATATTAATACTTCCAATTCAAATTTAGTGCTACAGAGTTTTTATGACTTCTTTTATAATCTATATTACTTCCTCTCTTCTGTTTGAGAATCTGGTTCTTGAAGACATAGGGGATAATAGTAATAATGGAAGATTTTCATGTATCAGTCAGTAACTCATAGATCATACAGATTTTTTAAAATGCAGTAATATAGAATATTTGAACCATAATTAATAATCTTGATTTAATGGGAATACTTAAAACATTGCATCTCAAACTGAAGAATTCATGTATCCATCAGAGTTTCAACAGGAAACATATGGCACACTTGAAGAAGGATAATGCAATGAGGGCTTATTGTATAAAGGAATACTTACAAGATATAGGTATAGGCAAACCTCTAGGGATAGTTCAATAATGCCAAGCTTAATACCTGTAGTAGCCGAGATGCCACCACTCCTAGGCCCAAAGAGACAAGAAAGGAGGTTACAATTTGAAAGGAAATAATTTTGTAGAATTAGCTATCTTGAGAGGAATAATAGCCTTTTGTCAAGAGACACAACCAGGTGACCATGTAGGGAGAAATTCAGGGGAATAATTAACCTGAGGTTTTATTCCTCTCTCCAATGTCTTGTTTGGGATCCTTCACTTAGATTACTTACCGCAATATCCTCCTGATTGATGTCTATGCTTCTTCCACTGTTGTATTCCGAACACAGCAGCCAAACTTATCCTGTTAAAATAGAAGGCAGATCAGGTCACTCATTACTTCAATATCCTTCAACAGTTTCCATCTCACTCAGAATAAAAGTCAAAGTCCTTTTTACAACCCACAAGGTCCTTCGTGATCTGAGTCTCCTCTCATTATCACTCCAATCTTAATATTTTCTCCTCCCATATTAGACTCCTGCTACACTTATCTCAAAGCCTCTGTGCTTGATATTCCATCCATTGTAATACATTTCCTGCAAATCTCTGCTTGGCTCCTTTGGATACTGTCCTCCCTGGCCACAGGGAAGATTCCAGCCATCCCCACCTTACCCATTCCCTACTTTCTTTTCTTTTTCTTTTTCTTTTTTTCTTTCTTTCTTTTTTTTTTTTTTTTTTTGAGATGGAGTTTCACTCTGTCACCGAGGCTGGAGTGCAGTGGTGTGATCTCAGCTCATTGCAACCTCTGCCTCCCAGGTTCAAGCGATTCTCCTGCCTCAGCCTCCTGAGTAGCTGAGATTACAGGCATATGCCACTCTGACCAGCTAATTTTTTGTATTTTTAGTAAAGATGGGGTTTCTTCATGTTTGCCAGGCTGGTCTCAAACTCCTGATCTCAAGTGATCCACCTGCCTCGGCCTCCCAAAGTGCTGGGATTACAGGCATGAGCCACCACTCCTGCTCCCTACTTTATTTTTCTATTCAACACTTATCAACTAATGTGCAAGGTATTTTTCTGATTTATATTTGTCTTTTTTTGCAAGGTAAAATAACCAAATTATTTATATTTATCTTATTGCCTGCATCTCCAATCAGGATACAAACCTATGAAGACAGAAACTTTTGTCTTAGTTCTCCTATGCCTCACACAAAGTAAGAACTCAACAAATATTGCATCAATGAGTGAAAAGCTATGATTTAAGAAGTAATAAAGTTTTTTTTTTAAACAAGCAATGCATGATTTAATCTTTGAGATAATCAACTGATTCCCTTGTACATTGGGAAAATACAAGCCTTAGGGAAAGAGTGACTTGCTTAAGGTAATACAGCCATACCTCAAGAAAACAAAAGAATAGCACTGTGTGCTGAAAACCAGAGGAACTTTCTCCAAAATGATAAAACATTTTAGCTTAGGTTTAGAAAGGGTTAAGAAGGTCACACTTTTCTCTTTAGGAACAGATATTTCTTATATAACTAAAAGCCATTATCACAGCTGTCAAGATTAACAATAAGTTCATTTTTAAAATCAGGATCCAAACACACTGATGTCTCTTAAGTTTCTTATAAACTAGAGCAGTCTTTCTCCCTTTTTACCCTCATAACATTGACTTGCAACAGTAACTGGGTCAGATGCTTTGTAAAATGTCCTACATTCTGCATTTGACTATTTAAGAAGTAATAAAGTTAATCTCCCTTTGATAGCCATTAAAAATGGCTCGTGTATTTTCATCAGTTTGCATAATGCTCTTCTGAGCTGCTTACAGTTATACATGCTAGCGTGTTTCGGGCGCAGCGGCTCACACCTGTAATCCCAGCACTTTGGGAGGCCGAGGCAGGTGGTGAAAATCCGTCTCTACTAAAAATACAAAAATTAGCTGAATGCAGTTGTGGGCACCTGTAATCCCAGCTACTCTGGAGGCTGAGGCAGGAGAATCCCTTGAACCCAGGAGGTGGAGGTTGCAGCAAGCCAAGATCACTGCACTCTAGCCTGGGCAACAGAGCATGACTCCATCTTAATGATTCCATCTTAAAAAAAAAAAAAAAACTAGCCTGGGCTTGCCAATTATAATTTAGAACTCTGTCTATTCCACTAGATGGTGTTTGCTTTTTCTGTATGCCATAAATGGGGCTAAACGAACTAGACACAAAGACCAAAAATACATAGAAGAGGGACATGGGTGTGGGTTTTGAAATCAGAGAGCCCTGGATTTACATCCCAAATACGCCACTTGATAGTGTAGGTGACTTAACCTCTTTGTGCTCCCATTGTTGCAAAAACAGTGTGAAATTAAAACTAACCCAATTTCCCATAAAACTGAAGCTTGAGAAACTTACGTTTGTCTTATTAGAGTTTCTTTCTCAGGAAACCACCATCAGGCCTCCCAGATAGTAGCAGGGAGCTGAGGCTTTCCAGATTGCCACACCTGAAAAATGAGATGCACCTGTTCCTTGCTGATCAGCTCCCCTTCCTAGTCCCTCCTGTTTTCCTTCCCTGTTATACAAGCCCATAATTTTCATCAGTTAAGGGGAGACAGATTTGATGATAAGGTTGACATCATCTGCAATAAAGCTTTCCTTTCTGGGCAATATTCCCTTTCTCAGTGATTGGCTTTCTATGTGGAGAGCAATAAGACCTAGGCCAAACTCCTGACATTTGGCAACAAAATAGTGGAAAGAGCACATTGGCTTAGGAATGTGAGTCTTGGATTCCAGCCTAGCTGTGACTTTGGGCAAGTTATTTAATCTATTGCACATTCTCAAATTCCTCACCTATAGAATAAGGGTACTATCTTCGTTATAGGGTTCTTCTAAAAGTAAACAACAAAGCACCTGACACAGAAGGTAATTGGTAAATGTTAATTTCTATAACTAATATAGGGTAGTCATGAATTTTCTATCAAAGATAACTTTGTTCATTGGTAAGACATTCACTCCAGAGTTATTTTTTTCCCTTAACTTCTATCCTCCTAAGGAGTCTAGGGTAATTGTGTACCCCTGTCACTAGACACTAAAACCAGAAGCATATTCCTATTAGTAAGATTTTACCCATAAATATACGTTCCTAATGGAAAGTGATAGTGAGTACTGCCAGCTTACAACATTCCTTTTGCATACACGCTCTGTTTTCTATTACAGGTGGAATCAATTTTAATGAATACCATTTTAAACATCTGTTTCTACATAACAAGACTATTTTTGCGTTCTAACAGATGGGCTACAGGAAACTTGCTTTGTTGACTTGGCTAAAACAAATTCTAAAAAATGAAAATTCTTTCTTCACAAATACTATCCCTGCAGAAATAAGGTTTTTTTTAAATAAAAGGTAATTATTCTTTGTAAATGTGGTAACTTAGCCTAGGCTAGTTCCAAGAAAGCGCTGGATCGGTGGATGGCAAAGCAGACTAGACAGCAGGAGAAAATAAAAGATAAAAATGGAGCAAATCCCTCAAGTAAGGTCTGTTAGAAAGTACTTAAGCCAGAACTCAACTTGTAAACATAACCTCTCCTTCCAAGGCCAGCTTACTCATGTTACCTCCTCTACAAAGCCTTTCCAATTCTCTCTATGCATATAGCTCAGTTTTCTGTCTCCTGTACTTTTGATTGTTTAAATTTGGGTAGTAGCATTGATCTGTGTTTGTCTTATAGCTTTAAAGGTAATTGTTTTCTGCTCTTTCCCTTCCCCACCACTGTGAGCTCAGAGCACTAGGACAAAGAATGATTCGACTTCCTATATTTAATACATTCAATACCTAGCACAGAGCTTAATACTAATGGATGCTTAATAAATGCTTATTGAATTTAACACCTATGAAGAAGTATTGATGTGCTTGAATTGAGCATTCTTACCTAATTTGGGTGCTCCCTGAGACCAAGAACTATGTTTCACTTCCTTAGGATTTGGCACAAAGACTCTCAGTACCACATGTTGGTTGAAAAAAATTAAATTAATAAGCCAAAGTTGATATGAAAAGTCAAACTGTTTGACCTTTGTTTCACGACTTGGATGAACATATACATCTACTACATGCTGCTGAATTAAATGCTAATAGTAAGTGACTCAACTACAGTGTGCCCTGGGGAAACAGCCTAAACCTCTTCACTGCAGCGGTTGCCTAGAAGGAAGGGCAAAGGCGAAATTCTCCAGGAAGAAGGCCTGACACACCACTAGGTTTGGTGAGCTGCAGAAACAGGTTACCTCAAAAGAACCTGAGCCCGGATTGGGGACTGTGGCAACTGACCTGAAGGAGACTGCTGGAAGCACAGTGGGAGGCTTGGTTCCCTTCCATAAAGGTTACATCCAACCAGGGCCTGGCACCAACTTCAGCTAACCATTCCAAAAGAGGCAACAGCTTCTGATCCCCAAGCTTCAGGCCTCCTGCCTTCAGGTCCTGGTTTTCAAGAGACTACAACTCTCCAGGCTCTGGCTTCCAGACAGCAGCAGAGGCACCACCCATTTGCAAAAGCTCTGGACACACACATCACCTCTAGGCTCATGAGTAGGCCTGGTTGGTCTTACCGCTCCTCACTTGTCCTCGGTTCTCTCTGTTCCTGCCACCCTCGCAAGCTTCAAACGTACTGGGGGGAGAAAAGGGTCCCCACTCCTTTTGCTTCCATGGAGTTGGTGGCCTATGTGGAATATCCTATTTGCAGGTCTGAGTTAGCAACATGGCACCCATTTTCACTTGTTTTCTCTTGCTCACATTCTTTGGCATACACTTGGCTTTGGGGGTTTGGAGCCAATAGCTTTCCTCTCTGATCTAGAGTCACTTGAAGAGCCTGTGCACTAGTTAACACCTGAAGCTTGCAGTAACGGATCCCTCGCACTGATCGTAAAGAAAGGCTCAAATCTTTTTAAAAGAAGAGTGTTAACTCTAAAACTAAAACAGTTGCCTTATTCTTGCCCTTCCAAAATTGTCTTTGGACTAATGACATAATCCTCATTCCCCACTTTCTTACTTACATCTGAACACTTTCTGGAAAGAAACTAATTTCCCACCACACACTAATTAAGGTAGAAGTCAGGAGCCTCTCCTTTATGTATGACATTATTTTTGCAGGGGCTGTAATGGTAATGAAATGTACTTTGCCCTCTAGGGGTAAAAAGTAATATCTAGACTAACTTATTCCAAAATTAAGATTTGCTGAAACTTGACATATGAAACTTAGGCATAGAGCATGATAAAAGCAACCAATTCTACTTGAATATATTTTCCATTAGTATAATCCATCAAATTTTTTCAAAATGGGATCCATCTTATTCACTGTCAGAAGCAATGTGTGTTCAAAGTTAGTATTTCACTTTTGAATTTCTATAACCCCGTCCTCTGAGTTTATGCTATATATGAATATAATTGCTAGCCTATGTAACATGCCTAATAAATAGGAAAAAGAATGTTCAAAACAGGTTAAAAGGTAGTATAAATATAATGGAGTGTGGGCTAGGTGGAGTCACATGAATTAAATATATATCACTTTCAGCCATTTATTTGTCTTTATTGGGCTCCCTCACAACTAAGGCCCTAAGACAAGGATTAGGATACAGAGAATTTTATTGAGGAAGTATGGTAAGAAAGTGGGACCAGGAAGGGAAGAAAACCAATAAATTGTGTCAATTAATAGGTTTCTACTGAGGGCACCTGGAACTCAGTTCTACTGGAGACCCTCTGAAAGACTGTATAAAACTGAAACAGAACTCAGAATTATTCCACTGAGGGACAAGAAAACTGGGACGCACCAGTTCCCTTCCCTCAGTAGTTGAGGGTTTCTCCTGGGAATGTAATTCTCTGATACTTCCCTTGGCAGCCTTCCCTTGAGCAGCATGCTCTTGCCACCAGAAAGGTAAGTAGTTGCGATTTGAAGCCATTGGCATGAGATGCATGGGAACTGCCACTAAAGCTGCAGGTGGCCTTGGTGGTGGGCAAAAGGATATGGGCATGGCATTGAGGATGTCCATGTTCATTCGCTTCATTTCTGTGTAAACTGGAGATAATAATTACCCGCCTCATAGAATGATGTTAAGCCTTTTGCCCATGAAAATACTAAAAAATTATTTAAATATGTTAATATGATGTGTGCATAATAGGCACTTCTTTTTAAATTTTTTGCGGTGCCACTCTTTTTGTGGCACACATTCCTGTTTTCTGTAGTCTACATCTGTTCACACTTATTAGGATGCTTAACTATTGCTTTACCTGGAATATGTTTCTAACCTGATTCCTTAGCACCCTACTTTTCCCCCTGGAATTATTTATGCATCCCCACTAGACCATGAAGAGAATGAAGACAGTGTAATTTATCCTTTAACACAAATGTATGAAACACTTCAACAAACCAAGGAATATAAAGATTAAAAAGAAAACTCCCAGCCAGTCGCAGTGGTTCCTGCCTGTAATCCCAGCACTTTGGAGGCCAAGGCAGACAGATCACTTGAGATCAGGAGTTCAAGACCAACCTGGGCAACATGGTGAAACCCTGTCTCTATGAAAAAAGAAAAAAAAAAAAAAAAAAGAAAAGAAAAAGCTCCCACTCTCAGGATAGTCACAATTCAGGCTCAATATAAACCAAAAATTAAGCAACATACATACATTATGATACTCTGATAAAGGTATAGAAGCAAATAGGAGGAGTGAACTGACCCTGTCTATGAGAATCAGAGAAAACTTCAGGAAGAGATGGTACCTAAGCATAGAGTCAATGAATAAATAGAATTTAGTCCAGAAGAATACAGATCAGACTGTTAACAGTGGTTATCTGTGGATGCATGCGTGTGTTTGTGTGTGTGTGTGTGTGTGTGTGTGTAGTTTCAAGAGGGGAGATCAAGATGAAAGAATACTTAACTTTTTACTGTGTACATTTTTGTGTTGTGTGAATGTTTTATAAAGAATGTGTAATCATCAGTTGTTTGTGTAGTTTAAAAAAAGAGCATTAGCTTGAAGGTCTAATATATGCCAGTCCCTGTGGTAAATGCTCTGGATACATTATTACATTTAACTCTAATAATCATCATTATACATATACAAAAAGAGGCTAAACATCTTGCTTAGTTCTCACAGCTGGTAAATGATAGAACCATAATTTCAGAGTTTTTCTGGTTTCAGATCTGATGACTGATGCACCATTAGGGATTAACAAAACCCAAGGGAGTGCTATTAAATGTATGGGGTTTTGTGCTGTATAGGGAAAGAAGTAGGGCTGGAAGTAAGGCCTGAGAGTGGTAATAAATTGGGGGAATGGGGTGGGGAAAATCAAATGTAAGAAAATCTCAATGTACTAAAATTATAGTGGAATTAAGGTAGTAAAAACTGAAACAATGATCAGAGAAAAGCATATTATCATCAAAGAGTGGAATATAAGAGTTGAAATTTCAGAGGAAAAGCAGTTTGGGACTGAGATGGGGTGAGGGTGGAGAATGGGATGGAAAGTAGGGGGAGAGTGATCATAGCTGGCTTTTATTAAGTTTTTAGAGTACTAGCTACTATATTGAGCATTTTGTATGCATTATCTTACTTAATCCTCACAATCCTTAGTAAGGTAAATACTATCATTACTTTGATTTAACAGATAATGTGGTTTTGATTACTTTCCCAAATTAAGCTAATAGAATCAAATTTTCATAAGGCAGCTTTATTTTATGGTCAATTTTCTTACATATTCTTGCTGAATACATATTATTCAGCAGATTTTTTCCAATGTTATTTTTAAATCATTTCTTGGAGATTTACAAAACAATGATAGCAAAAAATATTTATTATTTAATATTAAATAACAATGTGATCTAAAACACGTGTTTTGTTATATTTTGGTTGTATTTTATTATGCTTTTCAGATCAAATAAAAGGAAATCAATTGTGAGTGCTAAACTAAACTACTTATATTGGACAGCTACCATTTTAAAATTTGGAACAGGCTATACTTCAAAGAATTTAACCTACTGAAGTGTTGGGAAGAAAATGATTTTGTGGATATTCAAGCTAAGAGTTTGAACACAAAATAAAGTTAAGAATTGGCAACAAAAACTTTTATTTGGAAATATTTAAAAATCATTTTATAAAGCAAACAAGAAAACGTCAGCAAGATAAAAATATCTATAAAAATAAACAAGAAAAAGACAATTCTACTTTAACAGAAAAAGTGATATTGTTGGGAATTATAAACTGGAAGAAACATGGAGATATCAAATTATGTATTATAAGAAAATTTTTAATTAACCAAAAAAAAAAAAAAAGAAAGCAGTTGAAAAGAATACCTAATCCAACATACTTTAATAAAATTAACAGTGTGATCTGACACATTGTTGGTAAATGCATTGAGGAAAGCTCATGGAAATTTTTTTTAAAAAGGGTTATTAAGTATCTTAGTATTAAATTTAACCAACTCGCTTCAGAATGACAGAAACAATCATTTCAAACTAAAAGCAAAAAATAGATATTATGTTTCTAGTATATGGTTAACATTTCTTAACTCAAAGATAACTGGAGTTTCAGAACATGAAAATCATATGACCTGTTTAAAAAACTGTGTTCAAAACTATTCCATGTGTTAAACAGGAAAGTAAGGGACAAAAGTCCCACAATGTTTTATTTAAGGCATGTCATGGAGGTTTACGGTCTTTACATAGTTTAATAAATGGTAGAGACTCTTGGCAAGTATTTTCAGAAAAATTATTTACCAACCAAACTTTACCCAAAAAAGCAAAGTCAAAGTCCTTGGTCTTCCTAACCTCTGTTGAGCAAAAATCAACCAAAGTTCAAGAGTCAAGTTACAGAAATTGTAGATTTTATTGTAGCAGGACAAGAATATTCAAGGTATTAGTCAATGTCACATTGAATTATTAAATCACATTTAAATAATGCAAATGTATCAAAAACTATAACATTTATTTAAAAATCATGACAGTCTCTTAACAAATTGAATATATTATTAAAAACTTTAAAAACTGTCTTATAGGCTTTGCAGATGCTGCTGCCGCCTGGAGCTTTGCAGTATCAGCCATGGTCAGCCCCACCGTGTTCTTTGACATTGCTGTCAACGGTGAGCCCTTGGGCCGCGTCTCCTGTTTGCAGACAATATTCCAAAGACAGCAGAAAACTTTCGTGCTTGAGCACTGGAGAGAAAGGATTTGGTCATAAGGGTTCCTGGTTTCACAGAATTATTCCAGGGTTTATGTGTCAGGGTGGTGACTTCACATGCCATAATGGCACTGGTGGCAAGTCCATCTATGGGGAGAAATTTGATGATGAGAACTTCGTTCTAAAGCACACAGGTCCATGGCATCTTGTCTATGGCAAATGCTGGACCCAACACAAATGGTTCCCAGTTTTTCATCTACACTGCCAAGACTGAGTGGTTGGATGGCAAGCATGTGGTCTTTAGCAAGGTGAAAGAAGGCATGAATATTGTGGAGGCGATGGAGCACTTTGGGTCCAAGAATTTCATAGATTATAATTTTGCCAGTTAACTCGTTCTTCAATTTTCATTATTTAGGCTAAAGTCATTGCATTGAAATATATCCTAGGTTAGTAGAGAAAAGCTTCTGAAGACATTATTTCTCTATTTCTAACATAAAAGAACTGTCATAAGGAATATGGAGACCTGTGACTTTTATATATATCTTGAACAAAAAATTAAGGATCCAAGTACTTTTCCCCTCTCCTCAAAACTTCCATCAGTTTTACGTGTGATAGTATTGTACTTAACAGGGTCTCCTTTAAATAAGAGTTTAAGCAGAGTGAAAAGGAATCGCATAGTGAGGTTTTAACCAGTCCTCTTTCTAGCAACAAATTATTTCTTTGTTGAAAAAAGTTGAAATCAATTCTGGAATGTTATGATTATTTCTCTTTCACAACATTAATGTAGTTCCCACCACAAATGTACTAACAATATATCCTCTTTAACCATGTAAGTATGATTAAATGGATTATTTTTTCAGGGTAATTAGGATGAAGTTTAAGATGTGTCAGATTAGACTTCATCCTACTTAACTCATGAGTGTGTGTGTGCGCGTGTATGTGTGTGTTAACTTATGAGTGCGTGTGTGCGCGTGTATGTGTGTGTATTTTATTATTATTTTTTTTTAGGGACAGGTCTCACTCTGTAACTTAGGCTGGGATGCAGTGGTGTGAGCATACCTCACGGCAGCTTCCAACTCCTGAGCTCAAACAATTTTCCTGCCTCAGTCTCCCGAGTAGCTAGGACTACAAGTGCACACTAACATGCCCAGCTAAGTTTTTAAATTATTGTTATTATTTCTGTAAAGACAGGGTCTCGCCATGTTGCCCAAGCTGGTCTCAAACTCTTGAGCTCAAGTGATCCTCCCACCTCGGCCTCCCAAAGCACTGGGATTACAGGTGTAAGCCACTATGCCTGGCCTGAAATGTCATATATTTATATAATACAATGTTTTAACTAGTTTTGCATACATTGTCTCATTTAACTTTCTCGCAGAAATCTCTATTTTCACTTTAATCAAAATTCAGAGAAATGAATGCCACATCCCAAATCCCCGAGACTGTAGCAGAAATTGAAATCAAGTCTCTTTTTACTCTGGATCTCATGTTTTTGCAGATTGTCCTGTCTATATGATAGATAAATAGTAATACCTCAGTACCTATAATCTAGTTTGTATTTAGAGTCTGTTCTAGAAATTCAATTTACTTTTTAAAATGAAATATGTTCTATCTTTAGTTTTGAATGATGACTATGTAATCATAGTACTAGACTCTTTATCTAAGGTGTCAGTGCCTTTGGGAGCTAAAAAAAAAAAAAAAAAAAAAAAAAGACTCAAAGACATCAAATATGTTTAACAGTCAGATAAGTTCCAAGAGAGATTTTCTAGTTTTTTCCTGTCACCTACTCCAAATGTATTTCAGATGCCTTACATTAACCAGAAAAGGGAAGGAAAATGTTCTCCTTTCTCTTCAGATTGAACAAACAAGAAAATGCAAATAAAGTTCAATTAATTCTGTACTCTGATAAAATTTAAATCATGCAGAACTTGCATGAGAGAGATGAAAATTTGGGTATGTAGGTGTGGCGTGTACCTGCAGTTCCAGCTTCAAGGTTACAGTGAGCTACAATTGTGCTACTGCATTCCAACCTCAGCAATAGAGTGAGACCCTGTCTCAAAAAATAAAAACAAAAACAGAAAGGGAAAGAAAAATTGGCCCTGGTATCCCCAGTCCAGCTTGTTGTGTGCAAATCATATATCTAGGACCACATTGCTTTTCTTGGGATTTTCCTCTACTATTGAAAAATATCTGACAGAGAACTTTCTCTTCCTTAGAAGACCTTCTCTCTTTTCCCTGTGCCTGGCACATTTGAACTCTTTTGTCACTTCTTCCATACTCCAAAACACCCCCAATCTTCCCTCTTCCTCTATATTTTAGGTTGTAACCTTTCCTCTAACATGACTTTATGCCTAGGAAATCATGCCTTAGTCATGCAGTGGCACTTTTATCATTATCATTTCTCTTGCCTATTTTCTCTGCTGGATGGAGAGGAGTAACCCCAAGCTTTTTCTTCTCGTTTTCTCTTTTGTTTGTCTGTGGTTACTCTTAGATGTATATTAAAAAATCAGACATCTAGACATCTCTCACTGTGAAAATTAATCTTGTGTCAATAGCTCTCATCTGTTATGTGCACCACATCCATATTCTTCTTACTAGCATAAATTTTAGGTCTTTTAATGCTAAAAAGTCATCTCTCTCTACTGACCTTTTGTTAAAATAGCCTTAGCACATGCATGCTCAATTGCCTCCTCCTGGCTGGCCTTTTCCCCCCCTCCTCTTCCCTCCCCTTTTCTCTGTCATTCCTTCTCTCTCTCTCTTTCCTTCTTTCTCTCTTTTTCTTTTGAGACAAGGTCTCACTTTGTCACCCAGGCTGGAGTGCATGCCTCACTGTATCCTCAGACTCCTGGGCTCAAGCAATCGTCCCCTCTCAACCTCACTACAGGTGTACACCACCACACCTGAGTTTTATTTTTGTAGAGATGGAATTTTGCTGTTTCTCCTGATTCTTGAGGGATTTTTGTTTTTCCTTCAGTGCAGCAGATAGGGAATGTAGTCAGGGCACTCTGAGGGATACGAAAACATAGCTCTAAAAAGAGTTTACTATCTAGTGGAAAAGACCACCTCTTAGCTGTAAGAGGTCCTGGATTTCCTTAAAGAGGAGCTTAAGAATGTGCATTCTGATTGGAAGTGAGATTTAGGAGATTTGTCTTGACATTGACAATAGCAAGCACATAATCTTTAGACTGTATTTGGGATGGCTTGGGTAGAGATCTATTGATATTAAGGGAGAACTAAAGTGACCAAACTGCCCCTTCAGCTGTCAGTCTCTTTCAGTTCCCAGTTCTGAATTTATGTGATTTTGTGAGACAGATATATTTGTAAAATAGGCTGATGGTGCTATAGATAAACTACAAATAGAGGTAAGAAAGGTGAAGGAGAGGCCGGGCGTGGTGGCTCACACCTGTAATCCCAGCACTTTGGGAGGTCAAGGTAGGTGGATCACGAGGTCAGGAGTTCAAGACCAGCCTGGCCAAGGTGGTGACACCCCGTCTCTACTAAAAATACAAAAAGTTAGCTAGGCATGGTGGCGCACACCTGTAATCCCAGCTACTTGGGAGGCGGAAGCAGATAATTGCTTGAAGCTGGGAGGTGGAGGTTCCAGTAAGCCGAGATCGTACCACTTGCACTACAGCCAGGGTGACAGAGTGAGACTCTGTATCAAAAAAAAAAGGAGAATTAATTCTCTGGTGAAATCTGAAATGGCTTCATAGACAATGTGGCATTTATACTAAACTTTAAAAAAATAGGCAAGCTTTCAACAAGTAAAAAGTTGAGTGAAATGCATTCCAGAAGTATGGAACTAGGTAAATGATGACTAAAGATGGAAAACTTGGGACAAACTTGGGGCATAATTAGGAAGTGAGGAGTATTCTGGTGTGAAAAGAAAACCAATGTATATATATGGCAAGCAAATGCATTAGGAGATAAAGTTTGAAAGACAAGTGAGGCAAAATCGAATTTAGTAACTAAAGTACTGGAGCAAGGGACTTGAATTCAAATCCTGTCTCCAAATCCTACATTCATCCTTAAACCATGTGGCCTCTCTAGCAATAGAGAATTAGCAATGTCTTTACACTGTTTGTACCCTGTTTTCTTTATTCATAAAAAGATCTAGAATCTTATGATAGAAGTTTGAACTCTAGGGAATTATTGAAACTATTTGAGCAGCAGTTTTTATTTTTTTTCTTGCTGGCATCACATATCTCAGTCACTTCACAGATCTCTTAATGATATAAATTTAACAACTTTGCTTTATTCCCCTCCATGTGTAAAGATGCTTCCTATCTTGCATATCTGCAATTTTCTCCTCTTTAAGCACTTAAAAGCTGATGTCTACTCAGCTCTTCACTATCCAAAGCTTAAAAAAGTGAGCTAAGATGGTATTTGAGGGTGATATACTCTCAAGTAAATCTGAATTATTTTTTCTTTTTTTTTTACACCATTGTCCCCCATTCCACCATTCTACAATATAGTAAAGATAAAAAATAATTTCTCCACCACCACTTCACCCTCCACTGCCATTCTGCTCTCTACTTCAATTAGTTCAACTTTTTTTTTTTTTAAGATGGAGTCTCACCCTGTCACCCAGGCTGGAGTGCAGTGGTGCAATCTTGGCTCACTGCAACCTCTGCCTCCAGGGTTCAAGTGATTCTCATGCCTCAGCCTCCAAGTAGCTGAGATTACAGGTGGATGCCACCATACCCAGCCAACTTTTGAATTTTTAGTACAGATGGGAGTTCACCATGTTGGCCAGGCTGGTCTCGAACTTCTGACCTCAAGTGATCTGCCTGTCTCGACCTCCCCAAGTGCTGGGATTATAGGTGTGACCCACCACACCGGTTCAACTTTTTAAGATTCCATATAAGTAAGATCATGTGGTATTTGTCTTTCTATGCCTGGCTTATTTCACTTAACATAGTATCTACCATGTTCATTCATGTTGTCACAAATAACAGGATTTTCTTCTTTTTAAAGGCTGAATAGTATTTCTTTGTGTATTATGCCACGTTTTCTTTATTCATTCATCTGTTTATAGACACTTAAGTTGTTCCCATATTGTGACAATTGTGACTAATGCTGCAATGAACACGGGTAGTATGGTCATTTTAACAATATTAATTCTTTTTTTTTGAGATGGAGTTTCACTCTTGTTACCCAGGCTGGAGTGCAGTTATCCAGGCTGGTGCCACCTTGACTCACTGCAAGCTCCACCTCCCGTGTTCAAGCAATTCTCCTGAGTAGCTGGGATTACAGGCTTGCATCACCACACCCAGCTAATTTTGTATTTTTAGTAGAGACGGGTTTTCACTGTGTTGGTCAGGCTGGTCTCAAATACCTGACCTTAGGTGATCCACCTCCCTCTGCCTCCCAAAGTGGTAGGATTACAGGTGTGAGCCACCATGCCAGGCCAACGATATTAATTATTTTGATCCATGAGCATGGGATGTCTTTCTATTTGTTTGTCTTCTTCAATTTCTTTCAACAATGTTTTAAAGTACTCACTGTAGAGATCTTTTACCTCCTTGATTAAATTTATTCCTAGGTATTTTATTTTTTATAGCTATTATAAATGGGATTGCTTTCCAGATTTCTTTTTCAGCTAGTTTGTTACTAGTCTATAGAAACACTACTGATTTTTGTATGTTAACTTTGTATCCTACAACTTTACTGAATTTGTGTATCTCTTCTAAGAGTTTTCAGTGCAGTCTTTAGGGTTTTCCATATATAAGATCATGTCATCTGCAAAGAGGGACAGTTTGAATCTCTCTTTTCCTGTTTGGATGCTCTTTCTTTCTCTTGCCTAATTGTTCTGGCCAGGACTTTTGTAATACACTAAATAAAAGTGGCATCCTATTTTACTTCATTTCTTAGAGAAAAGTCCTCCAGCTTTTCCCCATTCAATATGATGTTAGCTGTGGGTTTTCTAATATATGGACTTTATTGTCTTGAGATATGTTGATTTGTTGAAGAGTTTGTATCATGAAGAGATGTTGAATGTTATCAGATACGCTTTTTCTGCATCTATCAAGATGGTCATGCGCTTTTCATCCTTCATTCCGTTGTTGTGATGTATCACAGGTATTGATTTGTATATATTGAGCCATCCTTGAATCCCCAGGATAAGACCCACTTGATCACAGTGTTTTATCTTTTCCACATGTTGTTGGATTCAGTTTGTGAGCATTTTATTGAAAACATTTGTGTCTATGTTCATGCAGGATATTGCCCTGTAATTTTGTTCTTGTTGTGTCCTTGTCTGGTTTTGTATCAGGGTACTGCTGGTCTCACAGAATGAATTAAGAAGAGTACCTTTTCTCTTCAGATTTTTAAAAAAGTTTGCGAAGAATTGTTAGTTTTTCTTTAAAAGTTTGGTGGAATTCAGTGGTAAACTCGTTTGGTCCTGGACTTTTCTTTGTTGGGAGACTTTATATTACTGAGTTAATCTCATGACTTGTTACTTGTCTGTTCAGGTTTTTTATTCCTTCTTGGTTAAATCTTGGTGGGTTATATGTGTCCAGGAATTTATACATTTCCTCTAGTTTTTTGTTTGTTTGTATGTTTGTTTTGGTGTATAGTTGTTCATAACAGTCTCTGCTAATCATTTGTATATTTGTGGTATCTATTGTGATGCCTCCTTTTTCATTTCTGACTTTGAGTCTTCTCTCTTTCTTAAAAAAGGGGGAGTGATATGGCTCAAGGAGCTTAGTTAAAAATTTTTTAAAACATAATTTTAAAAGGAAGTCAGTTTAGTGAATATTTAGCTAATAGTTTGTTAATTTTGTTTGTCTTTTCCAAATACCAACATTTTGTTTCATTCATCTTTTGTATTTCTTTTAGTTTCTATTTTGTTTATTTCTTCTCTGACTTTCATTATTTTTTTCTTTCTACTAATTTTGGGTTTGGTTTGTTCTTGCTTTTCTAGTTCCTTAAGGTGCATCATTAGATTACTTTTTTGGTCTTTTTACTTGTCTTTAGTTGTGTTCAAGCTACCTATTCTTTCTGATTGAGTCTTGTTAGGTTATCATTTCTTTCAGGTTATCCAACTTGTGGGCATATCAAGTTCACAATAATCCCTTATGATACTTTTTTGTCCTAAGGTGTCTGTTATAATGTCTCCCCTTTCATTTCTGATTTTGTTTATTTGAGTCTTCTCTCTTTTTTTCATACTTAGTACTTAGCTAGGGGTTTGTTGATTTTGGTTATTTTTTCAAAGAACAAACTCCTGATTTTGTTGATTTTTTCCTATAATTTTACTGTTCTCTATTTAATGTATTTCTGTTCTGATCTTCCCTCTGCTAACATTAGGTTTAGTTTGTTCCTTTTCTAGCTCTTTGATGTGTAATGTTAGGCTATGTATTTGAGATCTTCCTCCTTTTTAACATAGGCATTTATTGCTATATACTTCCCACCTAGAACAGTTTTTTACTGTTGTCTTCTAGTCTTTGTTTTTTTTTTTTTTTTTTTTGCTTTCTCTCTGTAGTCCACCTTTGTAGTTTGGTAATTTTTTCTAGTCGCTAAGCTTTAATTCCTTTGTCTTTCTCATTTGTGTATCTGCTATCATCTTTTGCTTTGTGGTTACCATGGGGCTTATATAAAACTTCTTATAGTTACAATAGACCATTTTAAAATGATAATGTCTTTAATTTGGTCACATAAATACCGTAAACTTTTACTCTTCCCTTATAATTTACATTTTTGTTGTTTTTCTGATTTCATTGAATTGTCTGTTTGTATTCTCATGTATCTTGCTGAACTTCCTTAAGATCATTTTCTTGAATTCTCCTACAGGAAATCTATAAATTTACTTTTATTTGGGGTCAGTTATTGGAGAATTATTTTGTTCTTTTGGTGATGTCATATTTTCTTTTTCTTTTTCTTTTTTTAAGAGATGGTGTTTCACCATGTTGGCCAGGATGGTCTCGATCACTTGACCTTGTGATCCGCCCACCTCAGCCTCCCAAAGTGCTGGGATTATAGGCGTAAGCCACCACGCCTGGCCCCACATTTTCTTTTTCATGTTTTTCTGTCTGTGAATTGATGTCTGCACATCTGGTGGAATTCTCAGTGTTTCCAAACTTTACAGAGTGATTTTCATATGAAAAAGCTTTTACCTGAAGATGGGTCTTAGGGTGCAGTTTGGAAGGGATGGAGGCTTTGGTTACAAGTAGATGTAATAGTATAGCTGCCATGCAGAATCTTCAGCTGCAATCAATGTCAGTGATGACATGAGTGTCTTAGTGACCTAGGCTGCAGAAGTTTGTTGCAATGGCTGCAGCAGCATGTGCCATTAGTGTCCTCAGTGGCAAGGACTTTTAGGGTCCTCCTGTGTTTGTTTTCCCCAAAATGGGGAGTCTTTACTGAGGGAATCCTTGGTATCAAGTCTGACATGAACCACAAGCAACTGCAATGACACTGGGTTCCAGGGAAGACATGCTCAGAGCAGCTGTGGAGCCAGGTCATGTGCTCAGGACCTCACCAGTCTACTGTGGCACCTGGGAATTTGGATACAAGTTCACTCTCTTTGGCATAGGTAGGTCCTGACTGCCATAGGCTAAAGTCTGTGACTCTGGTGCATACCCCAGCTGCTCAGGCCTAGGGGGCTAGGTTGTAGCTGCGACTCTGCCCCTGAGGAGCAGAAGACAGCATTGGCCCAGCTTTGGTAAAGAAGGGGTGCTGCAGGCTCAGGCTTTGGGAAGCAGGGCATAGCTACAATTTGGGAACCAGAGGTTTACAGGGCACAGCAGCAACTCAGGTCCTGGTGGGGGATGAGAAACTGTGTAGTGGGGACCCCAGACTGTGGGATGGGAGGACACAGCAGCATTCCAGGATCTGTGAAGTCAAGTGCAGTGACACTAAGGTCCCAGGAATAGCAGGGGATAGCTGTGACTTGGGCCCTGGGGTACAGGCAGCAGCACAGTGATGACTCTCCTCCCTGGGAAGGCAGGGTGCATCTTCTGCTAGGGGAGAGTCCAGTTTCATGGAAGCAGGGTTCTGCAGTTGTTCAGCCTGGAGAGTAGGTTATTTCAGTTCACCCAGTGCTCTGTTTTCCTGGGATGTGGGGCACCATATTGGCTCAGCCCTGGGAACTGCAGCTGCTTGACTCGGCCAAGGGACCCATAATCTTGTGAAGTGGAGTGATTTGTCAGCTCCAACATGGCGGGGGGCAAGGAGGGATGGCTGCTCTGAGTGGCCACAGCACCAGTTCCCCAGAAAACATTGCCTGAGGTCCAGTACAGGGGGACATGACTGCTCTGGGTAGCCAAGGCACCAGCTTCCCAGGAGGCACTGCTTTAGCTCCAGTGCTAGGGGCATTACTGATCTGGGTGGCCAAGGCATCATATCCCTGGAAGGTAGGATGCTGCAGCTGCAGCTCCTGCACTGGGGAGCAGGGCACAGCAGTCACTGGGAAGCGTAGGGCACAGAAGCTTGACCCCATGGAATAGCATGTAGCAGCAGCTTGATTCAGGGATGGTGAACCACCAGAGAGCAGTGGTACAGATGTAACAAAGCATCGGGAATGGAGGTGCAATAGCCCCTCACCTCCAGAGCAGGACTCCCTCCAGCCATGGTTCTGGATCTAAGATGGCACAGCAAAGTAGCAGCACATGAGGGGCAGAGTGCAGCATTGACTCCTTCTCTGGGGAAAGTGCTGCCATAGGGACACCAGGCAGTTCCCTCCGATGTGCTCAGCCCCTTTGAGGAATACAGGATTTCCCAGTGGTAAGGGCTGTAGATAACCTCAGTGGTGATGAGGCCTGCTGGATTCCTCTTGCTTACCTTTTCCCTCCACTGAAAAGTTCATCCTGATTCTGAGCTGGTCCTGACTGGAGTATAGCAGGCAGAGAATGTGAGCTGCTCCCTTCTTTTCTCTGAGCAACTATCCTGGGTTTTTATGCTCTACAGAGTTTATACTACTACTTTTTTTTTCTTTTTGAGACGAAGTCTCACTCTGTCACCCAGGCTGGAGTGCTGTGGTGTGATCTCGGCTCACTGCAACCTCTGTCTCCCAGGTTTAAGTGATTATCGTGCCTCAGCCACCTGAATAGCTGGGTTTATGGGTGTGCAGCACCATGCCCAGCTGATTTTTGTATTTTTAGTAGAGATGAGGTTTCACCATGTTGGCCAGTCTGGTCCTAAACTCCTGACCTCAAGTGATCCACTGCCTTGGCCTCCCAAAGTGCTGGGATTACAGCTGTGAGCCACTGTGCTGGCCTATACTACTCCTTTGACATATTTCTGTTTTCTCCTTCAGTAATTTTCGTCAAATTATAGTTGTTTATTCATTACTTTGGCTGGCTGTGTGGGAGACAAGCACGGGAGCTTTTAGTCAACAATCTAGCTAATGTCCTCCTCTTAAAATTTTAATTGAACCTAGGCATGGTGGCTTATACCTATAATACCACTGATGGGAGGCTGAAGTAGGAGGATTGCTTGAGGCCAAGAGTTCTAGGCCAGCCTGGACAACATAGTGTGGTCCCACCTCCAAAAAATTAGAAACAAAAAACCTTTTTTAAAAATTAATTGAACATGGTAATATGCATCTGTAGTCCTAGCTACTTGGGGAGGCTGAGGAAGGAAGATCATTTGAGCCCAGGGATTCGAGGCTGCAGTGAGTTATGATTATGCTATTGTACTCTAGCCTGGGCAACAGAGTCAGATCCCAACTCTAAAAACTGTTTTTTGAGTTGAAAGTTTTTCAGAATAGCATATTACCACTTATGAGTGGTAATATTAGTATTATTTGTACTTATATAATTGTATTTCTCTTATATATATTTAAATCTTACAATAAGCACTAGATGATGCTTTGTGACATTAATACCTTAATGAAAATAATGAAGCACTATATATTTTGTTTCTATGCCAAAAGCTATAAAAGTGATTCCTCAAAAGCTATAAAATCCTTTCTTAAAAACTATAAAGTGTAATGCCCACCAGAGGATGCTGCAACTGCAGGGAGAAAAGCAAACAATGGCCTTAGTGACATCACATCTTCCTAATTCAAATCAGGAAAACTAATACATAGTATCCTAGACAGTGATGCACGTTTGTCTTCCGGCTTATAACCTACTGAGCTTTCGGAAGAAGAGTTACAGTGAAGAGAACTTAGGAAAATTCAGAGGAAACTTGAGGGATAAAATTGGAAGACTACCTTGGCCTGAAGGTCGGTAGACTTCTCTTGTTCTCTAGTGAAATCAAAACTGTTCAACATCTATTTCTGCAGCTTTAAATAATACTCCCTAACACCATTTTTAAAATGCCCTTAGTGATTGAATGGGTGTATTAGGCTGTTTTCGCTTTGCCATAAAGAAATATCTGAGACTGGGTAATTTTTAAAGAAACGAGGTTTAACTGGCTCATAGTTCTGCAGGTTATACAAGATAGTGCTGGCATCTGCTCAGCTTCTGGGGTGAGAGTTTTTACTCATGGTGGAAGGTGAAGGGGGAGCAAGCACATCACATGGTGAAGCAGGAGCAAGAGGGAGTCAGGGGGGCACACATTACCACAAAACAAGAACTCGGTATCATGAAGACAGCACTGAGACATGAGGGATCCACCCCATGATCTAAATACCTCCCACAGGCCACATCTTCAACACTGGGGATTATAGTTCAACATGAGATTTGGTGGGGACATATATTCAAACCATATCAATTGGTGACACATGTATGTAGTGTGCCTTTCATATTGACAATTCAGGTATTTCTATGAATGACAGGATAAGAATACATGTTCTCTTGAGGGATCCTTTGCAACTTCCACTTGGGTATTAGGTGATTTCTTCAAGACCTGAGGTTTTAAAAAGTAAGGAATTCAACAGGTATTACCATGAATCTCTCAGCAAACATACCCAATAAAAATCAAAAGAAGTGAGACAGATATTACTGGATAAATAATCTTTCAGTGCAAAGACAGATATACACCATAAGAAAAATTAGCAAACAGAGCTTTCCCCAAATGAACAAAGAACCAGTGACTGACCCTAACAAGATGACAAAAATGAAGTCTCTGACCAATTATTCAAAGCAGCAGTTTTAAGGAAACTCAGTGACCTCCAAGATGACACTGAAAAACAATTCAGAAATTTATAGGAGAAATTTACCAGCTAGAAGATGGTACTGAATGTTCAAATGCAAATAAATGATAAATTTGTGAGATAATAGTAATTACCCTGATCTGATCACTATATATGTATTCTAATTACCCTGATCTGGTCACTATGTATGTATGAAACATCACTATGTACCCTGTGAATATATACAATTATTTGTCATTTTAAAAGAAAAATGTGGTGGTCAGGCACTTTGGCTAACGTCTGTAATCTGAGCACTTTGGGAGGTCAAGGCAGGCGGATCACCCGAGGTCATGTGGTGAAAACCCGTCTCTACTAAAAATATAAAAAATTAGCTGGGCGTGATGGAAAGTGCCTGTAGTCCCAGCTACTTCAGAGGTGAGGCAGGAGAATTGCTTGAACCTGGAAGGCAGAGGTTGCAGTGAGCCAAGATCGCACCACCACACTCCAGCCTGGATGACAGAGCAAGATTCCATCTCAAAAAAAAAAAAAAAAAGAAAAAGAAAAAGAAAAATGTGCTATATATGCACAAAGGAATATTATTGTATTAAGTCATAGAAAAGAATGAAATTCTGTCATTTGCAGGAATATGAAACTGGGGGTCATTTTTATGTGAAATAAGCCAAACACAGAAATACAAATACCTCATGTTCTTACTTATATGTGGGAGCCTAAAAAGTGGATCTCTCCTAACATAGAGAAATAATAAATGTTTGAGGGTATGTGTATTTCAATTACCCTGGTTTTATCGTTACACATTTTGTGCTTATATTAAAATATCACATGTACTCCATAAATATGTACAACAACTATGTATCGATAAAATTGTAAGTAAAAATGGTGATCTCATGAAGACAGTAGATTGGTGGTTACCAAAGGGCAGAAAGAGTGTGGGGAGGGAGTTGATTAATGGATACAAACATAGAGTTAGATAGGAAAAATAAAACTGGTATTTGATAGATCAGCAGGGTGACTGTAGTTAATATTAATCTATTATGCATTTAAAAATAACTAGAAGAGAACAATTTGAATGTTACTAGCATACAGAAAAGATATAGCCAGGTGCAGTGGCTCACACCTGTAATCCCAACATTTTGGGAAGCCGAGACAGGAGGATCACTTGAACCCAAGAGTTCAAGATCAGCTTGGGCAACATAGGGAAACCCTGTCTCCACAAAAAAAAAAAAAAAAAAAATTGTTTTTAATTAGCTGGGTATGGTGGTGCACACCTGCAGTCCCAGCTACTCAGGAGGCTGAGGATGGAGGATCATCTGACCTCAGGAGGTAAAGGCCGCAGTGAGCTATAATTGCACCACTGTTCTCTCTAGCCTGGATGACAGAGCAAGACTCTGCCTCAAAAAAAAAAATTATATTTAAGGTGTTCAATATCCCAATTACCCTGATTTGATTCTATTAATATATCAAATTATCACATGTATCCTGTAAATATGCATCTATTATGAATCAATAAAAACATAAAGAAAATATGAAGTGACATAAGTCAGCTACTTTGTTATCCTTGTTAGGAAGAAAAAAATAATTTCTCATGTGGCATTTTGTTTAGGGGCTATCTGGGAATAACAACTATTATTTATGGATATGGCAAGAGCCATCCTCAATAAAAATCCTATAGCAAATATGGTAATGTTTCTTGTCAGTTTATGCAAAAGCTGATCCAACTAATTTAAGAAGAAATTTAAGAAGGAAGGTTGAAATATCACCTTGCTTTATGTAACGTTGAAATTTTATGCAATTACTGTAACTATAAGGTTTAAACACTTTTAAATGTGGGAAGAAACACTTTGATAGCATAAGATGAGAGAAGTCATCTGAAGTTAAGGATAGTGCTACATGGGATTGAAAACTTGAGCAAAAAGCCAAGGTTTAGAATACCTGCAGTACATTTATAGTTCATTGAGAATAAAAAGTCAAATAAGCTGACTGAAGATGAAATCCTACTCCAAAGAGTTAAAGAAACTAACAGCAGATATTCTTGGGTTTGCAGGATGAAACAGAAGAAGCAACTTGCTGAAGAGCTGAAACTTTCTTTGCTATTAATAATAAGGCAACATGGGTCGGGCAGGTTGGCTCATGCCTGTAATCCCAGCACTTTGGGAGGCCGAGGCGGGCAGATCGTGAGGTCAGGGCTGCGAAACCAGCCTGGTCAATATGGTGAAACCCTGTCTCTACTAAAAATACAAAAATTAGCCAGGGCTGGTGGCTCATGACTAATCCCAGCTACTTGGGAGGCTGAGGCAGAAGAATTGCTTGAACCCAGGAGGCAGAGGTTGCAGTGAGCCAAGATTGCACCACCACACTCCAGCCTGGGTGACAGAGGGAGACTCCATCTATAATAATAATAATAATAATAATAATAATAATAATAATAATATAACAAAACTGACTAAAATCAGTTGAAACCAATATGGCCAACTATAGTTTGCACAGAATGAGTTTGCTGACATTACAGCCTGAATTTCCACCATATGTTTCATATTAACTCCCTCTGAATTTGCACATGGGACGCATGAGAGGGCATGAAGAGATAAGTACACATGCCTGAGGACTTTCCAGACCTCCTTTTCTTCTGCCAATCACATACTAATTTCAGAATGCTCACCCTGAACCTTTTCTAATAAAAATACTGCCTTGAAGCCAGCATAGGGAGACAGATTTGAGTTGGACTCCTGTCTCTTCGTTGGTTGACTTGCAATCAAAAGCTTCTCTTGGCTGGGCACAGTGGCTCATGCTTCTAATTTTTGCAGTTTTGGAGTCTGAGGTGGGAGGATCACTTGTGCTCAGGAGTTTGAGACCAGCCTGGACAATATCGTGAGATCCCATCTCTTAAAAAAAAATTTTAATTTAAATTAGCTGGGTGTGGTGGCATATGCCTGAAGTCCCAGCTACTTGGAAGGGTGAGGCAGGAGGATTGTTTGAGACTGGGAGATCGAGGTGGAAGTGATCCACCATCAAGCCACTGCACTCTAGGCTGGGTAACAGAGCAGAGCAAGACCTTACCTGGAAAAAAAAAAAAAAGAAGAAGAAGAAGCATTTCATTTTCCTTTTCTCAAAAACCCGATTTGAGAAAATTGGTATTTGCTGCAATCACATTGGGCAGTGAGCCTTTTTTACTTGATAACAAAGATATACATAATTCATTGGATTTAGTTTACTTTAAAAATAAGCCGACCAGGCCAGGGGGCTCATGCCTGTAATCCCAGCATTTTGGGAGGCCCAGGCGAGCAGATCACCTGATGTCAGGAGTTCAAGACCAGCCTAGCTAACATGGTGAAACTGTCTTTACTGAAAATACAAAAATTCACTGGGCATGGTGACGGGTGCCTATAATCCCAGATACCTGGGAGACTTGAACTCACATAAATGATTAGATTACGAAACGTGTATTCACAGTTCATCAAGAACAAAAAGTCAAATAAATTTGTGATGAAATATATATAGTATAGTAATGGATCTATAATTTCAGAAAGCTGAAATGTTGCCCTTTTTTGAAAAAAAAAAAATGGTAGCTTATACCCCATAAGTACTGCCTTAGTGGCATACTGTAAATCCTGATATACTGTGTTTTCATTTTTTTTTTTGCTGAAAATATTTTTTATTTTCCTTTGAGACTTCCTCTTTAGAATAATGATTATCTAGAAATGTGTTATTTAGAAGTTATGATAGTTTTCAATGATTTCTCTGTGTTAGATGTTAATGTATCATGTGCACTTAAAAAGAATATGGATTTAGCTCCTGTTGGGTTGAATGTTCTATAAATGTCAGTTAGATCCAGTTGATTGATGGTAGAAACATCAATACGTGGCTTCCATGGTTTCCCTGGAGATCATCTCCATCCCAGTCAGCCTAAAGGGAGAAAGAGCATGAAGAAAATTGCCTGGAATGTTTTTATGACATCACTTCCACTCAAATTCTATTGGTTAGAACTCAGTCATATGGCTTCACCTAATGGTATGAGAAGCCGGATCATGTAGTCTAGCTTTTTGCCTGGGAAAAAGAAGAAAATGTATTTAGGCGAACAACCAGAAATCTCTTTCTATTCTCTGGAAGTGCTCGTATAAGATAAGAAATACTTGAATCATGGGTATACAGTAGAAATTGTAAAGTTATTGGGGCCTTCTATTTTCTTTGGGGGAAATTTTGTATTCAGTTTAGTGGATAACATTCACATATGTTTTCTTTTTTTATTATTGAATCCATTTTCTGAGGATATATATGTTTTCTATTACTTCTTGAGTCACTTTTTATAAGTTACTTATTAGGTATATATTATTTTGCGTAAGTTTTAAAATGTATTAGCATAAATTCATTGAAAATATTTATTTTAACCTCTGCTTTATCTGTAATTATGTTCTTTCTTCATTTTTAATTTTAATTATTTATGCCTTCTATTTGTTTCATTTGGTTAATCTTACTAGAGATTTGTCCATTTTATTAGCGTTTATCAAGATCATAAATTTTATTTCATTAATTTCTGTTCTTTATTATTTTCTTCCTCTACTTTCTTTGGGTTTATTTTGCTGGTCTTTTTCAACTTGTAATGTGTATGCTAGGCTCATTCATTTTCAAACTTCTTTTCTAATATATGCATTTAGGGTTACATATTTTCCTTAAATTTGGTTCCAGCTGTGTTGCTATGAGTATTTATGCATAGTATTTTCATTATTATTTAGTTCTGTGTATTTTCTAGGTTCCACTGATTTCTTCTTTAACTAATGAGTTATTTACAATGTGATTTTAAACTTCCCCTAGCACAAGAGCTTTTCTTAGGATATATTTCAGGTTGTTAACATAGAGATTAATTGCATTATTGGCAGAGAACGTGATATATATAAAATAACAATTTTATAAAACTTGTTGGGTCTTGGCCAGGTACAGTGGCTCACACCTGTAATCCCAGCACTTTGAAAGGCAGAGGTAGGAGGATCACTTGAGACCAGGAGCTCAAGACCAACCTGGGCAACATAGAGAGACTCCATCTCTACAAAAAATTTAAAAATTAGCCAGGCATGGTGGCACACATGTGTAGTCCTAGCTACTTAGGAGGCTGAGGTGGGAGGATCAGTTGAGCCCAGGAGTTTGAGACTATGGTGAGCTATGATCATGCTACTGCACTCCCGCCTGGGCAACAGAGTGAGATCTTGTCTCAAAAAATAAATAAATAAAATAAGAACCCCATAAAAACCACAAAACAAACAAAAAGTTGTTGAGTCTTGTTTTATGGCATGCTAAGTTTCAGATGTCTTTTTTTTTTTTTTTTTTGGAGACTGAATCTTACTTGGCCACCCAGGCTGGAGTGCAGTGGCACAATCTCGACTCACTGCAACTTCTGCCTCTTGGGTTCAAGCAATTCTCCTGCCTCAACTGCCCTACTAGCTGGGACCAGAGGCACACACCATCACTCTGGTTAATCTTGTGTATTTTTAGTAGAGACAGGGTTTCACCGTGTTGGCCATGTTGGTCTTGAATTAATGACCTCAGGTGATCCGCCTGCCTTGGCCTCCCAAACTGCTGGGATTACAGGCATGAGCCCCTGTGCCCAGCCATTATGTTATTAATTTCTTATAACATTATCTTATTTATTCCTTGCTGTAATTCTGTGAGATAGTATGATTCTCATTGCTTCAAGTGAGAACATTAAGATTCATCCAGTATAATAATTAGCTTTTCAAAATTCACAGATCCAGTTAGGCTTATATCAGATCAAAGCAGATATCAACTATAAACAATCAATATGGTCCACTTTATATACTGGCTGCATATCAGCCCTGCATATATTTCATTATAGATTTTTAAATCTCAGAGTAAAGATTAATTCTTATTGTAAGTAGCTTTTATCTCCCTGTGCCCCCTCCATACAGTGTTTCACATATATTTGCTGTTCAACAGATATTTGTTGATTGGACTAAACTACTTATATACAGCATAAACCTAAGAATGAAATCTGACAAAACTCAAGAAGAGCAAAATAAACAGGTAGTTTGTGAATACTCAGAAATAAAAGCAGGACTTATAGTTCTGGAAACATTGAAAAAAATAATCTGAAAATATTCCTGGTACAAGTACTTAGTACTTCTGATTTAATATATAGATCTATAACAGATAAATATGTAACACATAAATATATAAATATGTGAATATAGACAGGCTGAGGAAGAAGGACTTACAAACGCAGTTATAGAATTGGGAGTTACAGACATTAAAGCAAGTGAAGGAGAAAAGTCGGTAGTGACCTTTTGATTTTGTGTTGATGAAGTTATTAATCACTGTGGAAATAGAAGTAGTATGTAAGTAGAAATTTTTATTTTAAGAAGTTTGGCTATAGCCGGGAGCGGTGGCTCAAGCCTGTAATCCCAGCACTTTGGGAGGCCGAGGCGGGTGGATCACGAGGTCAAGAGATCGAGACCATCCTGGTCAACATGGTGAAACCCCGTCTCTACTAAAAATTCAAAGAAAATTAGCTGGGCATGGTGGCGTGTGCCTGTAATCCCAGCTACTCAGGAGGCTGAGGCAGGAGAATTGCCTGAACCCAGGAGGCGGAGGTTGCAGTGAGCCAAGATCGCGCCATTGCACTCCAGCCTGGGTAAGAGCGAAACTCCGTCTCAAAAAAAAAAAAAAAAAAAAAAAAAAAAAAAAAAAAAATTTGGCTATAAATGGTAAGGAAAGGCCCAATTGTAAGCTGCAGGGTGCTGTAGGGAGAGAGTTTATTTATTTTCAGATGGAAAAGTCATAATCAGGTTGAAGACTTAATCCCTTTGACTAGGCTATTTCTTACAGTCTAAATCTTAAGATTCGTCTCAGGTGTCATTTCTAGACAACTACTTTTGCATTGGGCCAAACTCCTTGTGTTGTTATAGCACTGTAAACAGGTTATTCTCATAGCACTTAGGACATTTTAAGGAACACAGATGTTTAAATGACTCGTTCTCTTCCAGACTGTATGCTCCATTTTTTTTTTTTTTTGAGACCGAGTCTTGCTCTGCTGCCCAGGCTGGAGTGCAGCAGTGCAACCTTGGCTCACTGCAACCTCTGCCTCCTGAGTTCAAGCAATTCTGTCTTAGCCTCCCAAGTAGCTGGGATTACACATGCCAGCCACCAAGTACGGCTAATTTTTGTGTTCTTTTGTTTTGTTTTGCTTTTTAGTAGAGATGGGGTTTTGCCATGTTGGCCAGGCTGGTCTTGAACTCCGTACCTCGGGTGATCTGCCCACCTCGACCTCCCAAAGTGCTGGGATTACTGGCATGAGCCACCACACCTGACCTGTTACTTATCTCTGAATTATCAGTTCTTGGCTAGTATTTGGCAATAGAAAATTATCAGGCAATGTTTAACCATGCAGCCTAAAAAAAAAAAAAACTTTCTCCTATCTTTCTTTCATAAGATCTTCCTATGTTTTTATTTTGTATTATTCCATTATAACACCCATAATACTTTGAAATTGAACTTTAAAAATATGTATGTCCTTCCTACTAAGCAACATACTTGAGGAGAAGAACCTTATATGATTCATTTTTTAATACTAGCATTTATCATTCATTCATTGAATATTTAATCATTTATTGAGTAACCAGTCATTCTAAACTCTGAGAATAGAATAGTGGAAAAGGCTTATATTCTATTGGTTCTAAGAAGACAGACAATAGACAATAAACCAATAAATAATATTGTTAATGATTATTATTAAAGATAAAGAAATAGGGTGATAAAATAGTGACTATTGAAAATGGGTGGGATCTTACTAGGGCTAAAAAAAAAAAAAAAAACAGAAAATGGGAAGTTATTACTTAAGATAGGATACTTAAGAGGGGAGTCAAAAAAGTAAAAGTATGACCTTTGTGTATAACATTACTTTATGATATATATTGACTAAACCTTCAGAGTAGGAGCAGACTTTAGTGATTAGACAGTCATGCCTTCTCATTTTACAAATTCATTTAGACAGAAAGCAAGACTTGTTGAAGGTATTTGCAAATATGTAATTTATCTTTCCCGTGGTAAAATGTTTTGGAAACTTTCATGTTCTTTACATCTCATTGAAATTCCCCTGAGAGGTAAATGATTCTTTTAAACCAAGGACTGGAATGGTGTACTAGTCACACCTATTTTCTGTCCTAATGGAGAATTTTTAAGGAGGGGACAGAGAAAAGGGCAGAGATTCTCAGAGGTGAGGTGAAAGCTAAGTGGGCTATAAACACAGTGATACAAATATAGAATGTGCTACAAGGAGACTTGTAATATCTAAATAGATGAGTCAGGAATTATACATGAAGCATTAAATTTTTTCTGATTTTTCTAAGATATTCATGGTAGAAAATTTAATATACAGAAAGGTTTAGAGTGAAAATTTTACCTATAAGCCCTTACCCCAGGAATAACCAATGTTGATTATTTTCTTTATATAAATAACGTTTCCTCTCTCTCCCACTCTTTTTTTTTTAAGAAAATTGAAATTATATTATGTCTATATATTTTTAAATATTTGAGAAAAGGAAATCAGCCTTGGCAAAAAAGTGAGACCCTGTCTCTAATAAAAGTCAAAAGATTACCCAGGAATGGTGACACGTGCCTGGAATCCTAGTTGTTTGGGAGGCCAAGGCAGATGGATCCCTTGGGCCCCAGGAGTTCAAGGTTGCAGTGAGCTATGATTGTGCCATTGCATTCTAGCCTGGGCAACAGAGTCAGACCCTGTATCCAATATATATTGGAGAAAAGCAGAAAAATGAAAAGGAAACAGAATAGCAAACACCCATGTAATCTCCTCATAAATGAACATTTTTTTTGCTCATGTAAGCTTCAGATTTAAAAAAAAAAAACACAGATTTTTAATTTGTTTTTTTCTTTTTGAGACAGAATCTCACTCTGTTGCCAGAGAGAGTCTCACTACAGGCATTTGCCACCACTCCCAGATAATTTTTGTATTTTTAGTAGAGACAGGGTCAGGCTGGTCTCGATCTCCTGACCTCATGATCTGCCTGCCTCGGCCCCCCAAAGTGCTGGGATTACAGGAGTGTGCCACCGCGCCTGGCCCAGATCTGTAACTTTTTTTAAAGAACTTTAATATTGCACATGGTGGCTCATGCCTATAATCTCAGCTACTCAGGAAGCTGAGATGAGAGGATGGTTTGAGGCCAGGAGTTCAAGACCAGCCTGGGTGATACAGAGAGACCCCCCCCTCCAACTTACACGCCACTCCATAAATGGCTGCTCCAAAGGTAGTGAGTCTCAATTGACTGTTCACAGTCAGTTGCAGATCGAACTTTTTGTTCAGTTCTTTCTCCTCTTATCACTACTGCACTTGGCTAGTCTAAAAAAGTGTTTAAAAAAAGAAAAAGAAAAGAAATATTACAGATAAAGTATAAATTTGTGTTCTATCTACAGTGCCATCTACCTCTTTCCCCACCGAAAGACAATTAATATTAAAATTTGGTGTACTTTAATACTTTTTTATATTTAATTATTAAAACGGTATTATTTTGTGTTTTCTTTAAATGTACATAAGTGAAATCAGTACATAGTTTGAATCATTGAATACACATTTATGGAACTTGCTTTTTTCACTGAACTTTTTTCAGTTTTATTCATGCCAATACATATAGATCTAATTTATTGATAAGTCATAAGTGGTAAGTTTGATGAGGTTTCAGTCAACAGACCCATAGAAGCAACACCCAGATCAAGAAACAAAACATTACCAACATCCCAGAACTCCCCTGATGTCAGTGTTTGAGCTTTATGTCTGCCTTCTTTTGCTCAGCATTAGGTTTATAAAATTTTTCCATTTTGTTGTGTGTATTTGTAGTTTATTCTTTCTCATTGCTGCAAATATTTTGTTTTCTTTAATTAATTCAACTTTTAAATTTATCCATTTAACTATTAATGGGCATTTGGGCAGTTTCCAATTTGTAGGCTATGTCAAGTAGTGCTCCTATAAATATTTCAGTACATATTTTGTGAACACATGTATGCTCCTCAGTTGGGTATTTGCCTAAGAGTTGAATTGCTGGATTATAAGAATGCATGTGTTCAGCTTTTATAATAGTGCTAAACAGTTTTTTTAAGTATTTCACTGAATCACATTCTCACCACCAGTGAATGAGAGTTTGGCTACTCTGCCTCCTTACCGGTACTTCATATCTTCTTTTTCATTGTAGGCACTGTATATAGTGGTCATAGTATCTCATTGTGATTTAATTTTCATTTCCTTAATGATTAGTAACATATTTACATGTTTATTGGCCATTTAGATTTGCTTTTGTGATATTCTTAAAGTTTGATTTTTTTTCGTTGACATAATTGTGCATATTTATGGGGCACAGTGTGATATTTTGGCACATGTGTACAATGTGTAATACTCAAATCAGGGTTGTTGGGATATCCCTTACTCAAACATTTATTTTTGTATTAAGAACATTACAATTCTTATCTTCTAGCTATTTTAAAATATATAATACATTGTAATTAACTATTGTCACCCTGCTCTGCCATCAAACATTAAAGAACATATTCCTTCTAACTGTATGTTTGTACCCATTAATCAACTTCTCATCATCCTCCCCTCCCCCACTCCCTTCCCAGCCTCTGGTAACCACCATTTTACTCTCTTCATGAGATCCACTTTTTAAGCTCCCACATATGAGTGAGAACATACACTTTTTTTTTTTTTTTTTTTGAGACGGAGTTTCGCTCTTGTTACCCAGGCTGGAGTGCAATGGCGCGTCTCGGCTCACCGCAACCTCCGCCTCCTGGGTTCAAGCAATTCTCCTGCCCCAGCCTCCTGAGTAGCTGGGATGACAGGCACGCACCACCATGCCCAGCTAATTTTTTTGTATTTTTAGTAGAGACGGGGTTTCACCATGTTGACCAGGATGGTCTCGATCTCTCAACCTTGTGATCCACCCGCCTCGGCCTCCCAAAGTGCTGGGATTACAGGCTTGAGCCACCGCGCCCGGCCATACACTTTTTATCTTTCTGTTCCTGGCTTGTTTCACTTATGACTTCCATGTTGCTGCAAATGTTTCATTTGTTCTTAGGACTGAATAATATTTCATTGTGTATATATACCACATTTTCTTCATTCATTCTTTCATTGTTGGACACCTAGGTTGATTGCATATCTTGGCTATTGTGAATAATGCTGCAATAAACATGGGGTTACACATGTCACTTTGGTATACGATTTCCTTTCCTTTCTTTTCCTTTGGATATATATCCAGAAGTGGAATTGCTGGATAATATGATAATTTTATTTTTAGATTTTTTAGAAAACTCCATATTCTTTTTCATAATGGCTGTACTATTTTGCATTCCCACCAACAGTCTATAAGGATTCCCCTTTCTCTGCGTCCTTGCCAAATTTGTTTTTTGTCCTTTTGGTAATAGCCATTCTAACTGGGGTGAGATAATACCTCACAGTGGTTTTGATTTGCATTTCCCTGATAATAGTGATGCTGAACATTTTTTCATATACCTGTTGGCCATTTATATGTCTTTTGAGAAATGTCTATTCGGATCAACTTCCCATTTTTAATCAGATTATGTTTCTTTGCCACTGAGTTGCTTGAGTTCCTTGTGTATTTTAAATATGAATCCCTTGTTAGATGAATAGTTTGCAGATATTTTCTGCCTTTCGACAAGTTGTCTCTTCACTTTATTGTTTCCTTTGCCATGCAGAAGGGATTAGTTTGATATAATCCCATTTATTCATTTTTGCTTTTGTTGTTTGTGCTTTTGAGTTTTTATTCATAAAATCTTTTCTCAAACCAGTGTCCTGAAGCATTTCCCCTATGTTTTTTTCTAGTTGTTTTATAGTTTGGGCTCTTACACTTAAGTATTTAATCCATTTTGAGTTGATTTTTGTATATGGTGAGAAATAAGATTCTTCTGCAGATGGATATCCAGTTTTCCCAGCAAGAGGTTGTTCTTTCCCCAATGAGTGTTCCTGGCACTTTGGCAAAAATAAGTTGGCTGTAGACATGTGGATTAATTTCTGGGTTCTCTATCCTGTTCCATTGGCCTATGTTTCTGGTTTTATGCCAATGCTATGCTGTTTTGGTTATTATAGCATTGTAGTATATTTTGAAGTCAGATAATGTGATACCTCCAACTTTGTTTTTTGTTTGTTTGTTAGTTGGTTGCTCAGGATTGCTTTTGCTATTCAGGGTCTTTTGTGGTTTCATACACATTTTATAATTTTTTCCTATTGCCGTGAAGAATTTCATTGTTAATTTGACAGGAATTGTATTGAATCTGTAGATGGTTTTGGTTATCCTTGGTAGGGATCATTTTGGATCTGTAGATTGCTTTGGTTACCCTTAAATTTTTAACATCTGTATTTAACTGTTTTTCTAAAAAAAAAAAAAAAAAAAAAAAAAATCAAAAGATATTCACTGTCTCTATTCCTTACCCAATCTAGATGATAAAGTCCCTTAGCAACATGTAAATTACTACCATTCCCCCACTTACCAGTTCTATTCTATTTAGCCTCAATTTGCCTCATCTGTTTTCTCATATGTAAAGTACAGAAATCATAAAATTTGGAGAATTAAATAATGTTATTAAAGCACTTTGAATAGTGTCTGGCATATGGTATTTGCAGTATAAATGTTAGATATATTTTTCGTATATAGCATCACTATAATTTATTTGACTTCCTAATTTGGGGCATTTAGAGTTTTTAGGTTACAAGTATCACTATGAGAAATAATCTTATATAACCTTTTTGTATCACTAATTAATTCCTGAATGTAGACATTTCTTTTTTTTTTTTTTTTTTTGAGACGGAGTTTCACTCTTGTTACCCAGGCTGGAGTGCAATGGCACAATCTCGGCTCACCGCAACCTCAGCCTCCTGGGCTCAGGCAATTCTCCTGCCTCAGCCTCCTAAGTAGCTGGGATTACAGGCACGCGCCACCACGCCCAGCTAGTTTTTTGTATTTTTAGTAGAGACGGGGTTTCAGCATGTTGACCAGGATGGTCTCGATCTCTCGACCTCGTGATCCACCCGCCTCGGCCTCCCAAAGTGCTGGGATTACAGGCTTGAGCCACCGCGCCCGGCCCTCGAATGTAGACATTTCTGATCTCAAAGAAAACTAAGATTTGACAGGCACTATCTTGAAGCTGGCAATTACTTAGAAAACAATACAAATATGGAAACAACAAAAGTCTTTATCATGTCATTTTCTTAGAGAAACTTGATAGTATATTCACACAAAAGATCTTCAATTAGTTTTACCCTCGATCTTTTGCCAAAATAATATACTCTTCAGTTATCTTAAGGTTCAAGCTGTAAAGCCTCCTATGAAACCTTTCTTTCTGGGCTGGGCTCGATGGCTTATGCCTGTAATCCCAGCACTGTGGGAGGTTAAGACAGCTGGATCACTTGAGGTCAGGTGTTTGAGACCAGCCTGGCCAACATGATAAAACACCACATCTACTAAAAATACAAAAAGTAGGCCGGGTACGGTGGCTCACACATATAATCCCAGCACTTTGGGAGGCTGAGGTGAGTGGATAACCTGAGGTCAGGAGTTCAAAACCAGCTGAGTTGACATGGTAAAACCCTGTCTCTAGTAAAAATACAAAAAATTAGCCAGGCATGGTGACAGATGCCTATAATCCCAGCTACTTGGGAAGCTGAGGCAGGAGAATCACTTGAACCCAGGAGGTGGAGGTTGCAGTGAGCTGAGATCACACCACTGCACTCCAGCATGGGCAACAGAGTGAGACTCTGTCTCAAAAATAAATAAATAAATAATACAAAAATTAGTTGGGTGTGGTGGCAGGCGCCTGTAGTCCCAGCTACTCAGGAAGATGAGGCAGGAGAATGGCTTAAACCCAGGAGGCAGAGGTTGCGGTGAGCAGAGATCGCTCCATTGCACTCCAGCCTGGGTGACAGAGCAAGACTCTGTCTCAAAACAAAAAAACAAAAAACAAAAAAAAAAACCAGAAAGCTTTCTTTTCTTCTTCTTCCTCTTCCTCCTCCTCCTCCTCCTCCCCTTCTTCTTCTTCTTGTTCATCTTTGTCTTCTTCTTTCTTCTTTTTTGAAAGCTTTCTACAGTTTACACAGATTTCAGAATCTTAATGAAGACTTGACCAACCTATAATTACCCCATGCCTTCTTCATTCCTAATTATTTTTAATACATACCAGAATTACTATAATTTGTAGCAGTGATAAGATAATGGGGAAAAAAAAACCCCAGAGGACTGGCTTTAATTTGCTGCATAACCTTAGTTCATTACCTTTCTTTCGTGGAGCTCAATTTTACCGTCTGTAAAATGAAGGGTAACACCATATAATTCCTACAGGCATTTATGCTTTCATTTTATAATGTTTTCATTTAGTTTTCTTTCTTTTTGTCTTTTTTAAGAGAGACAGGTTTCACTTTGTTGCCCAGACTATAGTGCAGTGGAGTAATTTTAGTTCAGTGTAACCTCAAACTCTTGGGCTCAAGCAATCCTGCCACCTCAGCCTCCCGAGTAGCTGGGACTAACAGGCAAGTGCCACCACATCTGGGTAATTTTTTCTTTTTCTTTTTCTTTTCTTTTTTGTTTTTGTTTTTGTTTTTGAAACGGGGTTTCACATTGTGGCCCAGGCTCAAGTGCAGTGGTGCTATCTCGGCTTACTGCAAATTCTGCCTCCCAGAGTCCAGTGATTCTCCTGCCTCAGCCTCCTAAATAGCTGAGACCACAGGCACTTACCACCATACCAGGTTAATTTTTGTGTTTTTAATAAAGACAGGGTTTCACCGTGTTGGCCAGGCTCTTCTCAAACTCCTGACCTCAGGTATTCCGCCCTTCTCAGCCTCCAAAAGTGCTGGGATTACAGGCGTGAGCCACTTGCCCAGACCCTGGTTAATTATTTTTTAATTTTTTGTAGAGATGGTGTTTCGCTTGTGGTCAGGCTGGTATCCAACTCCTGGCTTCAAGATCCTTCTGCCTCAGCCTCCCAAAGTGTTGGGATTACAGGCATGAGCCGCTACACCCATCCTCATTTTACCTTTTAGATAAAACTTGTAAAGATTTCTAAGATCTTAAGAATTCCTCATATTTGTTGCTTTATTACCCTTATCTGCCTCCTTATAAAGACTGATAATACAAATCTTAAAATGAAAAGTGTCTTATGTTGGAGGGCTGCCAAGAATGAGACTGGAGAAATTAAAAAAAAAAAAAAAAAAAAAAAAAACCCTAGACTGAGAAGGAAGAAAAACAGATAACAAGGTGGTGGCAGCTGTACAAACACAAACAAAACCAAGGTTTCAAACACTGGCGTTGTCAAAGAAATGTGTCCTGGGCTGTGATCATCAGGAGGCCCTGTGTAATTCTCCAATCCAGGGTCTTGGAGTTCATTAGAATTCTTGGGACTAGAATTCCCATCTCCCAATCTCCTGATTAATATCTTAGCACTACACCATGTGGTATCATTTGAAGTACATCATTTAATTTTACCTAGAGAATGAAAATACATGCATGAAATAATCTTTTGTAATTTATTTGTATAGGTTTTTTTAATTACTTAACCTATTTTCTGGCTGCTGGCGCTGTTATTTTGGGAATTGGTTTCTTTGCTTTGGCATCAGCTTTGTGGTTCCTGATTTGCAAACGAAGGTAAGGTTTATTCGAATATTTGTCTAACCTTTTTTCCTTTTAAAACTTCAATAAAGGACTTTTTCAAATGGTAGTAAACTCTAATAAATATGATAGTATTGGTTGTGTAGTTTGGAATTTGGTCCCCCCTTTGGTTGGGGATGGAAGGCTTTACATTTTTTAAGTAGCCTGAAAAAAGAAGTACTGGTAATAGCAATGTTCACGCATTAAAATTTTGAAGGATAACAAGACAGACTTTATTTTCTTCCTTCCTCCCTCCCTCCCTCCTCCCTCCTTCCCTCCCTTCCTTCCTTCCTTCCCTCCCTCCTTCCTTCCTTCCTTCTTTTTTCTTCCTTCTTTCTTTCTTTCTTTTTGACAGAGCCTTGCTCTGTCACCCAGACTGCAGTGCAGTGGCATGATCTTGGCTCACTGCAACCTCTGCATCCTGGGTTCCAGCGATTTCTCCTGTTTCAACCTCCAGAGTAGCTGGGATTACAGGCATGCCTGGCTATTTTTGTATTTTTAGTAGAAACGGGGTTTTGCCACATTGGCCAGGCTGGTCTCTAACTCCTGACCTCAGATGATCTGCCCACCTCGACCTCCCAAAGTGCTAAGATTACAGGCATGAGCCACCACGCCCGACCTTTATTTTCTAGAAGACATCGGTTTGATTGCAATGTAAGGTGAAAAGTTTTTAAAAATTGACTCCCAACTTTAGAGATTGAAAACATTACAGAAAAGGAAAGTTTTTCTTCAGGAGATACTTAAGAAAAAAGCTGACAGAATGCCCTGGTATGGTCTAAAAGTGGTCTTCTATCAGAAACAGAAAAAAAGATTATTTACCACCTTAACTCCTTTCAACTGTAAAATTTGGTGTTTCTAATTATTAAATTGTTTCAGATTGGGTGCCGTGTCTCATGCCTGTAATTCCAGCACTTTGGGAGGTCAAGGCAGTCCGATCACCTGAGGTCAGGAGTTTGAGACTAGCCTGGCCAAAATGGTGAAACCCTGTCTCTAGAAAAAATACAAAAAAAAAAAAAAAAAAAAAAAAAAATTAGCTGGATGTAGTGGTGCATACCTGTAGTCCCAGCTACTCTGGAGGCTGAGGCAGGAAAATCATTTGAACCCAGGAGGCAGAGGTTACAGAGAGCCGAGATCATGCCATTGCACTCCAGCCTGGGAAACAAGAGTGAAACTCTGTCTCAAAATAATAATAATAATAATAATAATAATAATAATAATAATTTCAGTGTTTACATTGTCTAAGGTTTAAAACATATAAATTGTAACATAATCTTCCCACACAGTCTTCCAGTGTTACCTGTCTCAAATGAATACACAATACCCATCTACATTCACTAGTCAGAAACCTAGAAATTATTCACTTACTCATTCTTCCAACAAATATTTATTAAGTGCTTGCCATTGTTCTAGGTATTAAGCATACAACTGTGAACAAGTTAAACAAGTTTCTGTTTCATAGATTTGCAATGCCACTAGCAGGGGACAGATAATAAACAAATAAAGTAGTCAGGATATGTGTGTACTAAAGTAGGTTGTATTTAATCTAAGACCTAAGTTAGAAGGAACCAGATGTATGAAGACTTTGTGCAAGAGCTGTCTAAAGTAAAAGCAGAGCAAATACAAAGACCCTAAGGAATGGTCTTGACATATTTAGCAAACAGAAAGAAAGCCAATGTGAATAATCTGCAGTGTGAGAGGAAAACAATCATGAGATTGAAGAGGCATGTAAAGGCCAGATCATATTTGTAGGCCAGAATTTGTAGGCTAGAATATGGAGTTGGATTTTATTAGTGCCATTGGGAGGTTCTAAACAAGGGGAATAGCATTGTCATAGTAGCTAATACTGAGTGCTTTCTACATAGGTACTGTTCTAAGTGCTCCATATGTTATCTCATTTAGACTTAACCCAATGAGGTAGAAGCAATATTATTTCTATTTTATAGACTGTCCTAGGCAGAGTGTGATGACTCATGCTTGTAATCCCAGCACTTGGGGAGGCTGAGGTGGGTGGATCACTTGAGGCTAGGAGTTTGAGACCAACCTGGCCATCAAGGCAAAACTTTGTTTCTACTAAAAACACAAAAAATTAGCCAGGCATGGTGGCACATGCCTGTAATTCCAGCTACCCAGGAGGCTGAGACACAAGAACCCTGGAGGCAGAAGTTGCAGTGATCCAAGATTGCACCATTGTGCTCAGCCTGGATGACAAGAGAGACTCTGTCTCAAAAATACATAAATAAAGACTATTTTATAGCTGATTTACATTTTAATAACTGTTTAAAATTGAGGTTTAGTTTACATACAAGAAAGTGCATGGATTTGAAATGTACAGCTATCAGTTTCAACAAATACACACCTATGTAACCACCACTCTATCAAGATAAAGAGCTTTCCCTTAGCCTGGAAAATTCCCTTATGTTCCTTTCCAGGCATCACTCCCAATCTCCTACCTTAGAGGTTAGAATTATTCAGATTTCTATCGCCGTAGATTAATTTTTCCTGTTCTTGGATTATATGGACTTTTTATGTCTGGTTTTTTTTTTTCACTCAACATATTTTCCAGGACGGGCACAGCGGCTCACATCTGTAATCGCAACACTTTGGGAGGCTGTGGAGGGCAGATCTCTTGAGGTCAGGAGTTCGAGACCAGTGAACAGTGAAACCTGTCTCTACTAAAAATACAAAAATTAGTCAGCACGGTGGCACATGCCTGTAATTCCAGCTACTCGGGAGGCTGAGGCAGGAGAATCACTTGAACCTAGATGGCAGAGGTTGCAACAAGCCAGGATCATGCAACTAAACTGGAGCCTGGGCAACAGAGCAAGACTCTGTCTCAAAATAATAATAATAATATTTTTGAGATTAATTTATGTTGCATTTATCCAGCCATAGTTCATTGCTTTTATTGAGTAATATTCCATTTGATGAATACACCTTGGTTTGTTTATCTATTCTTTTGTTAATAGACATTGGGGTCATTTTGTTTTTAGCTCTTAGGAAAATGGCTGCCGTGAACATTCTTGTTTAAATCTTTTGTACATGTACTTTCACTTTTCTTAGGTAAATATCTAAAACTAGAATTGTTGATTCATATGATTAGCTTTATAAGAAACTGCCAAACACTTTTCCGAAGTGTGTATACACTCCCACCAGCAATGTATGAAAGTTCTGATTTATACTTTTTAAAAAATATCTTTATGTCTCTGTGAAGCCTGAATTTTAATGGAGCAAGAGTGAAAGCAGAGAGGCAAGTCAGGAGACTATTGCATAGTCTGGGTGAGAGTTTATGGTGTCTTTTGCACTAACGTGGAAGTTGAGAAGATGAAAAGATGGAGCTGGATCTGGGATAGGTTTTGCAGGTAGAGTCAGCAGATCTTGTTGACAGATTGAATGAAAATGGCAGAATTAATGATGACACATAAGTTTGTACTGTAAGCAGCTACGTATTTTATACTTTACTCAGCTCAGTTAAGCTCAGCCATTTTCCGAGACAAGGAGATTATGAAAGGGAGGAGCAATTTAAGGAGTAGATGATAAACTAAGCGTTGCGTTTGGATGTAAGTTTGAAAGCCTGTTAGACATTCAGATGGAAAGGTCAAATAGGCAGTTGGATATCCATGTATAAACTTCAGGAGAGAAGTCAGGGCTGAAGATTTGATATATAGAGAGTATCTAAAGTCATAGAATTGGCTGAGACTAACCAAGGAATCAATGTCAAAAGAGAACAGGTCCTACAACTGTGCTCTTCATGCCACCAACATTTAGAAATCTAGAAGAATAGAAAGAATCAACAATGCCTGTGAAGAAAGAAAATCAGAAAGCTATGGTGTCAAGGAAGTCAAAATTTAAAACTGTTTCAAGAAGGTGGTGGCAGCTATATTGAAGGTACTCAAGTTGAGAAAGATGAGAATAGAGAAATGCTTTTTGAATTTAGCAACATAGATGTCATTGGTGACCTTGATGAACAGTTTTACTGGCATGAGGGGTTTAGAAGCTCACCTTTGAGCAAACACAAGAGGTGAGAAAATTTAGACGAGTATAGACATCTCTTTGTGAACAGGATCCCATAAATAGCGCAGTAGCTGGGGGAAAATGCAAGGTCAAGGAAGGAATGGGTTTTATTTTTTTTTCCCTAAAAATGAAGACATCCTTGAATCTCCCTCTCTTTTCCCCACTCCCACTGAACTTGAATCATCACTACGCTCTATTTACTTTACTTCGTGTATTGCTCATATCTATTCAATTATCTCCTATACCACGACCACCATCCTATCCAAGTTCTCATTATCCTCCACAGAGACTACTACAAAAGCAGTTATAACTGACTCCTACCTTCAGCATTGTACTCATTCAATCTTTTCTCCATACTTCTACCAGATATTCTCCAAGGGAAAATCTGATCAAGTCACCCTACCCACTTTTTTTTTTTTTTTTTTTTTTTTTTTTGAGATGGAATCTGGCTCTGTCACCCAGGCTGGAGTGCAGTGGTGTGATCTTGGCTCACTGCAACCTCCACCTCCCAGGTTCATGCAGTTCTCCTGCCCCAGCCTCCCAAATAGCTGGACTACAGGTGTGTGCCACCACATCCAGCTAATTTTTGTATTTTTAGTAGAGACAGGGTTTTGCTGTGTTGGCCAGGTTGGTCTTGAACTCCTGACCTTAGGCGATCCACCTGCCACGGCCTTCCAAAATGCTGAGATTACAAGTGTGAGCCACTGCGCTAGGCCCACCCTACCATTCTACCCCACACTCACTATATTTTAAAGGACTTCATTGGCTTTGGGATAAAGATAAACCTTTTAAGGGCTTACATGGTCTGCCCAAGCATACGCCCCAGTCTTATCTCACTTTCCCTCTTGCTTTCTGTGTTTCGGTTACATTGTTCTAATCTGGCCAGTAGGTCTTTGTATGTGATAGTCTCTCTGTCTAGAATATTTTTACTTTCACATGTCCCCTCTTCCACCACATTCTACTTAAAAACTGTTGCTGTTTCTTCAGATGCTCAGTTAAATCATCCCTTCCTTAGGAAAGCCTTCCCCGACCTATCTAACCAAATTAATTCCCTTAGTTACATCCACAATAGCAGGTAGCTTTCCTTGTCAGCAATTTCCACTGTTGTTATTTTTCATTTTCTTGTGATTACATTATTAATGTCTGTCTTCTTTCTAGTATTTAAGGTCAATGGAAGTAATGAGAATTTCATGAAGGCAGGGGCTGTTCTTTTTCCTTGTACCACTAGATATACAATACCCAGCATAATTCCTTGCACATAGTAAATAATAAATATTTGTTGAGAATTGAATTCAATGAATAAGTGAACCCTAATTGTTACTGCCTCATTAACATAATCTGATCTTTCTCTCTCTCTCTCTTTTTTTTTTTTTTTTTTGATAAGGAGTCTTGCTCTGTCGCCAGGCTGGAGCACAATGGGGCAGTCTCGGCTCACTGCAACCTCTGCCTCCCGGGTTCAAGTGATTCTTCTGCCTCAACCTCCCGAGTAGCTGGGACTACAGGCGTGTGCCAAACGCCCAGCTAATTTTTGTATATTTAGTAGAGACGGGGTTTCACCATGTTGGCCAGGATGGTCTTGATCTCTTGATCTCGTAATCCACCCTCCTCGGCCTCCCAAAGTGCTGGGATTACAGGCGTGAGCCACCGTGCCAGGCCATGTGATCTCTTGAATTAATTTTAAAATATTCTAGTACCTCTGAAAGAAGAAATGGCAATGAGCATTATTATTATTATTATTATTTGAATCTACATTGACACATCACTATCACTCACAGTTTATCATTTACATTAAGGTTCACTCTTGGTGTTGTATATTCTGTGGGTTTTGAGGAATGTGTAATGGCATGTATCCACCATTATAGGATCACACAGAGTATTTTCACTGCCCTAAAAGTCCTCGGTGGTCCATCTATTTATCCCTCCCTCCCTCTAACTCCTAGCAACCAATGATCCTTTTACTGTCTCCATGGCTGTGAGACCTAGTTTCTTTTTTCTTTTTTTTTTTTTTTTGAGACAGAGTCTTGCTCTGTCACCCAGCCTGGAGTGCAGTGGCGCAATCTCGGCTCACTATAAGTTCCACGTCCCGGATTCAAGCAATTCTCCTGCCTCAGCCTCCCGAGTAGCTGGGACTACAGGTGTGCGCAACCACACCTGGTTAATTTTTTGTATTTTTAGCAGAGACCAGGTTTCACCATGTTAGCCAGGATGGTCTCAATCTCCTGACCTTGCGATCTGCATGCCTTGGCCTCCCAAAGTGCTGGGATTCCAGACGTGAGCCACCACACCCGGCCCATAGTTTTGCCTTTTCCAGAATGTCATATAGTTGGAATCATATAGTATGTAGCTTTTAAGACTTTTTTACTTTAGTAATACACATTTAAGTTTACTCCATGTCTTTTCATGCCTTAATAGCTCATTTCTTTCTTTTCAATGCTAGAAAATATTCCATTGTTCTTTAAATCCTTAAGTTGAGAATGATGGTTTGAAACTAAATTCCCTTATACTTAAGTGTCTTTGATCATCTGAGGTTTTACTTACTGCTTTATTTTCTTTAACTCTCTCTCATTTATTTGTGGTTGTACGGATAAGAAAAGATTACAGGCACTCCTCCAATGTGAGTCAGTTCTGTTTTTTTCCTCTTATTTATTGATTGATTTTGAGACAGGGTCTCACTCTGTCACCCAGGCTGGAGTGCAGTGGTGCGACCTAGGCTCACTGCATCTTTTATCTCCCCGGTTCAAGTGATTCTCCTGCCTCAGCTGCCCGAGTAGCTGGGATTACAGGAGTGTGCTACCATACACAGCTAATTTGTTTTTGTTTTATTTTTAGTAGAGACAGCGTTTCACCATGTTGGCCAGGCTGGTCTCAAACTCTGACCTCAAGTAATCTGCCCGCCTTGGCCTCCTACAGTGCTGGGATTACAGGTGTGAGCCACTGTGCCAGCCCCTCTTACTTTTTGCCAGAAATATGTTTAAATACCCAAATTGACCAATAAGTTGCATTTTATTTAATTTCCTTCAACATTAAGAATAATTTTATGGAAAGGCTAGTTAACATTAAAGTCAATTAATTTTCTCACAACCAGAAGGAAATGTATCAAAGACTCCTGGCTAACATTCAAACTGATAATAATAGCCCTGCATACATAGCTTAATTTACATTTCATGAATAAAATAAGTAGCTTAATTTATATTCTTTGAATAAAATAGATGTAATAAAACCTAATATATGAGTAGGGAGTATGTAAATTGATTTGTGCTTTTGAAATTAAATATGCTATGACTTATTTATTCTGATTTTAAAGCTTTATCTATAAATATTGGAAATAATAATTTTAATTGTTTTATAATCTAATTCAGGTTTAATAATATTCTTTGTAAAATATTTTTCAGAGAAATATTTCAGAATTACAAATTTAAAGCAACTGATGAGAGATTCAGGCAAAGACCATCAAAGGCAAAGATTAAATCTCATTCTCAGTGTGTTTTTATTTCTCGAAATTTTCATACTGGGAGATTCCAATTACAGGTAGGTGTGATATTTTATAGCAATCTTTTTTAATAATTTCTTTTGATGCCATGTTTTTAGTATTGCTTTCTTAAAATCTGAAGGACAGAGAATCCACTGTTATTTTTTCATTTGAGGGAAAAACTAGTTAACGTTTATACTATAGGAAAACTGAAAAACTAAATGAAAATATATCATCTTCTACAGTTGTTTCTTCATATCTCTAGCCCAACAAGCTACATTCCACATATTTGGATTGCTATAGGGATAAAAATAAATGGTATAAGAAAAACTGAAAGCAAAAGCAAGCTTGTCAAAGGGAAAAAATCTGGGGATAAGAGATACTCAGACAGCCTAACCATACCAACTAATTGAAATTAAATTCACTTTGACAAGGATGTACTAAGACTTTACTGTATTCCAAGCTCCTCTGGGCCCCTTTATTGGAGATAGAAAGGTATGGCACCTACCTTCAAGGTCCATGTGCAGTACAAGTGAGAAAGCCAGACACCTAATTAACTTTGTGTGATGTGCTAAGTGTCAACACAATGCTAAAGGAACAAAAGAAAAAAAGGCAGAGACTAAAACTGTAATAGCTCAGCAAAACAGTGTTTGTTTTATAGATGGATAAATAGTGACAAACTGATAGGTTGTCAACGTTTCATTATATATCTTGAGTATTTGAACTCAAGTTGTACTTGGTGTTCATCGATCTAAAAAACATTTAGTGGCTGGTCGTGGCACCTCATGCCTGTAATCCCAGAACTTTGGGAGGCCAAGGCAGGAGGATTGCTGGAGCCCAGGAATTAGAAACCAACCCAGGCAACATAGCAAGACCCTATCTCTATAAAAATGTTAAAAATAGAAGAGTAGTTAGATGTGGTGGCTCATGCCTGTAGTCTCAGTTGTTTAGGAGGCTGAGGCAGGTTCTATCCTTTAAATCCAGGAGTTTGAAGTTGCAGTGAGCTATGACCGTGCCACTGCACTCCAGCCTGGGTGACAGAGTGAGACCCTGTCTCAAAAACAAACAAAATACATTTATTGAGTACTTTATATATGTCAGCACTAGTTTTGCCACTGGGGCTATATAAACAAGTAAGATATGAGCCCAGACCTAGGTAAGCCCAAAGTCAGTAGAGAAAAAAACATATAAACTAAGTACATCACATGATAAGAGCTCACAAAGTTGAAGAAGCACAGACGAAAGAGCCCAAATTGAGGGGGACTTCACAGAGAAGACATTTTGAACTGGGTTTTAAGAAATGAAGAGCACAAATACACCATGGAATATTATGCAGCCATGAAAAAATGATGAGTTCATGTCCTTTGTAGGGACATGAATGAACCTGGAAATCATCATTCTCAGCAAACTGACACAAGAACAGAAAATCAAACACCACATGTTCTCACTCATAGGTGGGTGTTGAACAATGAGAACACATGGACACAGGGAAGGGAGCATCACACACTGGGGTCTGTGGGGGGAGAACTAGGGGAGGGATAACATGGGGAGAAATTCCAGATATAGGTGATGGGGAGGAAGGCAGCAAACCACATTGCCATGTATGTACCTATGCAACAATCTTGCATGTTCTTCACATGTACCCCAAAACCTAAAATGCAATAAAATATATATTAAAAAAAAAAAAGAAGAAATGAGGAGTGGTTTGTCAGGAGGAAAGAGAACAAAGGGCTTTTCGTGTTCAAAGGCTTGCAGCTATGAAAGGAAGAAATATATCAGTAAAAATGTTAGAATGTTTGGAGCCTAGGATTCAGAAAAGAGTGGTAGAAAAAGACGCTGGGGATGAGTGCGCGATGAGCCTCATCTGCACCCTAAGAATTTTGGATTTTACTCCTTAGGCTGCACAGAACCACTGTGGATTATAGGAATATGGTCAAGAGCATTGTCTGAAGAGCGAGATTGCAGGTTTCAATTCTGACTGTACAACCAATAGCTGTATAATGTTAGCCAAGTTACTTAATTTCTCTGTGTCTTAGTTTCCTCACCTGCAAAATGAGAATAATTTCATCTCCAGAGAGATGTTGTGTGATTAAAGGAATTATTATGTGAAAAAGCACTAGTGCCTGATCCTGCAGTGAGCACCATACAATTCTACTATTATTTTTACTGGAAATGTTAAGCAGGTGGATATAAACATCAAATTGATTCTAAAGGTTATTTCCTTGGACTTTTGAATGAAGGACAGTTTGAAAAAGCGATTGCATTGCAGAGAAAAATTGTTTCTATGTATGTGTTTAACATTAATTTATTCAGTACTCATCATATACTAGGGGTTTTGCTAGGTACTAATGATAAAATAATAGCACCATACTTAATGATATATAGACACAAACGGCAATTACAAAAGTGTCATCGGTGCAATTTTAATTAGGTTGTTTATTATTCATTCAACAAATGTGTAAGAAGTGCTTATATGCCGGGCATTGTATTACGCCACTGGGAATTTGGGGGTGAACAAGGGAGATAATAGCCCCTGCTTTTATAAAATTTTTAGTAGTGGGAGAGAGAAACAATCCACAAGTAAACACAAAATATTATTCAGGATTCTATTTTAATTGACAAAAACTATATATATTTATCATGTGCACCATGATGTTTTGAAATATGTATACTTTGTGGAATGGTTAAATCATGTTAATTAACACATATGTTACCTCACATATCATTTTTTGTGGTGAGAATGCTTAAAATCAACTCTCTTAGTGATTTTCAACAATACAATACATTGCTAATGACTATAATCACCATGTGTATAATAGATTCCTTGAATTTATTCCTCCTATCTAACTGAAATTTTTTATCCTTTGTCCAGCATCTTCTCTGTCACCCTGCCACCTTCAGCCCCTGGTAACCACCATTCTACTGTCTGCTTCTATGAGTTCAGCTTTTTTAGATTCCATATATGAGTGAAATCATACACTATTTGTCTTTGTGTGCCTGGTTTATTTCACTTAATATAATGTCCTCCAGGTTCATCCAGGTTGTCACAAATGACAAGGTTCCCATCTTTTTCAAGGCTGTTATTGAGGATCCCTGATATTCAGTGACAAGAATCTCATCAAACTAGAATGAGAAAGAAAAAATAGCATAAAAAGATAAGGTAGTGCCAACCTCAGCCAGTCAATCTGAGTACAAAAGAACTGCTTTGTATTGTCCCTCTTCTTCTTATCTCAATTTCTGCCTCTGTATTAGCCTCTTCCTCTTCTACTACAGGCAGACTTCTATGGGGCATGAGGATGAAATTATACCAAAAATACTATGATATAATAAAAAACTAGAGATTGATTTCTAACAAAAGCTTTTATTGTGAAATATGACATACATACAGACAAATACACACATATACACATGCAAGTTAAATATTAAATAAATTTTTTATACTCATCATCCAGAATAAGAATAGAATATTGTGAGTACCTTTGAGATATTCTGAGTCTTATATATCTGTCACACCTCCAACTCCCACCCTCCACTAAAGGAACCACTGTTCTCTAATTGCAGTAAATCATTTCCTTACTTTTCCTTATAGTTTTGCCATAAATGTTATAGAATAATATATCGTTAAATGTCATGTATTTTGAACTCCATATCTAATCTTTCTTTTTTGTGCAGTATTGCATTTCTGAGATTCATCCAGTTGATGTGCATAACCATAGTTCACTATTTTTACTGTTATTTGGTATTCCATTGTGTGAAAATATCAAATTTTCTGTGACTTACATTAAGTTTGGGTTGTTCTCAGTTGTTTCTCAATGAGATCTTTATAAGGGATATTCCTAACAGTAGAATTGCTGATTATGGGGTAAGTGCATATTCAAACTTATTAGATAATTCCAAATTGTTTTCCAAAGTAGCTGTGTCAATATACCACATATAAGTGCACAGATTACTCCATATCTTCAGCAATCTTGACATTTTTTAGGTTTCTAAATTTTGACAGTCTAACGAATGTGTAATAGTATCTGTAGTCTTCACACCTAATTTTTTTTTTCACACCATTGTAGATTTACAGCAAAACTGAGCAGAAAGTGCAGGGTCCCCATATATCCTTTGCCCCCACACAGGCACAGCCTCCCCAACTGTCCACATCCTGCACCAGAGAGGTGCATATGCTACCATTGATGAACCCACATTGACACATAAGAATCCAAAATTCATAGTTTACAATAATGTTCACTTTGGGTATTATGTATTCTACGGGTTTTAACAGATGTGCAATCATATCATTATAGTATCATACAGAATATTTTAATTATCCTAAAAATCCTCTGCGCTTCTCTGATTTATCCCTTCCTCTACTCTAACCCCTGGCAACACCTGATCCTTTTACTGTTTCCATAGTTTTTGCCTTTTCTAGAATAGGCATATTTGTTATGTAGCTGGAATCACACAGTATGTAGTCTTTTCAGATTGGCTTCTTTCACTTAGCAATGTGCATTTAAGCTTTCTCCATGTCTTTTCATGGTTCTATGGCCTGCCTTGGTCTGTTTTCTGTTCCTTATACCAGAATACCTGAAACTGGGTGATTTATAAAAAACCAAATATATTTCTTACAGTCTGCTGTTTGGAAGTGTAAGGTCAAGGAGGGGCACTTCTGGTAAGAGCCTTCTTGCTGTTAGGATTTCTGCGAAGTCCTGAGGTGGCATAGGGCATCACATGGTAAAGGGGTTGAGTGTGCTAGTCCAAGTCTTTTGTCTTCTTATAAAGCCACTGGTCCCACTCCTATGATAATCCATTCTTCTATTAATCCATTAACACATTAATAGATTAATCTTTTCATGACCCAATCACGTCTTAAAAGCCCCACCTTCTGAATACTGCCACATTGTGGATTAAGTTTCAACATGAGTTTTGGAGGGACAAACATTCAAACTATAGCTTAGCCTATTTCTTTTTAGCATGGAATAATATTCCATTGAGTGGGTATATCATAGTTTATTTATTCATTCACCTATGGAAGGACATTTTGGTTGCTTCCAAAGTTTGGCAATTATGGACAAAGTTGCTATAAACATATGTATGGAAGTTTTTGTATAAACATAAATTTTCAACTCATTTGCATAAATAAAAGGGAGCACAATTATGGGGATCTTATGGTACGAGTATGTATAGTTTTATAAGAAAATGCCAATTTTTCTTCCAAAGTGACTATATCAGTCTGCATTTCCACCCGCAATGCATGAGAGTTCCTGTTGCTCCATATTCTCACCAGCATTTGTTGTTGTCAGTGTTTTGCAGTTTCACCATTCTAATATATGTATAATGGTATTTCATTTTAATTTGCAATTTGCTAGTAACGTGATGTTGAACATCTTTTCCTGTGCTTATTTCCTATCTGTATATCTTCTTTGATGAGATGTCTGTTCAGATCTTTCATTCATTTTTAATTGGGTTATTCATCTTCTTATTGTTGAGTTTTAAAGAACATATGTATATTTCAGTTACAAAGAACTTATAACATATATGACAAGTTTAAAATACATATTTTATACACACACACACTCACATTGTGTGTGTGTGTGTGAGAGTACATATACAGCAATAGTCCTTTATCAGAAATGTCTTTTGCAAATATTTTTTCCCAGCCCGTGGCTTGTATCTCTTGGTATATGACTATAGTTTTGATTTATATTTTTCTGCTAACAAATGAGATGACTGTCTTTTCAAAAGTTCAAAAGTACATTGGGGCTGAGTGTGGTGGTTCACATCTAAAATTCTGGAACTTTGGGAGGCCAAGACAGGCAGATCCCTTGAGCTCAGAAGTTCGAGACCATACTGGGCAACACAGCGAGAACCCATCTTTAAAAAAAATAAAAAGCTTATTGGCCATTTTGGTTTCATGTAAAATGTCTGGGTTTTTTTTGTTTGTTTATTTGTTTGTTTTTTTACCTCTTTTGCTATTCTATTATTTGCCTCTTTATTATAAAACTTTGAAAGAGTTATTTATTTGGGATATCTAATCCTTTTTCAATTATGTAAATTTGAACATTTTCATCCATTTTGTTACTGTTCTTTGCACTATATATATTTTTTGAGATGGAGTTTCACTCTTTTGTTCAGGCTGGAGTGCAGTGGTGCGATTTCAGCTCACTGCAACCTCCATCTCCCAAGTTCATGCCTCAGCCTCCCGAGTATCTAGGATTACAGGCATCCACCACCACCACGCCCAGCTTATTTTTATATTTTTAGTAGAAATGGGGTTTCACTATGTTGACCAGGCTGGTCTGGAACTCCTAACCTCAGGCGATCCACCCACCTTGGCCTCCCAAAGTGCTGGGATTATTTACAGCCGTGTACCACCAAGCCCAGCCTATATATATATATATATATATATATATATATATATATATATATATGCTCCCAAAGAGGAGGGTCCCAAAGAGGAGGTGCCAGGTCCTTGGCTTTTAAATTCGTACTTCAGCAAAACAAGAGCTGAACATGGTGGCATACCTGTAATCCCAGCACTTTGGGATGCTGAGGTGGGTGGATCACTTGAGCTCAGGAGTTCAAGACCAGCCTGAGCAACATAGCGAAACCCCAGCTCTAAAAACAAACACAGGGAACCCCCTCATGCTTAACTGGGTCCCTGTTCCTCAACTCAAGTTACTTAGATTCTGCATGCAGTTAAGTTTTCCATTCTGATCAGCTCTGGGTCACATATCAGGCATAACTGGTTCATCTGGGCATGCTCATGTGTGACTTGCAACCTGGGGACCCACTGCAACTCAGAAACTCATTACGTTGTTACAACTGCTACTGACAAAGTAACAAGAGTGAATTGGTTCTATAATTACATTGTTAGTTTTTATTACTGGAATTTTTTTTTTTTTTTTGAGATAGGGTCTTGCTGTGTTGCCCAAGTTGGAGTGCAGTGGCACAATCATAGGTCACTGTAAACTTGAACTCCTGGACTCAAGGGATCCTCCCACTTCAGACTCCTGAGTAGCTGGAACTACAGGTACACATCACCATGTCTACTTTAAAAAAAAACAAAACTGTAGAGATAGTCTTCCTGTGTTGCCCAGGCTGATCCTGAACTCCTGGGCTTAAGTAAGCCTCCTGCCTCAGCCCCTCAACATGCTGATTACAGGTGTGAGTCACTGCACCCAACCCCTGTTACTGGAAAATGTGTATGCTTGTGCTTTTGAAAAATGATTTTAAATAAACTTTTAATTTTAGAATAATCTTTGATTTATAAAAAAAAGTCATAAAGATAATATAAAATTTTCCTATACTCTTCACGCAGTTTTCCTCCAGTGCTAACATCTTAAGTTACCATGGTACATTTGTCAAAACTGAGAAACCAACACTAGCACATTATTATTAATGAAACTCCAGATGTTATTTAGATTTCACCAGTTCTTACATAATGTACTTTTGCTACTTCAGGACCTAATCCAGAATCCCACATTGCATTTGTCTCTTTAATTTCCTCTGCTCTGTGACTGTATCTCCATCTTTCTGGCTTAACCTGACCTTTACAGCTTTGAGGTGTGCTGGCCGTGTTTGTAAAATGTCCTTCAATTGGGATTTGTTTAACTTTTTTTTCATTATGTATAACTGGGGTTGTGGATTTGGGGGAAGAATATCAATGAAGTGAAATTTATGTGGTTTTTGAAATATTTCATTGATATAATTTTTAAACAGTTTGAAATTAATTACCTACACTAGAATGCAAAGACTTTAGCTATTCCACTTAATGAGCATTGACAACTATATATACATTCAACCAACACCTAAAACAAAGTACAGAACATTTTTATCATCTAAGAAAATTCTCTCATGTCTCCTTTCCAGTCAATTCCTCTATTCATCCCAGGTGTCAGCTTTCTGACTTTTTGTCTCTTTGTTTTTTGAGATGGAGTTTTGCTCATGTCACCCAGGCTGGAGTGCAATGGCACGATCTCAGCTTATTGCAGCCTCTACCTCCTGGGTTTAAGGCAATTCTCCTGTCTCAGCCTCCAGAGTAGCTGGGACTACAGGCAAGCACCACCACTCCCAGCCAATTGTGTATTTTTAGTAGAGATGGAGTTTTACCATGTTGACCAGGCTGGTCTCAAACTCTTAACTTCAGGTAATCCAGCCATCTCAGTCTCCCACAGTGCTGGGATTACAGGCATGAGCCCACCCAGCAGCTTTCTGAATTCTAACAACAAGGTCTAATTATCATTTGTTCCTAAATTATATATAAATTAATTATATCTTTTATGTCTGAACTACTCTCACTTAATAAAAGTTTTGGGGTTCACCCATATTATTGTGTGTGTTATTATAGGAACATTTTATTCCCCTGTGCATTCTCTTCTTGACTACTATGAATAAGACTACTCTAAACAACCACATGCTCTCAGTGAACATAGATTTTCATTTTTCTTTCTTTCCTTTTTTTTTTTTTTTTTTTTTTTTTTTTTTTTTTTTGAGCTAGAGTCTCCTTCTGTCACCCAGGATGGAATGCAGTTGCGTGATCTCAACTCACTGCAACCTCCATCTCCCAGGTTCAAGTGATTCTCCCGCCTCTGCCTCCCAAGTAGCTGAAACTACAGGCACATGCCACCATGCCCGGCTAATTTTTTATATTTTTAGTAGAGACCAGGTTTCACTACATTGGCCAGGCTGGACTGGAACTCCTGACGTCCAGTGATCCACCCGTCTTGACCTCCTAAAATGCTGAGATTACAGGCGTGAGACACCACGCCCAACCTTTATTTTCATTTTTCTTGAGTAAATACCTAAACATGGAATTGTCAGGACTTGGGTAGACATATATGTAACTTTATAAGAAACTGCAGAACAGGTTTCCAAAGTGATTGTAACTTATTTCACTCCCATCAGCAAAAAATGAGAGTTTCAATTGCTCCATGTACTTGCCAACATATGGTGTTGTTATTCGTATTTTTAATTTTAGCTATTTTAATGGACATAAAATGGCACTTAAATGTGCTTTTAGGCCAGGTGCCGTGGCTCATACCTGTAATTCCTGCACTTTGGGAGACTGAGATGGGCAGATCACCCGAGATCAGGAGTTCACAACCAGCCTGGCCAGTATGGCAAAACCCCATTTAAAAAAATAGCTGAGTGTGATGGTGCTTGCTTGTAGTCCCAGCCACTCAGGAGGCTGAGGCAGGAGAAATGCTTGCATTTGGGAGCAGAGGTTGCAGTGAGCAGAGGTTGTGCCACTGCACTCCAGCCTGGGCGACAGAGCAAGACTTCATCTCAAACAATATAAAATAAAATAGCTTTTAATTTATATTTTCCTAATGACTAAAGATGGTGAGCTCATTGGCTAGCCATATATATTTGTGTGTGTGACCTGCTTGTTTCATTCTTTTGCTCACATTTTAAATTGAAATGTTGGTTTTGTTTCGTTTGCTTTTTTTTTTTCTTTTTTTGAGATGGAGTCTGGCTCTGTCACCTAGCTTGAATGCAGTGGTGCAATCTCGGCTTCCTGCAACCTCTGCCTCCTGGGTTCAAGCGATTCTCCTGCCTCAGCCTCCCAAACAGTTGGGATTATAGGCACGCACCACCATATCTGGCTAAGTTTTGTATTTTTAGTAGAGGCAGAGTTTCACCATGTTGGCCAGGTTGGATTTGTTTGCTTTTTAAATTAATGACTTATAGGAGCTCTTAATATAAAATGGACCAAGTCTGTTGTCAAATATATATGTTTTGAATGTTTTTGCTTAGGCACTGGCTTCTCTGTTCATTTTGATAATAATCTGTTTGACAAACAGAAAGGTTTAATGTGGTGAAGTCCAAGCTGTGATTTTTTTTCTATTAACAGAAATTTGTATCCATGTAGCAAATAGGATACAAATTTATCTCCCTAAGTTTGCAAAAATATTCTCTTGTGTTTTCCATAAGATGTGCTGTTGTTGGCCTTTATTTTTAGGTCTATGAGGTAGAAACCAAGGTTGGCCCTTTTCCATGAAGATACTCAATTGTTTCAGAAAATGTTGTTAAAAAAGACTTCTCTTTGTTGAAATAATTTGGCACTTTATTGAAAATCAATCAATTGTACATGGGTTGGTCTATTTATTGAATGCTATATTCTTTTAAGTAAAGTATTTTTCCTTAAACAATTCCATACTGTCTTGATTACTCTGGCCTTATGGAATCAAGTATTATACATCCTCCAACTTTATTCCTCTTTGTTTGAGAATGTTTTGGCTATTCTGGTTCTTTGTTTTTCTACATGATTTTGGAAGCAACTTGTTTACTTCTGTAAAAAGATCATCTTGAATTTTTACTGAACTGACACTAAATTTATAAATCAATTTAGGGAGAATCAATTTAGGGAGATCATCTTAACAACATTGACTCCTCCAATCCATAAACATAGTATTACTGTACTTTTATTGAGATCTCCTTTAATTTAAATTTAATGTATTTATAGAAATCTTTAAAATGTTTAAATCATAGTTTTCAGTATAGGGGTCTTTCACATTATTTGTTAGATTTTTTTTTCTTTCTTTTTTGAGATGGAGTCTCACTCTGTCACCAAGGCTGGAATACAGTAGCAAGATTTTGGCTCACTGTAACCTCTGCCTGACATGTTCAAGTGACTCTCCTGCCTCAGCTTCCCGAGTAGCCAAGATTACAGGAGCCCATTGCCACACGCACCTAATTTTTATTTTTAGTAGAGACAAGGTTTCACCGAGTTGGCCAGGCTGGTCTTGAACTCCTGACCTCAGGCGATCCACCCACCTCGGCCTCCCAAAGTACTGGGATTACAGGCATGAGCCACTGTGCTCAGTCACCCAGCTAAATTTTTAAATTTTTTGTAGAGATGGGGTCTCAAACTCCTGGCCTCAAGTGACCCTCCCACCTTGGCCTCCCAGAGCACTGGGATTATGAGCGTGAGCCACCACACCCAGCTCATGCTACCCTTTATAATCACTCCCTCCCTCCCCTTCCCTAGCTCCTGGCAACTAGTGATCTGTTGACCATCACTATAATTTTATCATTTCCAGAATGTTATATAAATTGAGTCATGTAGCATGTGGTCTTTTGACATTGGCTTTTCTTTTGAGATTGTGCAGTGACAGAATCATAAGTTACTGTAACCTTGAACTCATGGACTCAAGGGATCCTCCCACCTCAGCCTCCTGAGTAGCTGGGACTACAGACGTGTGCCACCACACTCCAAGAGACCCTGTTTATATCAGCATAATATCTGTCTTATTCATTTTAGGCTGCTATAACAAAAGTGACATAGATTGGGTGGCTTAAACGGCATTTATTTCTCACACTTTTGGAGGCTGAGAATTCCAAGATCAAGATGCTGAAAGATCTGGTTCTGGTGAAGGCCCTCTTCCTGGTTTGGAGGTGGCTTTTTTCTTGCTGTGTTTTCATATGGCAGGGAGCAGAGAAAGCAAGAGCACACTTTCACATCTCTTCTTATAAAGACAGTAATTCCATTCATGAGAGTTCAAGTCCTCATGTCTTAATTACTTCCCAGAGGCTCCACCTCCTAAGATCATCACATTGGTGGTTAAGATTTCAGTAAGTGAATTTCGAACTGACACATACATTCAGTCTGTAATAATATCTTTATGATCCCTCCAAGTTGCTGCATCAATAGTTTGTTCTTTTTCATGGCTGAGTAGTATAACATTGTGTGGATGTACCACAGAGTTTTGTCATTTATGCATTGAGGGATATCTGGGATGTTTCCAGTTTGGAGCTTGCAAATAAAGGTGCCACAAACATTCATGTACAGGTTTTTCTTTAGAGATAAGTTTTCATTTCTCAAAAATAAATGCCCAGAAATGCAGTTTCTGGGTCATACAGTGAGAGGATATTTAATTTTTTAAGTAATTGTCAGGCTTCATTCCAGAGTAACTGTACCACTTTACATTCCCAACAGTAATGTAGGAGAGATCCAGTTTCTTTCTTTTTTTTTTTTTTTTAAAGGCAATGGTCGGCCGGGCGCGGTGGCTCACGCCTATAATCCCAGCACTTTGGGAGGCAGAGGCAGGTGGATCACGAGGTCAAGAGATCGAGACCATCCTGGTCAACATGGTGAAACCCCGTCTCTACTAAAAATACAAAAAATTAGCTGGACATGGTGGTGTGTGCCTGTAATCCCAGCTACTCAGGAGGCTGAGGCAGGAGAATTGCCTGAACCCAGGAGGTGGAGGTTGTGGTGAGCCAAGATCGCGCCATTGCACTCCAGCCTGGGTAACGAGTGAAACTCCGTCTCAAATAAATAAATAAATAAATAAATAAATAAATAAATAAATAAAGGCAATGGTCTTGCTATGTTGCCCAGGCTGGACTCTTAACTCCTGGGCTCAAGTGATCCTCCCACCTCAGTCTCCTGAGTAGCTAAGACTACAGACATGTACCACCATACTCTAAGAAATGCAGTTTCTTTCTTTCTTTCTTTTTTTTTCGGTTGGCTGCTGCCTTGTCTCTTTTGTTAGATCCATAAGAAATGCAGTTTCTAAGCATCCTTGCCAACATTTGATACTATCTATATTGTTTATTTTAGCCATTTAAAAATATTTGTTTTTGTGTATATGTGTCCAACTTCATTCACCTGCAGTGGATATCTCATTGTCCCAATACCATTTGTAGAAAAGTCTTTTTTTTCCCATTTCATTGTCTCAGCACATTTATCAAAAATCAGTTGACTGTAAGTGTTAGCATTTATTTCTGGACTCTCAGTTCTATTTCATTGATTTATATGTCTCTCCTTATACCAGTACCATATTGTGTTGATTATTATAGCTTTGTAGTAAATTTAAATATCAGGAAGTGTGAGCTTCAAGTTTTCTCCTTTTTCAAGATTATTTGGACTTTCATAGTTTTACACTTTACATTTCTGTGTTTGGTCCATTTTAGTTTTTTTTGTTGTTGTTTTGTTTTTCTTTTTTTCTTTTTAGACAGAGTTTTGCTCTTCTCACCCAGGCTGGACTGCAATAGCACTATTTTGGCTCACTGAAACCTCTGCCTCCCAGGTTCAAGCAATGCTCCTGCCTCAGCCTCCTGAGTAGCTGGGATTACAGGTGTCTGCCACCACACCTGGCTAATTTTTGTATTTTTAGTAGAGACGGGATTTTACCACATTGGCCAGACTGGTCTTGAACTTCTGACCTCAGGTGATCTGTCCACCTTGGCCTCCCAAAGTACTAGAATTACAGGCATGAGCCACTGTGCTCTGTCATTAATTTTTCTGTGTAAAGAGTGAAGTTTAGGTCAAAGTTCATTTTTGGCAGTTCCCATGTCTAATTGTTCTGGTATTATTTGTTGAAAAAATAAACAAATTGAATTGCTTTTGCTTTGCATCTGTGAATTTCTTTTGCAATTCTTCTCCCATCTATGGCAGATCTTCTTCCTTCTCTCTCCATTTTAGTCCATGGTAAGAGCTACTGTAGATGTCTTCTCTCTTATAAAGGGCTTGTCACTTTCTGAAGTTTAGTTTTTTGTTTTATTTTTAAAATATGATTATCGGTTGGGCTTGGTGGCTCACATCTGTAATCCTAGCACTGTGAGAAGCTGAGGTGGGAAGATCATTTGAGCCCCGGAGTTTGAGATCAGCCAGGGCAACAAAGCAAGACATTGTCTCTAACCAAAAGAAAAAAATGAAGAGAGAAAGGAAGAAAAAATTTTTTAAGAAAGATCTGTATTGCTTATGTCATTAGAGTGATAGCAATGGTCTTTTACAACTTTCTACATTTAAATCTAAAATAAGCAATGATTGGCCATGGATTGCTGGCCAGTAGAAATGGTCATTTTCTGGCTAGTATGTAGAAATGATTCCACTGCTGCCACACTACTAAATGCTTTGGCTGACACCACCCATTGGAAGGTTGTGACCAGTGGTCCAAGAGCACCTTGGTGCCCCCAGCAAAGTGAATTCCCAACCTTGAGCCAGAGAACAAAGTCAGGGCCCAATACAAGTCCCCCAGAGTTAGAGCACATAGTGTAGGAATAGGGAGCTGAGGATTGGCTCCCTAAAATATTCCAGAAATGAAACCAGTTGGTTGAATCCACCTTATACCACAATCAAACCCTCAAGGTCATCAAATAGGAGAAAAGAAAAAAATATCCAAAGGTCAGCAACCTCAAAGATTGATGGTAGATAAACCCACAAGGATGAGAAAGAATCAGTGCAAAAATCTTGACAATTCAAAAAGTCAGAGTGCCTTAATTCCTCCAAATGACCACATCAACTCTCCAGCAAAGATTCTGAACCAGGCTGAGATGGCTTAAATGACAGAAATAGAATTCAGAATATGAATAGGAATGAAGATTATTGAGCTACAGAAGTGCATTGAAACTCTGTGCAAGGAAGCTAAAAATCTTGATAAAACAGCCAGGCACAGTGACGCGTGCCTGTACTCCCAGCTACTTGGGAGTCTGAGGTGGGAGGATCCCTTGGGCCCAGGAGTTCTGGGCTGAAGTGTGCTATGCTGATGGGTGCCCACACTAAGTTCAGCATCAATATGATGACCTCCCGGGAGCAGGAGACCACCAGGTTGCCTAAGGAGGGGTGAGAACGAAGCAAATCAAAACTCTCGTGCTGATCAGTAGTGGGATTGCACCTGTGAATAGCCACTGCACTCCAGCCTGGGAAACATAGTGAGACATCGTCTCTAATAACAATAAAAAAAAATCATGATAAAACAATGCAGGAGCTGACAGACAAAATAGGCAGTGTAGAAAAGAGCATCACCAACCTGATAGAGCTGACAAACACATTACATCAATTTTATAATGCAATTAGAAGTATTAATAGAATAGACCAAGTGGAGGAAAGAATCTCAGAGCTTGAAGATGGGCTTTCTGAAATTAGACAAACAAGAATAGAGAAAAAAGAATGAAAAGGAATGAATAAAACTTCTGAGAAATATGGGATTATGTAAAGAGATCTAACCTACAACTCATTGGTATCCCTGAGAGAGATGAGGAGAACGGAACCAATGTGGAAAACATATTTCAGGATATCATCCATCTCTTTCAGGGAAATACAGGAACTCCAGTAAGATACTTCACAAGAACAGCATTCTTGAGACACATGATCATTAGATTCTCCAAGGTCAAAATGAAAGAAAAAATGTTAAAGGCAGCTAGAGAGAAAGATCAAGCCATCTACAAAGGGAAGCCCATCAGACTAACAGCAGACCTCTCAAGAGAAACCCTATAAGCCAGTTGAGATTGGGGGCCAATAGTCACCATTTTTAAAGATAAGAAATTGAAACCAGAATTTCATATCTGACCAAATTAAGCTTCAAAAGTGAAGGAGAAATAAAATCCTTTCAGACAAGCAAATGCTGAGATAATTCATTACCACTGGATCTGCCTTACAAGATCTCCTAGAGGAAGCAGGAAAGGAAAGACCCTTGCCAGCCACCACAAAAACACTGAAATATACAGACTAGTGACACTATAAAGCCACCACATAAGCAAGTCTGCAAAATAACCAGCTAACATAATGATGACAGGATCAAATCCATACATATCAATATTAACCATGAATGCAACTGGGCTAAATGCCTCAATTAAAAGACATAGCAGCAAGATGGAAAAATAAGCAAGATCCATTAATATTCTGTCTTCAAGAGACCCATCTCACATGCAATGATACACATAGGCTCAAAATAAAGGGATGATGAAAAATCTACCAAGCAAATGGAAAACAGAAAAATCAGGGGTTGCAATCCTAGTTTCAGACAAGACAGACTTCAGACCAACAAAGATCAAAAAAAGACAAAGAAAGGCATTACGTAATAGTAAGGGGTTCAATTCAGCAAGATCTACTAACCTAAATATCTATGTACCCAACACAGGAGCACCCAGATTCATAAAGCAAGTTTTTAGAGACCTTCAAAGAGACTTAGACTCCCACACAATAATAGTGGGAGACTTTTATATCCCATTGACAATATTAGACAGATCATTGAGACAGAAAATTAACAAAGATATTCAGAACCTGAACTCAGCACTGGACCAAATGGACCTGATAGACGTCTGTAGAACTCTTCACCCAAAAACAACAGAATATGTATTCTTCTCATTGCCACATGGCACATACTCTGAAATCGATTACATAATCAGAAGTAAAACTCTCTGGCTGGGCACAGTGGCTCACTCCTATAATTTTAGCAATTTGGGAGGCCAAGGCAGGCAGAGCAGCTGATGTCAGGAGTTCGAGACCAGTCTGGCCACATGATGAAACCCCATCTCTACTAAAAATACAAAAATTAACCAGGCATGGTGGCATGTGCCTGTAATCCCAGCTACTCAGGAGGCTGAGGCAGGAGAATCACTTGAACCCAGGAGGCAGAGGTTACAGTGAGCTGAGATGGCACCACTGCATTCCAGTCAGGATGACAGAGCAAGACTCTGTCTCAAAAAAAAAAAAATGCTTAAGGACAGAAATCATAACAATCTGTCTCTCAGACCACAGCACAAATTAGAAACCAATACTAAGAAATTCACTCAAAACCATATAATTACATGGAAATTGAATAACCTGCTCCTGAATGACTTTTGGATAAACAATGAAATTAAGGCAGAAATCAAGAAGTTCTTTGAAACTAATGAGAACAAAGGCACAGCATAACAGAATATCTGGGAGACAGCTAAGGCAGTGTTAAAAGGGAAACTTATAGCACTAAATGCCCCCATCAACAAGTTAGAAAGATCTCAAGTTAACAACCTACCATCAAACTAAAAGAACTAGAGAAATAAGAGCAAACAAATCCCAAAGCTAGCAGAAGACAAGACATAATCAGAATCAGAGCTGAACTGAAGGAGAGTGAGACACAAAAAAAAAAACATTCAAAAGATCAATGAATCCAGGAGCTAGTTTTTTGAAAAAAAGTAATAAAATATACCACTAGCTAAACTAATATAGAAGAAAAGAGACTATTCAAATAAACACAATCAGAAATGACAAGGGGGATATTACCACTGACCCATGGAAATAAAAACAACCATCAGAGAATATTATGGACACCTCTATGCACATAAACTAGAAAATATAGAAGAAATGGATAAATTTCTGGACACATACACCTTCCAGAGACTGAACCAGGAAGAAATTTAATCACTAAACAGACCAATAATAAGTTCTGAAGTTCAGTCAGTGATAAATAGCCTACCAACCAGAAAAAGCCCAGGACCAAATAGATTCATAGCTGAATTCTACCAGATGTGCAAAGAAGAGCTAGTACCATTCCTGCTCAAACTATTCCAAAAAATTAAGGAGGGGGGACTCCTCCCTAACTCATTCTATGAGGCCAGCATCATCCTGATACCAAAACCTGGCAGAGACACAAAGCAAAAAGAAAACTTCAGACCTATATCTTTAATGAACATTGATGCAAAAATTCTCAACAAAATACTGGCAAACCAAATCCAGCAGCGCATGAGAAAGCTTATTCACTACAATCAAGTAAGCTTTATTCCTGGGGTGCAAGGTTGGTTCAACATACACAAATCAATAAATGTAATTCATCACATAAACAGAACTTATTATTGGTCTGTTCAGTGATTAAATTTCTTCCTGGTTCAGTGTTTTTTTGTTTGTTTTTGTTTTTTGTTTTGTTTTAGAGATAGGGCTTTATTATGTTGCCCAGGCTGGTCTTGAACTCCTGGGTGCAAGGGGTCTACCCATCTTGGCCTCTCAAAGTGCTAGGATTGCAGGTGTGAACCACTGCACCCAGCCATATGCTTGGGATTTGAAATTGCGGGTTTTAAAAAATAATGTTGGGTGAATATTCTGGTAGCTGAATGTTTATACAAAACCAAAATTATTTACCTGACATAATAAATTTCTAGAAGTGAATTTATTAAGTTTCACTGCAAAAATTTCTACCCGTGTACATGTAGCAGTACATAAGAATGTGCATTTGTCATTCCCTCATTTTGGGTCAAATTTTAATCAGTCTGGGGACTTAATCTTTGGTTCCCAGAGCAGCAATATCAGCATTACCTAGGTGAGCCTGTTAGAAATGCAGACTCTTATACCTCATCCCAGATCTACTGAGTCAGAATCTGCATTTTAACAAGCTCCCAGAATAATCTAACAGCACATCAAAGTCTGAGAAGCAATATTCTAAGGTAATTTATACAGGAGTCACAGAATAAATTGGTCTTAAATCTAGCCAAGGTAAGCCCAGGAAGCCCATACTGGCATTTGTTAATTAAGGTGAAAGTGACAAAGAATTAGTTGATTTTGTAAGAAGTGCTGGTTGGGTGCAGTGGCTCATGCCTGTAATCCCAGCACTTTGGGAGGCTATGGTGGGAGGATCACTTGAGCCCAGGAGTTTGAGACCAGCCTGGGCAACAAAGTGAGACCCCCATCTGTACGAAATATTAAAAAAATTAACCAGGCATGTTGGCATGCACCTGTTGTTCCAGCTACTCAGGAGGCTGAGGCAGGAGAATCACCTGGGCCCAAGAGGTTGAGGCTCCAGTGAGCCATGATCATGCCACTGCATCCCAGCTCGGGTGACAGAATGAGACCCTGTCTCAAAAACAAAGGCGCTTATACTAACAAAATGCATATGAGTATTCTAAATTAGCTTTTCTGGGAGACAGGCAAATGCAGATAAGCACAGAGCACTGACACATTTTCTCCCAGAACATAAGACCTGATGCTGTTACTTCTCCAACTTCATCTTCACCCACTCCATCCCAAACACTCCATGCTTTAGCCTATTGTTTATCTAGTGATGTAAGAAAAACGTGAATTAGAATCACTTGCAGAATGTGTTACAATGCATACTCCCAAGCCCACTTCCAGAGAATCTGTTTCAGTAGGGTCTGATATTATGATCAAGAATTGGAATTTTTACAGGCACACCAGGTAATTATAATGCCCTAAGTTTGAGAACTACTACAGCACTACACTTCCCAGAACATATCTGGAATGTATTGTTTAAGCAATGTTTTATTTGCTATGAAAGAATATTCCTAAATCAGGCATGGTGGCGTGCACCTGTAGTCCAGCTACTCAGGAGGCTGAGACAGGAAGATTGCTTGAGCCCAGGAGTTTGAGGCTGCAGTGAGCTATGATAATGCCACTGCACTCCAGACTGGGTGACAGAGCAAGACCTTGTCTCTAAGAAAAATAAAAACAAAAATAATATTCCCATTTTTACAAAGACTTTCAACCAGGATTTGCTTTTTTGTTATTATTGTTGTTAGATCATTAAATAAGTCTAGAAATTCTAATTATTTTTTAGCCCTCTCTGGTTCTGACCAAGTTGCTGAGGATGAAGAGAACACATCCTATTCAAACTGTTATTCCTTATTCTGGAGACTGCATTTTTGGATCAATCCAAATTTATTTCAGATAATACTTCAACACTTTTTCTTTTCTCTTGATATATTTTGGTGAAAGAAATTCATACTGTGGAAAGAAACATTTTTCATTAAAAATTGTAATGTTAAAATTTATTGCTCTCATATAAAATATATGTTATATCAAAAGTATTCTGATTTTAAAATATAAATAACTTCTTTTAATGTAGGAGGAGCAAAGAAAAAAGAAAGCAGTACATACAAAAGGTATTTTTTCTCAATAATTTATTAGAAGAAATATTAATAAACTTTAGCAATTCACATCTTGAAGAATCGAAAGGCTATTCTAAATGTCATCTAACTAAATGGTATGAAAATGTAAGGGAAGCATTAATTTATTAGTATGTCAAAGGGCATAAATTTTTTAGAAAAATGAAACTTGCAGTATTATATCTTAAACTAAAATGTGAAGTTTTAATTTTTATCTCTTATTTGTACCCAAAGATATCATAGTTAATGTTACATAGTAATGCTTGTGGATAAAAAGATACTGCACATTACATCTTAGTGCCTCAAAACATTACCTTCTACATATTTTTTTCTTTTTGTTTCTTTTTCCTTCTACATAATTTTAGAGTTGCTGAATAGAAAACATAACAATATATTTTAAAGAACTTTAAAAATGTGGAAAATATGAAAAGTTAATATGTTTAGACCTTCAGTGGCTCACGCCTGTAATCTCAGCACTTTGGGAGGCTGAGACAGGTGGATCACTTGAGGCCAGGAGTTTGAGACCAGCCTGGCCAATATGGTGAAACTCCTATCTCCACTAAAAATACAAAAATTAGCTGGGTACGGTGGCACAGGCCTGTAATCCCAGCTACTTGGGAGGCTGAGGCTGGAGAATCAGTTGAACCCAGGAGGCGGAGGCTGCAGTGAGCCGAGATCATGCCACTGTACATCAGCCTGGGTGACATAGTGAGACTCTGTCTCAAAAAATAAAAAGTTAATATGTTTGCAAGAATGGCCTTATACAGAAAATTTTTTAAAAGTTAATATGTAAAATGTTATAAAAGGTATTATAGAATATTGTGTAGATATAATATTTTCTAAAACAGCATATTTTAATGGCAAATGTGCAGCCTAAATACTATAATGGGAAAAGCATGATACAAAGTAATGAAAATCTAGGTGAAAATCTATTTTGTATCTGACTTGTAGTGGTTCATTTATCTAAGTCTGTTTATTCTTTTGTGAAGTGGTGCTAATAATAACTACCTTGAAGAATTATTAAGAGCATAAATAATATAAAGAAGTATATTCAAATGCTTTGTAAATTGAAAGTCTCTACAGGAAGGTTTGTTGCTATTATTGGTGTTAAGCCAATTCATCTGCCCTTCCCAGTGCAGACCAAGTATTTTCTAATACTTACTTAAGGAGGCATGTACTTATTTTTTTTTGATGTTTAGTTGTCCTTATTTTAAAATGAAACAAATTAGTTATAAATACCTTTGCTCCAAATAGATACTGTGTATCTTACAAGTGATTTTTGCTTGGTTTTGAGTTGTAAATATTAGTAGTTATTTCTTTTCTTTTTTAAAAATTTTATTTTTTTCCATATATGTAGTAGTTATTTCTACAATCATAAATAAATGATTATTTCTTTCTCAGAAAGTTGAATTTGTAATGTAATATTTACAAAAATTGAATATGTGAAAAATGTCAGTTTATTAATTATGCCAGTATTTTTAAAATTTATTTTTAAAACAAGGCAGTCTTTTCTGATTTTAAAGAACATTTTGAAGCATGTCTAGCCTAATTAGTCTTTTTCTGCTTGAGCATGTTGACTTCATTTAGAATAGACTTTTCTATTCTTGATTATCATGAAAATATTGCTAATTCCTAATTACATGTAACACTGTGTGGATGGTGATAGCAACTCAGAATTTCTTTATAGCATTATTCTGCCCGTTCTAACATTGTCCTTATAATTAAGAGTTGGCTCTTGAATATGTAATATTCATAGCAAATCTGTCTTTTTACAGCAATTAAAGATCATTCTAAAGATGAGTCCCGCCTTGCAACAAAAAAAGTCATTTGTGATCCCTCTGAGGGATCCCCAACAAATCGCAGCAGTGTTACATTAAGCTTATCAACAGTGCCATCTGATTCTTATTACAGTCAAAGCATAGAAGCAGCTGATGACTGGTTTTCTGATGATTCTCTAGTGAAAAGGAACTCTTCAATGCCTTCTCTCGGGGAACCTCTAATGGAAAAAGTATATTCATACTTGTCAACCATTTCACTAGAAGAGGGTACTGAAAATGTACTAAATGACACTTTGTGATCATCAAAAAGATGACCGCATTAAGGGAAAATGTTCATGAAGAAACACAGAGGTTAAAATACAAAACCTTCAACATAATACTGAATGACTTCTTCCTTTTGAAACCTTGTATGCACTGGAATCAAGTAAAGCTGAAACTGAATTATCAGCTTCTGAGTCTCTTAACATGTTCATGCTAATATTACTTTTTTTGTTCTTTACTATAGAGTGGCTCTACTTCCCTTGCTGGTTCTTATTTCTAGAAACAAAATTAGGAAGAACTAGAGTGATGTCACGAACATTAAGGTTAACTTACTGTATCTCATCCAAAGACATACTAAGTAGTGTGAATGTATTTTGACAAATAGGAGAAAAACATTTAAAAATCTTCATCACATAAATTATATATATTTTTTCTTTTGTTATTTATTTTTAATTGTACTTTAAGTTTGGGGATTCATGTGCAGATCTTGCAAGATTGTTGCATAGGTATACACATCCCATAGTGATTTGCTGTCTCCATCCCCCCATCACCTACATCAGGCATTTCTCCCAGTGTTATCCTTCCCAAACCTTCCTGCCCACTGCTGTTCCTCCCCTAGCTCCCCATCCCCCAACATACTCCACTGTTGTTGTTCTCCTCCCCGTGTCCATATGTTCTAATTGTTCAACACCCACCTATGAGTGAGAACATGTGGTGTTTGGTTTTCTGTCAGTTTGCTGAGAATGATGGTTTCCAGCTTCATCCATGTCCCTACAAAGGGCATGAACTCATTGTTTTTTATGACTGCATAGTATTGCATGGTGTATATGTGCCACATTTTCTTTGTCCAGTCTATCATTGATGGGCATTTGGGTTGGTTCCAGGTCTTTGCTATTGTAAACGGTGCCACAATGAACATATGTGTGCATGTGTATTTATAATACAATGATTTATAAACCTTTGGGTATATACCCAGTAATGGGATTGCTGGGTCAAATGGAATTTCTATTTCTAGATCCTTGAGGAATCACCACACTGTCTTCCATAATGGTTGAGCTAATTTACATTCCCACCAATAGTGTAAGTAAAATTGTTCCTTTTTCTCCACATCCTCTCTAGCATCTGTTGTCTCCAGATTTTTTAATGATCGCCGTTCTAACTGGCATGAGATGGTCTCTCAGTGTGGTTTTGATTTGCATTTCTCTTATGACCAGTGATGATGAGCATTTTTTCATATGTTTGTTGGCCTCATATATGTCTTCTTTTGAAAAGTGTCTGTTCATATCCTTCACCCACTTCTTGATGGGATTGTTTTTATTTCTTGTAAATGTGTTTTAGTTCTTTGTAGATTCTGGCTATTAGCCCTTTGTCAGATGCGTAGCTTGCAAAAATTTTTTCCCATTCTGTTGGTTGCTGGTTCACTGTAATAATTGTTTCTTTTGCTGTGCAGAAGCTCTTAAGTTTAATTAGATCCCATTTGTAAATTTTGGCTTTTGTTGCCATTTCTTTTTGTGTTTTAGTCATGAAGTCCTTGCCTATGCTTATGTCCTGAAGGGTTTTGCCTAGGTTTTCTTCTAGGGTTTTTATGGTGTTAGGTCTTGTGTTTAAATCTTTCATCCATCTGAAGTTAATTTTTGTATAAGGTATAAGGAAGGGGTCCAGTTTCAGCTTTCTGCACATGGCTAGCCGATTTTCCCAACACCATTTAGTAAAAAGGGAATCCTTTCCCTATTTCTTGTTTTTGCTGAGTTTGTCAAAGATCACATGGTTGTAGATGTGTGGCATTATTTCTGAGGCCTCTGTTCTGTTCCATTGGTCTATACCTCTGTTTTGATACCAGTGCCATGCTGTTTTGATTACTGTAGCCTTATAGTAGAGTTTGAAGTCAGGTATTGTGGTGCCTCCAGCTTTTTTTTTTTCTTTTGCTTAGGATTGTCTTGGCTATGCAGGCTCTTTTTTGGTTTCGTATGAATTTTAAGGTGGTTTTTTCCAGTTCTGTGAAGAAGGTCAATGGTAGCTTGATGGGGATAGCATTGAATCTATAAATTACTTTGGTCAGTATTGCCATTTTCACAATATTGATTCTTCCAAACCATGAGCATGGAATGTTTTTCCATCTGTTTGTGTCCTTTCTTATTTCCTTGAGCAGTGGTTTGTAGTTCTCCTTAAAGAAGTCTCTCACGTCCCTTGTTAGTTGTATTCCTAGATATTTTATTCTCTGTAGCAATTGTGAATGGGAGTTCACTTATAGTTTGGCTCTCTGTTTGTCTATTTTTGGTGTATAGGAATGCATGTGATTTTCTGCAATTGATTTTGTATCCTGAGACTTTGCTGAAGTTGTTTATCATCTTAAGGAGATTTGGGGCTGAGACAATGGGGTCTTCTAACTATACAATCATGTTTTCTGCAAATAGGGACAATTTTATTTTCTCTTTTCCTAATATAATACCCTGTATTTCTTTTTCTTGCCTGATAGCTCTGGCTAGAACTTCCAATACCATATTGAACAGAAGTGGTGAGAGAGGGCATCCTAGTTTAGTGCCAGATTTCAAAGGGAATGCTTCCAGTTTTTGCCTGTTCAGTATGATATTGACTGTGGGTTTGTCGTAAATAGCTTTTACTATTTTGAGATATGTTGCATTGATACCTAGTTTTTTGAGGGTTTTTAGCATAAAGGGCTGTTGAATTTTGTAAAAGACCTCCTCTGCATCTTTTGAGATAATCATGTAGTTTTTGTCTTTGGTTCTGTTTATGTCATGGATTACATTTATAGATTTGCATATGTTGAACCAGCCTTGCATCCCCCAAATGAAGCCTACTTGATCATGATGAATAAGCTTTTTGATGTGCTGTTGCATTGGAATTTGCCAGTATTTTATTGAAGATTTTTCCATCTATGTTCATCATGAATATTGGCCTGAAGTTTTCTTTTTCAGTTGAGTCTCTGCAAGGTTTTGGTAACAAAATAATGCTGGTCTCATAAAATGAGTTAGGAAGGATTCCCTCTTTTGGTATTATTTGGAATAGTTTCAGAAGGAATGGTACCAGCTCCTCTTTGTACATCTGGTAGAATTTGGCTGTGAACCCATCTGGACCTAAACTTTTTTTGATTGGTAGGCTATTAATTGCTGCCTCAACTTCAGCCCTTGTTACTGTCTATTCAGGGTTTCAACTTCTTCCTGGTTTAGTTTGGGGAGGGTGCAAGTGTCCAAGAATTTATCCATTTCTTCCGGATTTACTGGTTTATGTGCATAGAGTTGTTTGTAGTAATCTCTGACAGTAGTTTGTATTTCTGTGGAATTGGTGGTGATACTCTCTTTATGGTTGTTTATTGCATCTATTTGATTCTTCCCTCTTTTCTTTTTTATTAATTTGGCTAGTGGTCTGTCAATTTTGTTGATCTTTTCAAAACACCAGCTCCTGGCTTTATGGATTTTTTTGAAGGGTTTTTTGTGTCTCTATCTCCTTCAGTTCTACTCTGACCTTAATTATTTCTTGTCTTCTGCTAGCTTTTGAGATTTTTTTTATCTTGCTCCTCTAGCTCTTTCAATTTTGATGATAGGGTGTTGATTTTAGATCTTTCCTCACTTCTCATGTGGGCATTTATTGCTATAAATTTCCCTCTAGACACTGCTTTAAATGTGTCCCAGAGATTCTGGTATGTTGTGTTTTCATTCTCATTGGTTTCAAAGAACATCTTTATTTCTGCCTTCATTTCATTGTTTATCCAGTCATCATTCAGGAGCCAGTTGTTCAGTTTCTATGTAGTTATGTGGTTTTCAGTGAGTTTCTTAATCCTGAATTCTAATTTGATTGTACTGCAGTCTGAAAGACTGTTTGTTATGATTTCTGTTGTTTTGCATTTGCTGAGGTATGATTTACCTCCAATTATGTGGTCTATTTTAGAGTAAGTGTGATGTGGTGCTGAGAAGAATGTATATTCTGTGTATTTGGGGTGGAGAGTTCTGTAGATGTCTATTAGCTCCACTTGGTCCAGATCTGCATTCAAGTCCTGGATATCCTTGTTGATTTTCTGTCTCGTTGAGCTGTCTAATATTGACAGTGGAGTGTTAGAGTCTCCCACTATTATTATGCAAGTGTCTAAGTCTCTTTGTAGGTCATGAAGAATTTGCTTTATGTATCCAGGTTCTCCTGTAGTGGGTGCATATATATTTAGGATAGTTAGCTCTTCTTGTTGCATTGATCCTTTTGCCATTATGTAATGCCCTTCTCTGTCTCTTTTGATCTTTGTTGGATTAAAGTCCGTTTTATCGGAGACTAGGATTGCAATCCTTGCTTTTTTTTTTTCTTTATTTGCTTGCTAAATCTTCTACCATCCCTATATTTTGAGTCTATGTGTGTCTTTGCACATGAGATTGGTCTCCTAAATACAGCACGCTGATGGGTCTTGAGTTTTTATCCAGTTTTCCAGTCTGTGTCTTTTGATTGAGGCATTTAGTCCACTTACATTTAATATCAATATTGTTATGTGTGAATTTGATCCTGCCGTTTTGTTACTGGCTGGTTGTTTTGCCTGTTAGTTGATGCAGTTTCTTCATTGCATTGTTGGCCTTTACCATTTGGTACATTTTTGCAGTGGCTGGTACTGGTTGTTCCTTTCTGTATTTAGTGCTTCCTTCACGATCTCTTGTAAGACAGGTCTGGTGGTGACAAAATCTCTCAGCAATTTCTTGTCTGTAAAGAATTTTATTTCTCCTTCCATGTCCCAGAAGCCACAAGATGAGATGGTGGATCTCCACATCGTTACTGTCCAGACCCAGGGCTTATATACAATAGGGAAGGAAATATGTACCATAAGGTAAGACAATTGAAGTCAACCCCTCAGGGAAAGGCAAGAATGCTATGTAAATCTATATAAGGATTTATGATCAAGGTTGTTTTGACCTAAGGACAGGATTTGCAGTAGGTAAGGTAGAGATCTTGGAGGCATTCCTCTGATTAACAAGAGTTAATCAGAAGTCAGACTGGCAGATTAGCATTCAAGATGGAGGAGTTGCTTAACCTCCACAGGTATCAGAAACAAAATTTGAGGAGAAGGAGTAAAAGTGAACAGTTTTTAAGATGTGATCAAAGTTAAGTTGTTTTTAGCTCAAAATAACTTGTTATAACTATAAGATGTATATAAGCCTCACAATACCCACCAAAAAACTACCTATACAAATACACAAAAGATAAAGAGAAAGGAATCAAAGCATAGCACTTTGAAAATCATCAAGTGACAAAGGAAAACAGCAAAAGAAAACAAAGAGAGCAAAAGATCAATGAAGTCATCAGAAACACCGGGCACAGTGGCTCACACCTGTAATCCCAGCACTTTGGGAGGTAAAGGTGGGTGGACAGCTTGAGCTCAGGAGTTTGAGACCAGCCTGGGAAACATGGCAAAACCTTATCTCTACAAAAAATTTAAAAATTAGCCAGGCATATTGGCACACACCTGTAGTTCCAGACATTCTGGGGCTGAGGCAGGAGGATCACTTGAGCCCAGGAGGTCAAAGCTTCAGTGAGCCAAGGCCATGCCACTCACTTCAGCCTGAACAACAGAGCCAAACCCTGTTTTAGAAAGAAAGAAAGAAAGAAAACCAAAGTAAGCAGAAAACAATTAATCAAATAGCAGTAGCAGGTCCTTATCTAATCTTGTGGATTAAATTCCACAAGTAAACGTTGTAGAGTGGCTGAATGAATTTAAAATAAACAGAAGATTCAACTATATGCTACATAGACAAGAATCACTTTGGTTTTAAAGACACACATAGACTGAAAGTGAAGAGATGAAAAAACATTTTCTAAGAAAATGGAAACTAAAGAGAATGGGTAGCTATACTAAAATCTGACAAAATAGACTTTAAGTCAAAAAACTGTAAAAAGAGACAAAGAAAGATATTATATAATGATAAAAATGGGTCAATTCAGCATGAGGGTATAGCAATTATAAATATATATGCACCCAATTCTGGAGCACCCAAGTATATAAAGCAAACATTAATAGAATTAAAGGAAGAAAGACTTCAGTACAGTAGTAGTAGGGAACTTTAGTACCCACTCTCAGTAATGAACAGACCATCCAGAGAGAAAATCAACAAAGTTAAACTACACAGTAGACCAAATAGACCTAACTGACATTTACAGACAATTTCGCTCAACTGCTGCAAAATACACATTCTTTTCATCAGCACATGGAGCATTTTCCAGAAAGAGCATGTGTTTGGCCACAAACAAGTCTGAACATCTTTTTCTGTAGCCTTTTTATTATTATATTTGTTTTTTTTTAAATCAAAGATCCCTTACTGGTCCTGCTTCCATGAGCAGCAGTGACCAGGGGAAAAGGGAGAGGAACCAGCTGGCACAGGGAGGGGTCATCTTCACAACATTCCATTTATACGTAGAACTAAACAGACAAGCACAGAGTCACTATTGCCTTAGAAGTTGGCAGCATAGGAAAGGGGAGGAACAAGTGGGGATTGGGGGTGATGTTTAAAAAAATACAGGCCACCCCACATCTGGGGTGCCTGGTGGAAACTTGGCCTGCTTCAACCCAAGAGGAACCAGAAAATCAAAAGTAGTTTAGGAAGGACAGAACCGTCAGGGATGGAGGGAGGAGGAAAATCCAGGGAGTGGGGGGGTTCTGTTTGGCAACTGGGGTGAAGGGATGCCCTCCCCCTATTGGAATCCCCCCAGCCCCTGCGGTCTGGCAGGAAGGGGGCAGCATGCAATACCTGAGGGCAGGTGTGGGGCTACCAGATGTTCCAGGCATGGAGCCAGAAGGGGCTCACAAAGACTTGTCCTCCAGGGAGATGATGGCACTGCCCCCCTACCCAGCTTCTCTGCCAGGGTGCAGCAGTTCTTGACCTCCTCGTAGCAGTTTGCTTGTAATTCATGCTCGATTCCTGTCAGCTTCTTCTTGATGGCATCCTTGGAGCTGGCATAGATCATCTTGTTCTTAAAGGGGCCCAGAAGATAAATACCAGGTCCTCCTTCTTGCTCTCCTTGGTCTCGTAGGTTGTGTCATGTGGGCGTAGTGTCAGTCCTTATCTGGCAGCATCTTGACAAAGGTGATGTAGGGGTCGGCGACAGTCTGGCCCACATCACCCACCAGGATCTCCTTGCCCTCCTCCAGGATGAGGTTCTTCTTGTCCTCACTCGGGCAGAAGATTACCGCCTTCTGGCACCTCCTCTGGCGTTGAAGACTTAACGCACCTTCATGTCGTTGAACACCTTGATGACACCTTCAGAGACAGCCACCCCAGAGGCCATGTTTCCGGAAGCGAAAAGGAGAGGGCACAGAGCACTGCAGCCGCTGCCGGGACCGACTGAACCAAGTCGTAACATCTTTAAGAAGATTTGAATCATATCAAGTATATTTTCTGGACAAAATGGCATGAAGCTAGAAATCAATAAACAGGAGTAAATTTGGAAAATTCACAATGACATGTAACAATGTGCTCCTGAACAGCCAAGGGATCAAAGAAGAAATCAAAATGGAAATACAAAAATATCTTGAGATGAGCTAAATAGAAACAAAATATCCCAAAAATTATGGGATTCAACAAAAGCAGTTTTTTTTTTTTTCTTTCTTTTTGAGGTGGAGTCTCGCTCTGTCACCAGGCTGGAGTGCAGTGGCGAGATCTCGGATTACTGCAACCTCTGCCTTCCGGGTTCAAGCGATTCTCCTGCCTCAGCCTCCTGAAGTAGCTGGGACTACAGGCGCCCACCACCACGCCCGGCTAATTTTTGTATTTTTAGTAGAGACAGAGTTTCACCCTGTTGGCCAGGATGATCTCGATCTCTTGACCTCATGATCCGCCTGCCTCAGCCTCCCAAAGTGCTGGGATTACAGATGTGAGCCACCACACTCAGCCTACAAAAGCAGTTCTAAGAGGGGAGATTATTGCAATAAACAGCTACATTAAAATGGAAGAAAGATCTCAAATAAGCTAATGTTAACCTCAAGGAACTAGAAAAATAACAAGCTAAGCCCAAAGTTAGTAGAAGGAATGAAATAAAGATCAGAGAAGAAATAAATCAAAACTAGAAAAACAATAGAAAACATGAACAAAACTAAAACTTGGAATTTCTGTATTATATTTATTGATACATAATCATTGTACATATTTTGGGGGTATTTTAGGATTTTGATACATGTATACAACGTGTAATGATCAAATTAACATTATTAAGACATCCCTCACCCCATTTATCTTTTCTTTGTACTGGGAATATTATTATACTTCTTCTCTTCTAGCTACTTTATTTTTTTTTTATTTTTTTTATTTTTTATTTATTTATTTTTTTTTTTTTGAGACAGAGTTTCGCTCTTGTTACCCAGGCTGGAGTGCAATGGCGCGATCTCAGCTCACCGCAACCTCCGCCTCCCGGGTTCAGGCAATTCTCCTGCCTCAGCCTCCTGAGTAGCTGGGATTATAGGCACGCACCACCATGCCCAGCTAATTTTTTTTGTATTTTTAGTAGAGACGGGGTTTCACCATGTTGACCAGGTTGGTCTCGATCTCTCGACCTCGTGATCCACCCGCCTCGGCCTCCCAAAGTGCTGGGATTACAGGCTTGAGCCACCGCGCCCAGCCCTAGCTACTTTAAAATACATAATACGCTGTTGTTACCTATAGTCACCCTAATCTACCAGCAAACACTTTAACTTATTTCTTCTATCTAACTGTATGTTAGCAGCCATTAACCAACTTCTCTTCATCCCCCTCTCCACCATTCCTTTCCCAGCCTCTGGTAAACACCATTCCACCCTCTACCTCCATAAGATCCACTTTTTGAGCTCTACATATGAGTGAGAACATAACATTTTGTCTCTCTGTGCCTGGCTTATTTTACTTAACACAACTTCCAGTTCCATCCATGTTGCTACAATGACAGGATTTCATTCGTTTTATGGCTGAATAATATTCCATTGTGTATATATATCACATTTTCTTATTTATTCATCCTTTGATGGACACAGATTGATTCCATATCTTGACTATTGTGAAGAGTGCTAGTGCCATTCTGGACTAGCACAGTAGTGCAGGTAATCTTCAGTATACAGATTTCCCATCTTTTGGATATATCCCTAGCTGTGGAATTGCTGGGTCATATGGTAGTTCCGTCATAGAGGAACTAGTATGCTGTTTTTCATAGTGCTTGTACTACTTTATATTCCTACTACAGTCTACAATTGTTCTCCTTTCTCTGCATTTTCCCTAGCATGTGTTATTTTTTGTCTTTTTTTTTTTTTTACAATAACCACTCTAACTGTGGTAAGATAATATCTCATTGTGGTTATGATTAGCATTTTCCTGATGATTAGTGATACTGAGTATTTTTTAAATATACTGTTGGCCATTTGTATGTTTTGAGAAATGTCTATTCAGGTCTTTAGTTTATTTTTTAATCATTTTTTTTCTTTTACTATTGAGTTGTTTGAGTTACTTACATATTCTGGTTGTTAAGCCCTTGTTGGATAGATAGTTACAAATATTTTTTCCCATTTTATAGGTTGTCTCTTCACTTTACTGTTTCCTTTACTGCAACAGAAGCCTTTTAGCTTGAGGCAATCCCATTTGCCTATTTGTGCTTTTGTTGCCTGGGTTTTTTGAGGTCTTACCCAAAAAAATCTTTGCTCAGACCAACATCCTAGATGTCGCTCCAATGTTTTTTGTCTATTAGTTTCATAGTTTTAAGTCTTATATTTAAGCCTTTAATCAAATGGTCTCCAACCCCCAGGCCATGGGTCAGTACTGGTCAATGCAATCTCTGTCAAAATCTCAATGTCGCTTTTCACAAACATAGAAAAAAAAGAAACTAAAATTCATATGGAATCACGAAAGACCCCTAATAACCAAGGCAATCTTTTTTCTTTTATTTTATTTTCCTTTTTTTCTTTTCTTTTCTTTTCTTTCTTTTTTTTTTTTTTTTTTTTTTTTTTTTTTGTCAGGGTCTTGCTCTGTCACCCAGGCTGGCTGGAGTGCAGTGGCACAATCCCAGTCACTGCAACCTTCACCTCCCAGGCTCCAGTGATCCTCCTGCCTCAGCTTACCAAGTAGCTGGGACCACAGGCATGCACCAGCAGACAGGCTAATTTTTGTATTTTTAGTAGAGATGGGGTTTCTCCATGTTGCCCAGGCTGGTCTCAAATTCCTGAGCCCAAGCAATCCACCCACCTTGGCCTCCCAAAATGCTGGTATTACAGGTGTGTACCACTATGCCTGGCCAACCAAGGCAATCTTCAACAAAATGAACAAAGCTGGATGCGTTACATTGCCTTACCTCAAAGTCTACCATAATACAGTAATCAAAAAATATGGTACTGGCATAAAAACAGACACATAAACAAATGGAACAGAATAGAGAGCTAATAAACCCAAGCATATATAGTCAACTAATTTTCAACAAGTGCACCAAGAAGACACCATGGGGGAATGGATAGTTTCTTTAATAAATGATGTTAGGAAAACTAGAAATCCACATGCAAAAAATAAAATTGAATCTTTATCTTCCATCATAATAATCAACTTAAAATATATTAAAGATGTAAACATTAGACCTAAAATTGCAAGACTTCTAAAAGAAAACAGAGGGAAGGCTCCTTGACATTGTTCTCAGCAATGATTTTGTGGGTAGATCACCATAGGCATAAGCAGCAAAAGCAAAAGCAAACAAGTGGGACTACATTAAACTTAAAGCTTCTACACAGCAAAGGAAATAAGCAAATAAAAAGGCAGCCTATGGATTGGGAGAAAATATTTGCAAACCATGTATCACATAAGGGCTTAATATCCAAAACATAGAAGGAACTTACACAGCTCAATCGCCAAAAATTTTTTAAATGAATAATCTAATTTAAAAATGGGTAAAGGACCTAAATAAACATTCTTCAAAGGAGATATAAAATGGCTAACAGGCACATGAAAAGGTGCTCAACATCATTAATCATCAAGGAAATGCAAAATAAAATCACAGTGAAATATCATCATACGCTTGTTAGGATGATTTTTATCATCGCTTCTCGGCCTTTTGGCTAAGATCAAGTGTAGGATGATTTTTATCAAAAAGAGAAGAAATAAGTGTCAACTAGGGCACAGAGCAAAGGGAACCCTTGTATGCTGTTAGTGGGAATGTAACTAGTGCAGCCAGTGTGAAAAACAGTATGGACTTTGCTTTCTGGATGGGAATGGGCTGAATTTCAGACCTATACAAAAGAATTTGTATAGAGAATTTCCAAGAACAGTGTACCAAATCAGTAGTTCTAACATGTTTCATGAGACAGGCCTGCCACTGCCAGGGGTTCACTGTTACAAAATAACAACTTAAAAAGCAGTACAATACAATGCATATGTAAGCGTCTATATAAACATATATTTATATGTATACATATATTAAGTAAATAAAAATTATATTTAAAAAACTGAAAATAGAACTATTACATGATCCAGCAATGCCTCTTCTGGGTACATATCCAAAGGAAATGAAATCACCCCTAGTAAAGATAGCTGCACTCCCACGTTCATTAAAACATTATTTATAATAATCAACGTATGGAAACAACCAAAGTGTCCGTGGACAAACAACTGAGTAAAAAATGAAACTGGACATATTGCAATTGCTACCACAGAAATACAAAAGACCATTCAAGGCTACTATAAACACCTTTATGGGCACAAACTAGAAAATCTAGGAGATTAATATATTCCTTGAAATATACAAACCTCCTAGATTAAATGAAGAAGAAATAGAAACCCTGAACAGACCAATAACAAGCAGCAAGAATGAATCAGTAATTTTTTTTAAAAATTGCCATTGGGGCACAGTTGTTCACACTTGTAATCCCAGCACTTTGGGACACCGAAGTGGGTGGATCACAAGGCCAGGAGTTCGAGACCAGCCCAGCCAACATAGGGAAACCCCCATCTCTACTAAAAATGCAAAAAAAATGGCCAGATGTAATCCCAGCTACTCAGGAGGCTGAGGTAGGAGAATTGCTTGAACCCGGAAGATGGAGGTTGCAGTGAGCCAAGATTCTGCCACTGCACTCCAGCCCCGGTGACAGTGAGAGACTCTGTCTCAAAAAAAAAAAAAAAAAAAAAATTGCCAACAACAACAAAAAATGTTCAGGACCAAGTGGATTCACAGCTGAATTTTATCAGACATTCAAATAATTGGTACCAATCCTACAGAAAATATTCCAAAAGGTAAAGAGGGAATCCTCCCTAAATCATTCTATGAAGCCAGTATCACCCTAATACCAAAATCAGGAAAGGACATAACAAAATAAGAAAACAACAGACCAATATCCCTGATGAACATAGATGCAAAAAATCATCAACAAAACACTAGCTAACAGAATCCAACAGCATATCAAAAAGATAATACATCATGATGAAGTGGTTCTTATACCAGTGTTGCAGGGATGGTTCACTACATACAAGTCAATAAATTAGATATATCATATAAACAGAATGCAAAACAAAAATCCTATGGTCATCTCAACAGATGCAGGAAAAACATTTGATAAAATCCAACATCCTTTTATGATTAAAAAAAAAAAAACTCCTCAAAAATTTGGCATAGGGCTGGGTGCAATGGCTCACACCTGTAATCCTAGCACTTTGGGAGGCTGAGGCAGGTGGATCACGAGGTCAAGAGATCAAGACCATCCTGGCCAACATGGTGAAACCCCGTCTCTACTAAAAATACAAAAAATTAGCCAGGTATGGTGGCATGGCCTGTAGTCCCAGCTACTCAGGAGGCTGAGGCAGGAGAATTGCCTGAGCCCAGGAGGCGGAGGTTGTGGTGAGCTGAGATTGTGCCACTGCACTCCAACTTGGCAAGAGACGGAGCAAGACTCAGTCTCTAAATAAATAAATAAATAAAATTGGCATATCTCAAAGTAATAAAAGCCATCTATGAGAAACCCACAGCCAACATCCTACTGAATGGGGAAAAGTTCAAAGCATTCCCCTGAGAACTGGAACACAACAAGGATGCCCACTTTCACCACTTCTATTCAACATAGTACTGGAAGTCCTAGCCAGAGCAATCAGACAAGAGAAAGCAATAAAAGGCATCCAAACTGGATATACCTCTTTAGGCTTCTTGGTTCCTAAAGAGGTATATGTTGCCTCTAATATCCAAAGCAGCCCACTGAACATTGTGCCTCTTTGTGATTGGAGGAGTCAGATGCAGCAAGTAGTGTTTCACCTTGGAAGGAATATCTGGGCATGCTCCAGACCACCGGATGCCTAGTAATTTTACTGAGGCAACAGTCCCTTGAATTTCGTGGTATTTATTTCCACCCTTTGGCACACATTATATTATTGAGTTATCTCGAGTAGCTAGTAATTCTTGCTCACTAGGTCCAGTCAGCTGATCTCAAAAATATCCTATGGTGTCCTGTGCAGTACATAGAATCAAGGCCCATTTGGACTAGATTATAGCATAACAGAGGGTTAGAGAGGCAATACAGCTCTGCGGTAGAGCAGTGAAAGTACAGTGCTGATTCTTCTAGGTGAAATAAAATTACATCTTGTAGTCTATAATATCAGGAAGAGAAAAGAAAGCATTTGCCAGTTGAGTAGCTGGATAACAGATGCAAAAGACTGTGTTTCTTTGCTCCAGCAATGAAACAATGGCTGTTGTTTGAAGAACCACCTGATTACATTTGAAACAATCCACTTTCATTTTCTAAGATCTACTTTCTGCACAGGCCAAACAGGCAGGTTGAAAAGAGATGTGGCAAAAATCACCACCCCTGCATCCTTTAAGCAACATTAATTGCTACAATCCATATGGTATTGCTTTTGGTTTACTAATGTGGAAGGGAGAATCCATTCTAGTGGCTTCCATTTGTCATTTGCTACCACAATAACCCTCATTCCATGGGTCAGGGAACCTGTGTGGAGATCTTGCCATTTTCTGAGTATGTCTATTCCAAATACGCATTTAGAACTGGAATAATAACCATGGGCCCACTGAGATGAACCCAAACTAAAACTCCATTAATAACCTGATCTCCATAAGCCTCTATTTAGACTAGTAGACCACTGTGACATTTTAGGTCTCCAGGAATTATGTCAGTCCACAGCCATTATCTAGTAATCCATAAGACAAATCTAGTTTTTATTTTTCTTAGCCTAATACACTGTCACCCTGGTAAATGGCTGCAAAGCTTTTGTGGAGAGCCTAGGAGAAAGATTTACCATGTAAATTTTAAACAGACAAGCAGGGTCTTTCTTCAAAACCCGTTCTTTATCCAAAGGGATCTGGGTCTGTGAACTGGCTCAAATCTGCAAAGTGGTTGAGGAGCCACATTTCTATATTGTGGTAACTCAGGTCAGACATATTTACCAGAGCTAGAGCCTTTCCTCTTATTCAAGTCAAATAAGTCTTTAAAGATTAAAGTCTGTCTCCACTGTGGTAGGCAATAGCTGAAGTGTCTACTTGGCTCCTTCAGCCCCCAGCTGTTGTCCCTGGATCTCTTGGATTTTCACCTACACATGTACAGTTCAAAAGTGAGCCAAGGATTTCAGGGGCATTTATATACAAATTTGGGGCTCTGACATCTACATCTCCTTCCTCTCTAGGATTTTCTCCCTTCCTTAATTTCCAGGCACTTCCTTAATTTCCACACAACCAAAGGAAAGAAAATCAGTACATTACAGAGATACCTGCATCTACATGTTTATTGCAGCACTATTCATAATAGCTAAGATATGGAATGTCCAATCTAAACATCATGAGCCAGGTGCAGTGGCTCACCCCATAACCCCAGCACTTTGGGAGGCTGAAGTGGGTGGATCACCTAAGATCAGGAGTTCGAGACCAGCCTGGCCAACGTGGGGAAACCCTGTCTCTAGTAAAAATGCTTTAAAAAATTAGCTGGGCTTGGTGGCAGGTGCCGGTAATCACAGCTACTTGGGAGGTTGAGGCAAGAGAATTGCTTGAATCTGGGAGGTGGAGGTTGCAGTGAGCTGAGATCACGCCACTTCACTCCAGCCTGGGCAACAGAGCGAGACTCTGTCTCAAAAAAAAAAAAAAAGAAAAATCATCATGAATAAATGGATAAAGAAAATATGATATATATATATATATATATATACCTAATGGAATACTATTCATTCATACAAAAGAATGAAATAGGGCTGGGCGAGGTGGCTCACACCTATAATCCCAGCACTTTGGGAGGCCGAGGTGGGCAGATCACCTGAGGTCAGGAGTCAGACCAGCCTGGCCAACATGGAGAAATCCCATCTCTATTAAAAATACAAAAATTAGCCAGGTGTGGTGGTGCACAGCTGTAGTTCTAGCTACTGAGGATGCTGAGGTGACAGAGGCTGCAGTGAGCTGAGATTATGCCTCTGCACTCTAGCCTTGGAGACAGAGTGAGATTCTGTCGCAAAAAAAAAAAAAAAAGAATGAAATGGCCGGGCGAAATAGCTCACACCTGTAATCCCAGCTACTCAGGAGGCTGAGGTGGGAGAATCACTTGAGCCCAGGAATTTGAGACCAGCCTGAGCAACACCCTGTCTCTATTTTTTCTTAATTAAATCTTGTTGTCATGTTAATGAGGAACAGTACTTTTAAAATTTTAATAATATTGCAAATAACAAAAAACAAAACATTAAAAATATTCTTTAAAAAGCCACTTCAAACAAAGTGTTCTTTCAATCAAAGACCAGGTCAATCTTCCTCAGGGGTAGGGGAAAAAAAAGAGGAATTAGATGAAAGCACTCTTTGATTTATCTGAAAAGAATTTAAGCATTTTTAATTTCCATAAGCTTTTACAGCCTTTTGATTCATTTAATTTTAAGTTTCTTGACATAATTGAAACTTTCATTGCAGCTCCTCCTAAGAAGTATACGCCTACATTAATAGGATAAAGGAACATGTGTTAAAGAACTACCACATCGCTGGGCACGGTGGCTCACGCCTGTAATCCCAGCACTTTGGAGGCTGAGGCGGGTGGATCACGAGGTCAAGAGATCGAGACCATCCTGGTCAACATGGTGAAACCCCGTCTCTACTAAAAATACAAAAATTTAGCTGGGCATGGTGGCACGTGTCTGTAATCCCAGCTACTCAGGAGGCTGAGGCAGGAGAATTGCCTGAACCCAGGAGGCGGAGGTTGCAGTGAGCTGAGATCGTGCCATTGCACTCCAGCCTGGGTAACAAGAGCAAAACTCCGTCTCAAAAAAAAAAAAGAAAAAAAGAAAAAGAAAAAAGAACTACATCAATTTTCTATTTTGAATACTTTTTAACAAGGCCAATGAGGCTTTTTTCTTTATTCAACAACTTTTAGAAAGAAATTTTGCATTTTTTAACAAAAAAATACAAATACAGAAAATAAAAATATTTTTTGCGATTTCAAGTGTTTACAATAGCAACTTGGATGGAAAGTTTGAATTATGTAATAAACAATGCCAGGTTTTCACAACCTGAAAAAAAAGTCTGCTTCCAGGACCTAGAGAAGAAGGAATAACAGTATTCCTCAAATACAGAGAGGGATCGGCTACTGTTGGATCTTCTAAGAGCTTTATTGACCCAAAGAGTCTGTGACTGTCCTCAGTCACAAAGACTGAAACATATGTTCCTTTCATTTTGGCATTCTGTATTGTCTCCAGTGAGAGCTTCCAGGACTATCCCTTCTGTGTATTTTGGGGAAGGGAAAGGGAGGAGTTTGTCAGGGGATTGGGAAACATAGCAGATTAACTCTCATCTAGTTTCTCCTAGTGTGTATGTTTCTACAGTGAGGACTTCCCTGGAGAGGGAGGCAGAAAACCCTCCTTCTCAACTGAGGCGCAATACAAGTATAGTAAATATGTTTGTGTGACTGCCTTGTCCTAGCCCCCTTCTTTGAAATCACCCCCTAGCAACAACCCATGCAGCAGGGATTTGGTGGCCACAACTGTACTAGGTGATGACATCATTTTGACTATAGCAGAATGGATGGGGGTTTACACCTGCTCCAAGTTGAGTTAAATTATTTTTCTTCTACAAATTTGGATTTTTTTTTTTTAACAGAGTCTTGCTCTATTACCCAGTCTGGAGTGTATTGGTGCAATCTTGGCTCACTGCAACCCAACTCCTGGGCTCAAGGGAATCTCCTGCCTCAGCCCCAGGAAGCTGGGACTACAGATGTGTGCCACCACACTCAGCAATTTTTTTTATCTTTGTAGAGGTGAGGTTTGGCCATATTGCCCAGGCTGGTCTCAAACTTGTGGGCTCAAGCAGTCCTCCTGCTTTTGGCCTCCCAAAGTGCTGGGATAACTGGTGTAAGCCACTGTGCCTAGACTAAATTTGCAATTTTAATCTCCCCTTAAAGCTGATAAAAAGATAAAAGAAATAGTAAGAAAAGGAAAAAAATCAAATTGGTATTCAGAGGTGATAGAATTTAACTGGGAAAACCAGAGTTTGTTTGAATGAATTCCAAACTGGAGGGTTGCCAAGGTTTCACCGAATGTCTATGTGGTGATGGTGAAGATAGGGAACAGTCAGGGCCACTTAAGGTCAGGCATTTGGCGTTTGAATTCTACCCCTGCCACTTACTCAACCTGTAACACTGGGCACATTACTTAATCTTCTCCAGGGTTAAATTTCCAAATAAGAAAAATGCAGTTAAGAGTGCTTACCTTGCAGCTTCTGTATGATAATTAAATAAGATAAATAATATAAAATAATTATCATGATTACTGAAATATAGTAGATATTCAATAAATATCAACACCACGGCCTGGCATGGTGGCTCACACCTGTAATCCTAGGACTTTCGCAGGCTGAGGTGGGAGAATTGCTTGAGGACAGGAGTTCAAGACTAACCTGGCCAACGTAATGAGACCCTGTCTCTATATTTTAATAAAAATACAAAAAAATTAAATCAATATCCCATTACTAGAAAATTTATCCACAAGTTTCCATTTAATAAATTCTGCAAGTTTAAAAATCTGGCCGGGCGCGGTGGCTCAAGCCTGTAATCCCAGCACTTTGGGGGGCCGAGGCAGGTGGATCACGAGGTTGATAGATCGAGACCATCCTGGTCAACATGGTGAAACCCCGTCTCTACTAAAAATACAAAAAAATTAGCTGGGCATGGTGGCACGTGCCTGTAATCCCAGCTACTCAGGAGGCTGAGGCAGGAGAATTGCCTGAACCCAGGAGGCGGAGGTTGCGGTGAGCCGAGATGGCGCCATTGCACTCCAGCCTGGGTAACAAGAGCGAAACTCCGTCTCAAAAAAAAAAAAAAAAAACAAACAAACCTGTTTGAGGCCAGGCACAGTGGCCCACTCCTGTAATCCCAGCACTTTGGGAGGCCACAGCAGGTGGATCACCTGAGGTGAGGACTTTGAGATCAGCCTGGCCAACATGCCAAACCCCCATCTCTACTAAAAATTAGCCAGCCATGGTGGCACACGCCTGTAGTCCCATCTACTCAGGAGGCTGAGGCAAAAGAAACACTTGAACCTCGGAAGCAGAGGTTGCAGTGAGCTGAGATTGCGCCACTGCACTCCAGCCTGGGCAACAGAGCAAAACTCTGTTTCAAAAAAACAAGTCTTTGATTTCACTTAGAATTAATGATATCTATATCTGTACATTTGACTTTGAGCAACTTTGTCTAGTCCATGTTTGGGGGTTTTTTTTCCTTTGAGACTTCCCGATTTCAAATGATTCTCCTGCCTCAGCCTCCCGAGTAGCTAGGATTACAGATCCCCTCCACTATGTCTGGCTAATTTTTTTTTTTTTTTTTTTTTTTTTTTAGTAGTGACAGGGTTTCACCATGTTCGCCAGGCTGGTTTCAAACTCCTGACCGCAGATGATCCTGTTTCACTCTTTTTGCTGAGGCAGGAGTGCAACAGCTCAATCTCGGCTCTCTGAAACCTCTGTCTCCCGGGCTCAAGCAATTCTCCTGCCTCAGCCTCCCGAGTAGCTAGGATTACAGGCATGTGCCACCACGCCTGGCTAATTTTGTGTTTTTAGTAAAGACAGGGTTTCTCCAGGTTGGTCAGGCTGGTCTAGAACTCCCAACCTCAGGTGATCCGCCCACCTCAGCCTCCCTAAATGCTGAGATTACCAGCATGAGCCACCGCATCCTGCTAGACCATGTTTTTAAAGGCAGTAACCCATTAGTCAGTTCTGAAATGAATGTGGTTGGTCATGGGCAATATTTTTGTAAATACATATTTTGAGTAAATAATCATACAATCATTGTAGAGAGTTTTGAAATACATCCTGATATTTTGGTTGGTCTGAGAGGTTTTGATGCATTTGGCATCCTGTTTACAAAAGACAACTAACTGCAAGGCAGGAATTCCCAACCACTGTGCCTCAAGGATTTTACAGTTTCCCATATGTCCTCCACCAGCTCTCAGAAAGTTGAAAGCAGCTCCCCATATTTACCCAGGTTTGTTAGTTTGGGAAGCACTGCCAAAAGAATGAGATGGTTAATATTTTTGTAAGTAACACTGTATAGTGTGTAGAGTTTAAAACATTTTTACGTTTTTTTTTTTTTTTTTTTGAGACGGAATTTCGCTCTTGTTACCCAGGCTGGAGTGCAATGGCACAATCTCGGCTCACCGCAACCTCGCCTCCTGGGTTCAGGCAATTCTCCTGCCTCAGCCTCCTGAGTAGCTGGGATTATAGGCACGCGCCACCAGGCCCAGCTAATTTTTTGTATTTTTAGTAGAGATGGGGTTTCACCATGTTGACCAGGTTGGTCTCAATCTCTCGACCTTGTGATCCACCCGCCTCGGCCTCCCAAAGTGCTGGGATTACAGGCTTGAGCCACCGCGCCCGGCCTACATTTTTACTATTAATAGTCAAATGTGTTAAATGAAAGTTATCAGGATATTTAAATTTATTTTTTTAAAATAGTCAAATGTGGATTAGAATGCATATACCCTAAAGCCTCCTACTCAAAATATGTTCTACAGACCAAAAGCACTGTCATCATCTGGAACCTTGTTAGAAATTCAAATTTCAGACCCCTCCCAGACTTACATTAAAGTTTAATTACAATTGCAGTGAAGGAAACATAAAGTCAGTTACTTATTTTTTCTTTTTTTTTTTTTTGAGACAGGGTCTCACCATGTTCCCCAAGCTGGTCTCAAACTCCTGGGCTCAAGCAATCCTCCTGCTTTAACCTCCCAAAGCATTGAGATTACAGGCATGAGCCAGAGCACTCAGCCAAGTTACTTAACTTTTGTTAACAACTTCATGCAAAGATAATAATTTTCTAAAAAATAATTATTTAAAGTATACCCACTGCCGGTCGGGTATGGTGGCTCACACCTGTAATCCCAGCACTATGGGAGGCTGAGGCAGACAGATTACTTGAGGTCAGGAGTTTGAGGCCAGCCTGGCCAATATGGCAAAACCCCCTCTCTACTAAAAATACGAAAATCAGCCAAGCATAGTGGCACATGCCTGTAGTCTACTCCGGAGGCTGAGGCAGGGGAATTGCTTGAACCCAGAAGGTGGAGGTTGCAGTGAGCTGAGAAATGAGACCTCATTTCTACCAAAAAAAAAAAAAAAAATGTAATCAATGAGTATGCCTTTTTTCCAAAAAAACAAAACTAAAATACAAAGAATTGCCTGGGGTCTGGTGGTGTGGGCCCATAATCCCAAGCTACTTGGGAGGCTGAAGCTTGAGCACTCAAGCCTGGGTGACAGAGCAAGACTGTCTCAAAAAATAAAATCAGATAAGGCCAGGTGTGGTGGCTACTGCCTGTAATCCCAGCACTTTGGGAGGCAGAGGCAGGTAGATCACTAGAGGTCAGGAGTTCAAGACTAGCCTGGTCAACATGGTGAAACCTCATCTGTACAAAAAATATTTAAAAATTATCCAGGTGTGGTGGTAAGTGTCTGTAATCCCAGCCACTCAGGAGGCTGAGGCAGGAGAATCTCTTGAACCCGGGAAGTGGAGGTTGCAGTGAGCTGAGATTGTACCACTGCACTCCAGCCTGGGCAACAGAGTGAGATTCTGTCTCAAATAAATAAATAAATAAGGTATACCCACTGCCACATCAGCATAAAGTATTTTGTAGCTCTTGTTGGCTGCCTATAAAATCACACAATTATTGTAGAGAGTTTTGAAAATGTAGAAAGTGGGGAAAACTGTCCATAATTTAAAAGTTCACAATTCCATTCACTTTTCTTCTCTTAAACATAAAAATATACATATTTACAAAATTGGGATTATACCATAAATATATATGAGATTTATATCTTACTCTTTTTACTTATTTATCATGACTATTTCAGCAGTGCTTTTTAAAAAAAATTAGAATGGTGACCATTTAAGATTTCCTGAATATAAAGTAAAATGATGAGTGTAGGCAGGCAATAAAGGTGACATCCAGTTATAAAACATCAGAGTTGGGCTGGATGTGGTGGCTCCTACCTGCAATTGCAGCACTTAGGGAGGCTAAGACAGAAAGATTGCTTGAGCCCAGGAGTTCAAGACCAGCCTGGGGAATATAACAAGACCCCATCTCTAAAAATAATTAAAAGATCTGGTTTGGGGGCTCATGCCTGTGATCCCAGCATTTTGGGAGGCCAAGGCAAGAGGATCACTTGAGGCTAGGAGTTCAAGGCTAAAGTGAGCTATGATCCTGCCACTGAACTCCAGCTGAGTCATAGAGTGAGATCTTGTCTTTGTTTAATTTTTATTTAAAAAAAAAAAAAAAGGAAAAAAAAAAAAAGGCCCAGGTGCAGTGGCTTACGCCTGTAATCCCAGCACTTTGGAAGTCGAGGCAGGTGGATCACCTGAGATCAGGAGTTTGAGACTAGCCTGGCCAACATAGTGAAACTTTATCTCTACCAAAAATACAAAAATGAGCCAGGTGGCGTGGTGGCAAGTGCCTGTAATCCTAGCTACTCAGGAGACTGAGGCAGGAGAATCACTTGATTCCAAAAGACAGAAGTTGCAGTGAACTGAGATCACGCCACTGCACTCCAACTTGGGTGACAGACCAAGACTTTGTCTCAAAAAAGAAAAGAAAAGAACTTTTTTAAAAATTAGCCAAACATGGTGTTACTGTACCTACAGTCCAAGCTACTCTGGAGGCTGAAGGGGGAGGATCACATGAGCCCAGGAGACTGAAGTTGCAGTGAGCCATAATCACAGCGCTGCACTCCAGCCTGAGTGACAGAGTCAGAATATCTCCCAAAGAAATAATAATAATAATAATTGATAAATAAAGTAAAACATCAGAGTTGAAATAGGACTTAGACATTATCTTGTTTAAAAATTTTTGGTTATAGTTGGAGAGACTTAAGCCCAGGAAACAAGTGACTTATCAAAGATAATTTGTTTAGGTAAACAAATGTATTGATTGAGCTATTATTATGTATTAGAATCTGTGGTAGGGTGGCCAGTTGTCCTTGTTTGACTGGAACTGAGGGGTTCCAGGGACATGAGATTTTCAATGCCAAAAACTAGGACTGCCAGGGTAATCACTCTATGGTTCTCCCCGTGTACATGTTAATAAATTTGTATGGGCTCATGCCTGTAACCCCAGCTCTTTGGGAGGTCAAGGGAGGTGATCACTTGAGCTGAGTTCAAGAAAAGCCTGGGCAACATAGCAAGACCTCATTTCTGCCAAAAAAAAAAAAAAAAAAAAAAAAATGTAGTAAATGTGTATGCCTTTTTTCCAAAAAAACAAAACTAAAAAACAAAAAATAGCCTGGGTCTGGTGGTGTGGGCCCATAATCCCAGCTAGTCAGGAGGCTGAGAAGGAAGGACTGCTTGAGCCCAGCCCTGGGTAATATAGCAAGACCCCATCCCCCGCAAAAACGAAACAAAACAAAACTGGAACAATCCCAAGCAAATCTGGACAGTTGGTTGCTCTATTATTAGTCCTGGAGACAGAACAACTTATGAGATACTACTTCTGCTCTCAAGTCAAAGAGACATGTGAGCAAATCATTACAGTATGGTAGGTACCAAAAGAGCACCCGCACTGTGAGACAAGACTTCTGAGATCCTGAAACCTCTAGACAAGAAGGGAGTTAAGCAGATTAAAGTCAGAGTAAGAATGGGGCCATTTGGAAAGCATCGAGTCTGAAGGATCAGTGCAATAAAAGACACAGTAGGGAAAAATAATAGCTAAGAATTTACTGAGAATTTAGCTGTGCGCCAGGCTCTATGCTATATATTATCTGCTTTAATCTTTACAACCCCATAAGGTTGGATTTGTCATATGAGTGATGAAGACGCCATTGAAGAGTGTTAAGCAGAAGAGTAATATAATTGTGTGCTTTAAAAATAAATGATTACTATGGCAGTATGTAAAGAGCTTTTTAAAAATCTAATACATATATATACTCTTTTGAAATATCTGTAACTTGACATCATCCCACAAACCCAGTTTCATAAAAGTGATTCCAGATTCACAATACAATTTACAACCAAACTGTTTAATATCTTAATTCCTCTATTCTTTTTATTTCTTCTGTTCTTTCATTGGCTTTCTACCAACGCACAAACTCTGTCAGGAAGTTATTAGGTTCTATAACAAGGGCTCCCTCTGTTGGTTGTGTAGCAACAAAACAGCAACCATTTGACACCCAGCAGAAACAATTGCTTTGGGTTTTTACAGTAATTCTTCCTTTGTTTTTAAGAAAATCAGAGACCTTGCCCCTAAATTTCAATCACTTGTGAAGTATTCAAATGAATATAAGAGCCAGTTATTTGGTCTTTGAAGTTTAAACCAAAGAAAAATGTTCATACTTGCAGTCACCATTTTCATTGGCATTATTCCATTTCTTCATCAAAGAGCCATTTACATTCATTAAACTGGACAGCTATTGAATTTCATAATAGAATTATCCAGGCCTTCATTTCCTATTATGCCCTTAGTCACACAAATGAACTTTGTTATCACTTATCAGTAATAATCACTCATTGGGAATGTCATTTCTATACAGCTCTGAGATCGCCTAAGCCCATGGCAGACTGGCTCCCAATTCCTCCAAATGAATGCCTGGCAGCAGCTGCAATAAAAGTTCCATCATGTAGGACTAACCCCTTCAGGCTGTAGACAGAATAATTTGCTCATTCAACCAAGATCCACTGGTACTTGCTCCAAACCAACTCTTCTTGGGAGAGAGTTTAATAACACAGACACGAAATTCAAGAACCCCTCGATGTAGTGAGGGAGATATTTAACACCTGAAGCATGCCTCCAACTTGAAGTAGACTATGATAAATGTCATTAACATGGTACAATGTGCCATAAAAGCAGAAGGAAATAGTAGGTGTGATTGAGAGACTTCAGGCAGACATCTTGGAGAAGGTACTATTTGACTTGAATAGGACAAAAGATCTATGGTATTAGGAATGTTTCTCTGTTTTGTTCATTACTGTATCCTAAGTTCCTATAACTTTCATTGGCACATAGTAAGTGCTTAGTAAATAGTTATTGAATGAATGAGTAGATGTTTGAAATCAATAGGAATTTTACTTACAGGAAAAGGCAAAGAAAAAGAATTTCCCTTTTGAAAATGCTTACCCTCAAAACCAAAACAAACCTTTTGTTTGTTTAGCCTACCAAAACCCTTCCCTTGGCTCTCTATTTTCTTTAGGATGAAATACTGTCTCTGTTTTCCAGGCATGGTTGCTCGTGCCTATAATCGCAGCACTTTGGGAGGCTGAGGCAGCAGAATCACTTGGGGCCAGGAGGTCAGCAACCAGGGCAACATAGCAAGACCACATCTCTACATTTTTTCATTATTATTATTAGCAGAATGTGGTGGCACACACCTGTAGTCCCAGCTGCTCAGGAGTCTGAGGTAGGAGGATACTTGAGCCCAGGAATTTGAGGCTACAGTGAGTCGTGATGGAGCCGTGGCACTTCAGCCTGGACAATCCAGTCTCAAAAAAAGAAAAAAAAAGGAAAAAAGAGCCCATGTACTTTCCCTTTGTCTGCCCTCTTCACCGATAGCGTCATCTTCAGGCTGGTAACAGGATGGTGACATAGGTTTCAGGCATCACAAAATCCAGAGGAAGAAGAGGAACTTCCTCTCTCTGTAGAATAAGGAAATATTTTCCAGAATTCTCCACAATACTTTCCCTTATCCACTTGGCCATCCCTAAATCAGTCACTAGCAAGGGGGATGATAGTCCCATAAATAGTTTGGCTGATCATCTAAGGTAGAGTGGAAGTTGGTGACCGTTTACGTTAGTTACTGCAGTATGGTCTTGCTGTCACTCCTCAGCACCCAGAATCAGATGCCTTATGTCTCTGTGAATCTGCTTTTGTGACCCTTCCCATGAAACTCACAACCATTTCCATACCCTAGACATTGTCGCTACCAATAAATGTGTCTCTCTATAGTTTCAATTTCAAGGATCTCACCCTCTGACTTTCTATATTTCCAGCTAACTTTATTTAATATCAACTCCAATAATCTTTAAATGCCACAGGGACCTGTATTCCACTGATGATCCTACAGCATTCCTTTTCACAATCTTCCATCCCTTTGTTCTTAACTCTTCCATACCCAGCTTAAATATCATGGTCAATCATTATAATCACTCCTTTGCATATCTCCTGGACTCCCTTGCTCCCTTCACTTCATGGTACCCTCTTGGCAAATCTGCTGTCATGCTTATATCCAACTCTCTGCTTACTCAGTACCTGAAATAAGAGCCTGAGTAGGACTGGAGAAAAATACATAACAACATTAATTAGTCTTAGTCTACACTTAATGAATCTTTGCTGCTGAATAGTAAAGTTGCTTAGCAGTTACAGTGTATTTCTCCAGTCCATTTTACGTCTCATTTTCTGAGATGACCTCCATCAGATCTGCTGTCTCCTAAAACCTTCAATACCTCCTTTTGATTTTTTGTTTGTTTTTTCTGCAAATGCTCTTTTGCAGTGCTTCTTTTCCAGCTGCTTACTTTGCTTCTTATTTCACTGAGAAATCAAAGGCAAGTAGAGAACTTCCATATGTTCCCACCACCCCATCTAGCCCCTAGCTACATCTGTGCTCACACCTCTGCTTTCTCTGCTAATGGGGACGAGTCTGTGGTCCTAGCAGACTCATTCTTCCTATTGTGCAGTAGATTCCATCTCTTCTCATCAACTGAAAGACATTTCCCCCAGAAATTCTCCCATTCTATATTCTGCATCACCAACTTTTTTATTTTATTTTATTTTATTTTACTAGATCGGGAGTAATTTTGCCATCCCCCTTCCACAAGGGACATTTGGCAACGTCAGGAAACTTTTGCGGTTATCACAACCCAGGAAAGTGGCAGGGCGCGCTACTGGCCTCTAGTGGATAGAATGCTAGGAATGTTTCTAAACATCTTAGAGTGCAGGGGACCGCCCTTCATAACAAAGAATTATTCTGCCCAAAATGTCAATAGTGCCAAACTGAGAAACCCTGTACTAGGCCATTCCTACAAGCACATAAACACACACACACAAGTGCTATTATTTCTCCCATTTTAAAAATCACCCTCCTGTGACTTCACATACCCTTCCAATTTCAATCCTATTTTCTGCTACCCTTTACTGAAAACTCCTCAAAAGTCTTATCTAATCTCATTGTTTCCACTTGCTTTCCTCTAAGTCTCACTTAGACTTTTCCAATCTGGCTGTGACCCAATATCCCATTGGAATTGCTTTGGTCAAGATCACAAATGGTCTCCATGTTGTCAAGTCCCAGGGTCAGTTCTCAGCAGCACATGATTGAACTGATAACTCCCTTTTCCTAGAAGTGTCTCCTTCATTTGACTTCTAGAATACACTCTCTCCTTGTTTTCTATTTTTTTAGACTTGTGCAAATTACTTTTTTTTACTTTTTTATTGATACATAATTGTACATATTTGTGCAGTACATATCATACTTTGATACACGCATATAATATGTAATGATCAAATCACACATACAATGTGTAAATAATGAAAGAGAAGACATTTCAAATCTTCTCTTCTAGCTGTTTTGAAATATACAGTACATTGGTGTTAACTATATTCACCCTACTGTGCTACCAAACTGTAGAACTTTTTCCTTCTATCTAACCATGTGTTTGTATCCATTAACTAATCTCTCTGCATCCTCACCCAGCCTCTGGTAACTATCATTCCACCCTCTGCCTCTATGAGATCAACATTTTACAGGTCTGACGTATGAGTGAGAACATGCAATATTTGTCTTTCTGTGCCTGGCTTTTTTCACTTCATCTAATTTTAATAATTCCCCCTCAGTCTCCCTTTCTGCTTGCCCATATACTGACCTCTAAATGTTGGAGTTTGTGAAGCTCAGCTCTTGCACTTTTCTCTTGTATGGACTCATTCTCTGGGTGGCCTCATTCAGTCCTGTGAGCTCAAATATCATCTATATACTGATAAATCCCACATTTTTATCTCTAGCCTGGATCTCTCCCCTGAACTACAACTCATGTATCAAATTGCCTATTTAGCAGCTCCATCTGAATATTTAAAATGCATATAAAGCTTGGCATGTCCAAACTGAGCTTCAGATCTTTCCCTCAAATACTGCTGCTTCCTCAGTCTCATTCTTCAAAGTAAACAATTCTAGTCTTTCATTTCCTTAAGGTAAAACCTTGGTATAACCTTTGATTCTACTCTTTCATACTTGAATTTGACCTGTCAGCAAAATCTTACTAAGCTCTATCTTTAAAATATGGTAGAGAGGCATACCTCAAAGATATTCTGGGTTCAGTTCCAGACCACAATAATAAAGCATATATCACAATAAAGTGAATATTGCAATAAAGTGAGTCACACAAGTTTTTTGGTTTCCCAGTACATAGAAAAGTTATGTTTACACTATACTATAACCTATTAAGTGCACAATAGCATTCTGTCTTTAAAACTGTACTTAACGGCCAAGCACAGTGGTTCACACCTGTAATCCCAGCACTTTGGGAATCTGAGACAGGTGGATCACCTGAGGTCATGAATTCGAGACCAGCCTGGCCAACATGGTGAAAACCCATCTCTACTAAAAATACAGAAATTAGCCAGGTGTGGTGGCGGGTGTCTGTAATCCCAGTTACTTGGGAGGCTGAGGCAGAAGAATCACGAACCCAGGAGGCAGAGGTTGCATTGAGCCAAGATTATGCCATTGCATTCTAGCCTGGGCAACAAAAGCAAAACTGTCTCCAAAAAAAAAAAAAAAAAGTACTTATCTTAATTTTAAAACACTTTCTTTTTGTTGTTTTGTTGTTGAGACAAGGTCTGACTCTGTCACCCAGACTGAAGTGTAGTGGTGTGATCTCGGCTCACTGCAGCCTCCACCTTCTGGGCTCAAGTGATCCTCCCACCTCAGTCTCCCGAGTAACTGGGACCACAAGTGTGTACTGCCACACCTGGCTAATTTTTGTATTTTTTGTTTTTTAATTTTTTTGAGACAGACTCTCACTCTGTTGCCCAGGCTGGAGTGTAGTGGCACAATCTCTTCTCACCGCAACCTCCACCTCTCAGGTTCAAGCAATTCTCCTGCCTCAGCATCCTGAATAGCTGGGATTACAGACACATGCCACCATGCCTGGCTAATTTTTTTATTTTTAGTAGAGACAGGGTTTTGCCATGTTGGCTTAGCTGGTCTCAAACTCCTAACCTCAAGTGATTAGCCCTCCTCAGCCTCCCAAAGTACTGGAATTACAGGCCTGAGCCACCACTCCTGGCCTGAGATGGAGTTTCGCCATGTTGCCCAGGCTGGTCTCAAACTCCTGAGCTCAAGTGATTGGCCCACCTCTGCCTCTAAAAGTGCTTACAGGTGTGAGCCACTATATCTGACCTAAAAATACTTTATTGCTAAAAAAAAAAAAAAAAAAAAAAAAAAAAAAAAAAATGCTAACAATCATGTGAGCCTTCAGCAAGCCATAATCTTTTTGCTGGTGAAGGCTCAATGTTAATGGCTGCTGACTGATCAGGGTGGTATCTGCTAACGGGTGGGGTGGCTGTCTTAAAATAAGACAATGTAGCATTTGCCACATGAATCAACACTTCTTTTCGTGAAAGATTTATCTGTAGTATGCAGCACTATTTGATAGCATTTTATCAATAGTAGAATATCTTTAAAATTGGACTCAGTCCTCTCAAACCCTCCTCCTGCTTTATCAACTAAATTTATGCCCTATTCTAAATCCTTTGTTGTTATTTCTACCATGTTAACAGTATCTTCATCAGGAATAGATTCCATCTCAAGAAACCACTTTCTGGCTAGGCACAATGGCACACACCTGTAGTCCCAGAACTTTGCAAGGCCAAGGTGAGAGAATCACTCGAGCTTGACCATTCTAAACAGCATGGGCAACATAGTAAGACCCCCATCTCCTCAAAAACATTCTTTTTAATTAGCTGAGTATGATGGTGCACACGTGTAGTACTAGTTACTTGGAAGGCTGAAGCAGGAGGATGGCTTGAGCCTAGGAGGTCAAGGTTGCAGTAAGCCATGATTGCCAGCCTGGGCAACATAGCGAGATTCTGTCTCTATTAAAAATGATAATAATAGGCCAGGCGCGGTGGCTCACGCCTGTAATACCTGCACTTTGGGAGGCCAAGGTGGGTGGATCACGAGGTCAAGAGATTGAGACCATCCTGGTCAACATGGTGAAACCCCTTCTCTACTAAAAATACATAAAATCAGCTGAGCATGGTGGTGCATGCCTGTAATCCCAGCTACTCAGGAGGCTGAGGCAGGAGAATTGCCTGAACCCAGGAGGCGGAGGTTGCGGTGAGCCGAGATCATGCCATTGCACTCCAGCCTGGGTAACAAGAGCGAAACTCCATCTCAAAAAATAAATAAATAAATAAATAAATAATAAAGAGGCCAGGTAAGGTGGATCACACCTGTAATCCCAGCACATTGGGAGGCTGAGGCAGGAGGATCACTTGAGGTCAGGAGTCTGAGACCAGCTTGGTCAACATGGTGAAACCCCATCTCTACTAAAAATACAAAAATTAGCTAGGCGTGGTGGTAGACACCTGTAATCCCAGCTACTCGGAAGGCTGAGGCAGGAGAATCGCTTGAGCTTGGGAGGTTAAGGCTGTAGTGAGCAGAGATCACATCACTGCACTCCAGCCTGGGTGACAGAGCAACACTCCACCTCAAAAATAAAAGGAAAAGAAATCACTTATTTGCTCATCCATAAAAAGCAACTCTGCATCCATTTAAGTTTTATCATGAGATTGCAGCAATTGAGTCACACCTTCAGGTTCCATTTCTAATTCTAGTTTTCTTGCTATTTCCATCACATCTGCAAAAGTCTTGAACCCCTAAAGTCATCCACAAGGTATGGAGTCAATTTCTTCCAAACTCCTGTTAATGTTGGTATTTTGGCTTCCTCCCATGAACCACAAATATTCTTAATGGCATCTAGAATGGTGAATCCTTTCCAGAAGGTTTTCAATGTACTTTGCCCAAATTCATCAGCAGAATCTACCTATGGTAGCTATAGCCTTATGAAATGTAATTGTAAAAAATAAGACTGGCAGGTTTAAATTACTCCTTGATCCATGGGCTGCTGAAAGGATGTTGTATTAGCAGGCATGAAAACAACATTCGTCTCCTTGTACGTCTCTGTTAGAGCTCTTGGGTGAGTAAATGCATTGTGAATGAGTATAAGCAGTAATCCTTCTTCTCCTTCTTCTTCTCCTTCTCCTTCTTCTTCTCCTCCTTCTCCTTCTTCTTATTCTTCCCCTTCTTCTCCTTCTTCTTCTCCTTCACCTTCTTCTTCCTCTTCATCTTCCTCCTTCTCCTTCTTCTTCTGCTTCTCCTTCTTCTCCTTCTTCCTCCTTCTCCTTTTTCTTCCTCTTCGTCCCTCTTCCTCTTCCTCCTCCTCCTCCTCTTCCTCTTGTTCTTGTTCTTCTTCTTGTTGTTGTTGTTGTTCTTCTTCCTCTCAGCAACCTTTTGGAATCTCTTTTTTCTGATCAATAAGTCTCAACAGTGGACTAAAAAATTCAGTACAGGTCAGGAACAACAGCTCACACCTCTAATTCCAGCATTAGGCGTTGGAGTCGGGAGTATCTCTTGAAGCCAGGAGTTTGGGATCAGCCTGGGCAACATAGCAAGGTCCTGTCTCTACAAAAAATAATTTTTTAAAAAATTGGCCAGGCGTGGTGGCTCACACCTGTAATCCCAGCACTGGGAGGCCAAGGTGGGCTGATCACCTAAGGTCAGGAGTTTGAGACCAGTCTGGCCAACATGGGGAAACCCTGTCTCTACTAAGAGAAAAAAATACAAAAATTAGTCAGGTATGGTGGCATGCATGTGTAATCCCAGCTTGGGAGGCTGAGGCAGGGGAATTGCCACCTGAGAGACAGGGTGCAGTGAGCTAGGATTGCACCATTGCACTCTAGCCTGGGCGACAGAGTGAGACTCTGTTTCAAAAATTTTTTTAAAAATTGAGTTTGGGTGCAAGGCAGCTACTGACAGCAGAGTGCAGCGGCTGAAGGCTGGTGAGTCAGAGCCATGATATTCCAGACTGAGGGTCTCACACTGAAGCTGGACCTGGAGGAGATGAAACAGAAGATGCACAAGGATGTGATCTCTTCCGTACGGAACTTCCTCATCTATGTGGCCCTACTGCGAGTCACATCTTTTATCTTAAAGAAACTGGACAGAGGCCAGTCGTGGTGGCTCACACCTGTAATCCAAGCACTTTGGAGGCCAAGGCGGGTGGATCACCTGAGGTCAGGAGTTCAAGACCAGCCTGACCAACATGGTGAAACTTCGTCTTTATTAAAAAGAAAAAAAAAAAAAGAAAAAGAAAGAAAGAAAAAAGAAAGAAACTGGACAGAATACAAAGATTGGGCATCCCGTATGAATGCATTATCATGAAGTTTCTACTCTCTGCAAGTGAAAAGGCCTAGAAAGATATAAGAGACTCTTTGAATGGACATAAAAATTCTGCTTCTTAAGAGCAAGTCTGACTCTAGTAACTGACCTTTATAGCTAAAATATAAAACTATTAGGAAGTATAAAAAAAAATAAAAGAATTAGCTGGGTGTGGTGGCACATACCTGTGGTCCCAGCTACTTGGGAGACTAAAGTGGAAGGATCACTTGGCCCAAGAGAGCAAGACTGCAGTAAGCTGTGATTGCACAACTACACTCCAGCCTGAATCATAGAGAAAGACCCCGTCTCAAAAAATGCATACAAGCTGGGAGAGGTGGCTCAAATATATAATCCCAGCACTTTGAGAGGCCAAAGGAAGCGGGCACATCACTTGAGGTAAGGAGTTCAAGACCAGCCTGGCCAAGATGGCAAGCTCCTATCTCTACTAAAAATACAAAAATTAGCCAGGCATGGTGGCACGTGCCTATAATCCCAGATACTCAGGAAGCTGGGACAGGAGAATCGCTTGACGCCAGGAGCCAAGATCACACCACTGCATTCCAGCCTGGGCAACAGAACAAAACTCCATCTAAAAAAAATACACACACACACACACACACACACACACACACACAAACACAAACACACACAGAGTGTGGAGATGGAGATATATATATATATATATGTATATATGTATATATATATATACACATATATATGTATATATGTATATGTATATATATATATACACACATATATATATGTATATATGTATATATGTATATATATATATATATGGAGATATATATATATATATATATATATATATATATATCTCCATACTGTAAAAAAGAGATGTGCTCTCATCCAGACTTTGTTGTTTCATTTCTAGAGCACAGGGAGAGTAGAGAGCATAATTCTCAAAGGCCTTAGGATTTTCATAATTATCAATGTGGAACTGGTTGCAACTTAGTCACTAGCTGCATTAGCCCTAGCGAGAGAGTCAGCCACTTCCTTGAAGCTGTGAAGCCAGGCATTGACTTCTGTCTAGCTGTATAAGTCCTAGATGGCATCTTCTTCCAATAGAATGTTGTTTCATCCTCACTGAAAATCTGTTGTTTTGCCTTCAGATCAGTGATGTCAAAGAAAAAGAAAAGAAAATCTGTTTAGTGTGCCCAGCTTCATCACTATCTCAGCCAGGTCTTCTGCATAACTTGCTGCAGCTTCTACATCAGCACTTGCTGCTTCACCTTGTACTTTTATGCCATGGATATGGTTTCTTTTCTTTTTTAAACTAACTATTTAGGAAGACTTCACCCAAATAAATTTAATTTTTTTATTTTTTATTTTATTTTATTTTTGAGACAGAGTCTCACTCTGTTGCCAGGCGCCAGGCTAGAGTGCAGTGGCATGATCTTGGCTCACTGCAACCTCCACCTCCCAGGTTCAAGCAATTCTCCTGCCTCAGCCTCCTGAGTAGCTGGGACCACAGGTGCACGTCACCATGCCCAGCTAATTTTTGTATTTTAGTAGAGATGGGATTTCACTATGTTGGCCAGGATTGTCTCAGTCTCTTGACCTCATGATCTGCCCACCTCAGCCTCCCAAAGTGTTGAGATTACAGGCGTGAGCCACCGCGCCAGGCCTGGTTTCTTTTCTTAAACCTCATGGACCAACCTCTTCTAGCTCCAAACTTGTCTCCTGAAGCTTCCTCAACTCCCGTAGCCTTCATAGAAGTGCTCTGGATAAGGTTTTGACTTAAAGGCATGTTGTGGCTGGTTTGATCTTCTATCCAGATCACTCCTACATCAGTAAGGCAGTTTTGCTTTCTTATTATTCATGTGTTCACTGAAGTAGCACTTTATTTATAAATGTTACCTAGGCTGGTTTCAAAGTCCTGGCCTCAAGCAATCTTCTGGTCTGTCTCCCAAGTAGCTGGGATTACACGTGTGTACCACGATCCCCATCAACACTTTTAATTTCCTGCAAGAACTTTTCCTTTGCATTCACAACTTTGCGAACTGGCACAAGAGGCCTAATTTGCAGCTTATCTCTGCTTTTGACATGCCTTCCTCACTAAATAATAATTTCTAGGTTTCGATTTATAGTGAGAAATGGCTAGGCACACTGGCTCACTCCTGTAATCCCAGTGCTTTGGGAGGCCAAAGCAAGAAGATCACTTAAGGCATGAAGTTCAAAGCCAGCTTGGGCAACATAGCAAGGATTCCCCCACCCATCTCTACAAAAAGTTAAATAGGCTGGGCACGGTGGCTCATGCTTGTAGTCCCAACAATTTGGGAACCCAAAGCAAGAGGATCAGTTGAGCTCAAGATTTCAAAATCAGTCTGGGCAACACGGTGAGACCTCCACATTTCTACAAAAAATAAATAAATATGGCTGGGTGCAGTGGCTCATGCCTGTAATCCCAGCACTTTGGGAGGCTGAGGCGGGTGGATCACCTGAGGTCAAGAGTTTAAGACCAGCCTGGCCAACATGGTGAAACCCCTTCTCTATTAAAAATACAAAAAACTAGCCAGGCACAGTGGCAGACACCTGTAATCTCAGCTACTCGGGAAGCTGAGGCAGGAGAATTGCTTGAATCTGGGAGGCAGAGGTTGCAGTGAGCTAAGATCGTGCCATTGCACTTCAGCCTGGGTGACAGAGCAAGACTCTATCTCAAAAATAAATAAATAAATATCAAAAAAATTAAAATAAATAATAAAAGCAAAGTGAGAGAGAGACAACTCTTCCTTTCACTTGAACACTTAGACACCATCGTAGGGTTATTAGTTGGCCTAATTTCAATATTGTTGTGTCTCAGGGAATAGGTAGGCCTGAGGAGAGAGACAGGGGACTGCTGGTTGGTGGAGCAGTCAGAACACATACAACATTTACTGATTATGTTCACCATTTGATATGGGCACAGCTTGTAGCATTCCCAAAACAATTTCAGTGGTAACATCAAAGATCACTGATCACATATCACCATAACAGATAATAATAATGACAAAGTTTATTAATACTTTTGCTTGTTTGGTTTTCTTTTCTTTTTTTAATAAATTGATACGGGGTCTCACTATGATGCACAGGCCGGTTTCAAACTCCTGAGCTCAAGTAATCTGCCCACCTTGGCATCCCAAAGTGCTGGGACTATGGACATGAGTCATCACATTTCTTTTCTTTTCTTTTCTTTTTTTGAGACTGAGTTTCACTCTTGTTGCCCAGGATGGAGTGTAATGGCGTGATCTTGGCTCACTGTAACCTCTGCCTCCTGGGTTCAGGCGATTCTCCTGCCTCAGCCTCCTGAGTAGCTAGGGTTACAGGCGCCCACCACCACCCCCGGCAATTTTTTGTTGTTTTTTTACTAGAGACAGGGTTTCACCATGTTGGCCAGGCTGGTCTCGAACTCCTAACCTCAGGTGATCCTCCCTTCTTGGCCTCCCAAAGTGCTGGGATTACAGGCGTGAGTTACCATGCCCAGCCCCATGTTTGGTTTTCTTTACAGACAGAGTCTCGCTCTGTCACCCAGGCTGAGGCACAGTGTCATAATCATAGCTTACTGCGGCCTCAAACTCCTGGACTCAAGCGATCCTCCAGCCTCAGCCTCTGAGCAGCTGCGACTACAGGTGCATGCCACCACATTCAGCTAAGACAAAGTTTAAATATTGTGAGAATTACCAAAATGTAACACAAAGACATGAAGTGAGCACATGCTACTGGAAAAATGGCACCAATAGACTTGCTGGTTGCAGGGTTGCCAAAAACCTCAAATTGGGGGGAAAACCCCACAATGTCTACAAAACACAATAAAGTGAAACACAATAAAAATAAGGTGTGCAGCTGGGCCCAATAGCTTACACCTGTAATCCCAGCACTTTAGGAGGCCAAGGAGGGTGGGCAGAGGTCAGAATTCTTATAATATTTACTCTGCTCCAATTAATGTAGTGTCCTTGCTGTTTCCATATTACACCAAGCACACTCCAGCCACAGGGTCTTTGCACTCGTTCTTCCCTGTACCTGGAATGCTTTCCTCTTGGTGAAAATACAAGGTCTTTGCTTAAATATCAGCTTTTCAGAGGGGCTTCCTGAACTTCTCTATCCCATTGATACTTCCCATCCTCCTTTCTTGCTTTATTTTTACTTTTATCTTGAGATGGAGTCTTGCTCTGTTGCCAGGCTGGAGTGCAGAGGCACGATCTTGGCTCACTGCAACCTCTACCTCCCAGGTTCAACCAATTCCCCTGCCTCAACCTCCTGAGTAGCTGGGACTACAGACGCGCACCACCATGCCAAGCTAATTTTTGTATTTTTAGTAGAGATGGAGTTTCACTATGTTGGCCAGGATGGTCTCCATCTCTTGACCTGGACATGTATATCACCATTACTCCTGCTGGCTCCATGTCTAGAACACCTGTGCTTTCTACCTAATTTTAGGTGTCTGATTTCTCCTTCAGGGCAGAAATGATAGTTGACTTCTCTGTGTCCCTAGGACTAGCCATAGGGTCCAGCACATATCAGGTACTCTATAAATGGTTCTTGGACTAAAATTTTGTCTATTTCTACCTGTTTCCTGTCGTTTCATATTTCTCATTCTCTCCATAATTCCAGTGTAGCCAAAATACCTTAGTAAATGTATTAGAATACATGTCTCTGTGGTGTTATAATTAAGAGCACAGGCTTTGGAACCGAATAGGCTTAGTCTTGGCTCTGTTACTTAGTGGTTATGACTTTGAGCAAGACAGTTTACTTCTCTGAGCCTCACTTTCTTCATTGGTAAAATGAAAATCATAATACCACAAGAGGTCACAGTGAAGATTAAACTCAATAGTGTATACAAAGCCCTAGCACTCTAGCACATCATAGCTACGTGAACGATAACAGTGGTATTTCCTAGCCAATATCAGCGACTGTATCTTTAGCATCTAGAGAATATAGGCATTGTCAGAGAAGGAAATGATTAGAGACAGGGCTGGTGAAGTCAGTTGGAGCCACATTATGAAGGGTTAAGCAGTTTAGCCTTTATTCTTTAAATAATGACAAATAATAAAAGAGTTATGGTAACACCTAAAGCTAAGAGCAAGTCAAAGACAATATTTTTGAGCACCAAATGAGGAAGGCCAGGAGAGCTGCCTGTGGCCATGTTAACAACTCATTGAACCTTATGGTAACTGACATCAGTTATGAACTCAGGCTATAGTTGCATGATGTCAGCCTTTCAGATGAAAACGGAAATTTCAGTCAAACATCTGGTTGTTTAGTCTACTCAACATCAAAGACCTGGCTGTTCTGAAACTTTCAGATGTTTGGCTGAATGGTTTAGTTTTCATCTTCATCTACGGGGCCTGGTAGGCACAATCACTAAGATTTTTGTCAGCTTTGGGCTTGAGGTTTTTTTTTCTTTCTTTCTTTCTTTTAATTATGGAAGCATTTCTATAACAACATAAAAGAATTTAAAAAAGAAAGAAAAACAATGGTGGGGTTAAGGCGGAAGGATCGCTTGAGGACGAGAGTTTGAGCCCAGCCTGGGCAACAAAGAGAGTCCCTGTCTTTACTAAAAATAAAAGAATTGGTTGGGCATGGTGGCACATACCTATAGTCTCAGCTACTCAGGAGGCTGAGACAAAAGAATCCCTTGAGCATAGGAGTTTGAAGTTATACTGAGCTATGATCGCACTACTGCATTCCAGCCTGAATGACAGAGCAAGACCCTTTTTCTAAGAAAAAAAAGAAAAAAGAAACAAACAAAGAAAAATAAAACCTTCCTAATTATACCTCATTAAAACAACTGGTTTTATTTTTGCATGTTCCCTTAATAGAAATGTAAAGTTTACATTGCTTAACCACAAGAACATTTGTTTGTGCCCTTTTCATTGCACTTATTATTATGTTTGATTTAAATGTAATTCATATTTTTTGTATTTTTTTATAGAGTCCAGGTTTTTCTATGTTGCCCTGGCTGGTCTAAAACTCCTGGGCTCAAGTCATCCTCCGGCCTCAGCCTCCCAAAGTGCTAGTATTATAGGCATGAGGCACTGTGCCTGGCCTCATATTTTAAAATAATTACTACATAATATTATCAACTGGATATGCTAGAATCTACTAAATTTGAACATTCTGGGGTTGCTGAAAAGTTTTATGCCTCTAACTTTTCATTAAGATAAACATCCAAGTCAGGCGTGGTGGCTCATGCCTGTAATCCTAGCATTTTGGGAGGCCGAGGTGGGCGGATCATGAGGTCAAGAGATCGAGACCATCCTGGCCAACATGGTGAACCCCGTCTCTACTAAAAATAAAAAAATTAGCCAGGCATGGTGGCACGTGCCTGTGGTCCCAGCTATTCAGGAGGCTAAGTTGGAAGAATCTCTTGAACCCAGAAGACAGAGGTTGCAGTGAGCCAAGATTGTGCCACTACACTCCAGCCTGGCGACAGAGCAAGACTCCGTCTCAAAAACAAAAAAAAAGATAAACATCTGTTTTTGTTTACAATAATTTCATACGATAGCCAATTAAAAGCCAACGCATTGGCCAGGCATGGTGGCTCACACCTGTAACTCCAGCACTTTGGGAGGCCTAGGCAGGTGAATTACCTGAGGTCAGGAGTTCGTGACCAGCCTGACCAACATCGTGAAACCTCATCTGTACTAAAAATATGAAAAAGAAAATTAGCTGTGCATGGTGGCATGCACCTGTAATCCCTGCTACTCCAGAGGCTGAGGCAGAAGAATCGCCTAAACCCAGGAGGCCAAGGTTGCAGTGAGCAGAGATTGTGCCATTGCACTCCAGCCTGGGTGACAAGAGCAAAACTCCCTCTCGAAAAATAATCATGATAATAATAAAATAAAAGTCAAAGCATTTTTATGACTAAAGATGTCTTAATTCATTTTGTGCTGCTACAGCAGAATACCTGATACTGGGTAATTTATAAAGTACAGAGATTTAGTTTTCACAATTTTGAGACTAGGAAGTCCAAGACTGAGGGTTCAGCATCTGAAGAGGGCCTTTGTGCTGCATCATCTTTTGGCAGAAGATGGAAAGGCAGGAGAGGACGAGAGAGAGCAAGAGAGCAGACTTGCAGTGTTAAACCTTGTTAAAATTGGCGTTAATTCATTTATGAGGTTGGAGCCCTCATGACCTAAATGCCTCCCATTAGACTCCACCTCCCAACACTTGCATTGAGGATTAAGTTTCCAAAACACGCTTTTTGGGAGACATATTAAAACCATAGCAACAGCCTGGGCATGGTGGCTCACCCCTGTAATCCCAGCACTTTGGGAGGCCAAGACGGGTGGATCACCTGAGATCAGGAGTTGGAGACCAGTCTGGCCAACATGATGAAACCCTGTCTCTATTGAAAATATAAAAATTAGGCTGGGCGCGGTGGCTCAAGCCTGTAATCCCAGCACTTTGGGAGGCCGAGGCGGGTGGATCACGAGGTCAAGAGATCGAGACCATCCTGGTCAACATGGTGAAACCCCGTCTCTACTAAAAATACTAAAACTTAGCTGGGCATGGTGGCGTGTGCTTGTAATCCCAGCTACTCAGGAGGCTGAGGTAGGAGAATTGCCTGAACCCAGGAGGCGGAGGTTGCGGTGAGCCGAGATCGCGCCATTGCACTCCAGCCTGGGTAACAAGAGCGAAACTCCGTCTCAAAAAAAAAAATATATATATAAAAATTAGCCAGTGTGTGGTGGCAAGTGCCTATAATCCCAGCTACTTTGAAGACTGAGGCAGGAGAACCATTTGAATCTGGGAGGCAGCGGGTGCACTGAGCTGAGATCACACCATTGCACTCCAGCCTGGGCAACAGAGCGAGACTCTGTCTCAAAACAGACAAACAAAAAAGAACAAAAATACAGCAACAGATTTCTATATTGCAAATGAATTATACTACTTTAAACTGATATCAACAATGTATGTGTTCCCACAATAGACTTCCCACATAAGATTTCACCACAATCTTATCACCATTGATGTTATCATTTCAATGTTTTAATTTCTGGCCAATTGAGCCAGTTCTAACATAATATATATAACTATATATCTATCCCTTCTCCTCTCCCAAAACATCAATACAATGAGAATAAATGATTGTGGTTTTTAAAATCTTTTTGACAGGGTCTCACTTTGTCAAATGCTGGAGTGCAGTGGCAAGATCTCAGCTCACTGCAACCTCTATCTCCTGGATTCAAGTGATTCTCCCACCTCAGCTTCCTGAGTAACTGGGACTACAGTCATGCACAACCACGCCTGGCTAAATTTTTTTTGGAGGCGGGGGTGGTATTTTTTGGTAGAGATGGGGTTTCACCATGTTGGCCAGGCAGGTCTCAAACTCCTGACCTCAAGTGATCCACCTACCTCACCCTCCCAAAGTGCTGGGATTACAGGCCACTATGCCTGGCCCCAATGAGAACAAATGATTGTTTTAAAAGTATAAACTCAGCTGGGCATAGTGGCTCACAACTGTAATCCCAGCACTTCGGGAGGCTGAAGCAGAAGCCTCACTCAAGTCCAGGAGTTTGAGACCACGCTAAGCAACATAGCAAGACCCCATTTAAAAAGACCAAAACTGGCTGGGCATGGTGGCTCATGTCTGTAATCCCAGCACTTTGGAAGGCAGAGATGGGAGGATCATTTGAGATCCGGAGTTCAAGATCAGCCTGGCCAACATGGTGAAACCCTATCTCTACTTTAAAAAAATAAATAAATAAATAAATAAATACAGCCGGGCACGGTGGCTCACGCCTATAATCCCAGCACTTTGGGAGGCCGAGGCGGGTGGATCACGAGGTCAAGAGATCAAGACCATCTTGGTCAACAAGGTGAAACCCCGTCTCTACTAAAAATACAAAAATTAGCCGGGCGTGGTGGTGCACGCCTGTAGTCCCAGCTACTCAGGAGGCTGAGGCAGGAGAATTGTTTGAACCCAGGAGGCAGAGGTTTCGGTGAGCCAAGATCGTGCCATTGCACTCCAGCCTGGGTAACCAGAGCGAAATTCTGTCTCAAAAAAAAAAAAAAAATACAAAAATTAGCCTGGTATGGTGTCAGGAGCCTGTAATCCCAGCCACTCAGGAGGCTGAGGTAGGAGAATAGCTTGAGCCTGGGAGGTGGACATTGCAGTGAGTTAAGATGGCACCACTGCACTCCAGCCTGGACAACAGAGCAAGATCCTGACTAAAAAAAAAAAAAAGGAAAGGAGAGGAGAAGGAAAAAAGAACACTAGGAGATAAAGAAAGTATGCTGCAGCTTTAGGGAAAAATAATAGTATCAATCAAGGTATAGGGATATAATTGGAATGATATTAAATGCCTTAACAACAAACACTAGAAATATAAAGTAGCAATACCTTAAAAATCCTGTGTAAAACTTTTTTTTAACTTAGAATTCTATATCTGGAGAACTACTAATCAAGTATGAAAGGAAAATTAAGACATACTGAGACTTGCAAAGTCTCCAAAAAATTACTTTGCATAACTTTGTTTTGGAAAGCTACTATAGGATGTGTGCCACCAAAATAAGAGAGTAAACCGAGGCTGGGCACAGTGGCTCACACATGTAACCCCAGCACTTTGGGAGTCCACAGTGGGAGAATCACTTGAACCCAGGAGTTCGAGACCAGTCTGAGCAATATAGGGAGACCCTATCTCTACAAAAAAAAAAAAAAAAACAATAATAATAAATAGCTGAGCATAGTGGCATGTGCCAGCAGTCGTAGTTATTTAGGAGGCTGAGGCAGGAGGATCCCTTCAGTCCAAGAGTTGGAGGTGTCAGGGAGCTATAATTGCACCACTGCACTCCAGCCTGGGCAACAGAGCAAGACGCTGTCTCAAAAAAAAAAAAAAAGAAAGAAAGAAAGAAAAAGAGTAAACTAGTAAACTCAAAAAAGAGAAAGACCATGGATTCTTAAAGGAGAAAAAATATTTTTCATGGAGATATAAACTAGAAAAAAAAATAATAACAAAAAGGTACAAAGAGGAAATAAACAGCAGAGTCTAAGAGAATCCTCACAATGGTGATAAAGGGTAATCCTAGAATGACAGCTGTTCAGCATGAATAAAGATTAGACTAGGAAAGTAGAGGACTTCCAGAGCTACCTGTTCAGAAAAACAAATGGAACAGATAAATTATCTGACTATGTTTAATCATGTAGAAAACGTGATATAGAGAATTGAGCAAAATGGTGGGGCATGGTGGCTCATGCCTGTAATCCCAACACTTTGGGAGGCTGAGGTGGCAGATCACCTGAGGTCAGGAGTTTGAGACCAGCCTGACTAACATGGCAAAACTCTATTTTTACTAAAAAGACAAAAATTAGCCAGGCATGGTGGTGCACACCTGTAATCCCAGGTACTTGGGAGGCTGAGGCAGGAGAATTGCTTGAACTCCAGGGGGAGGGAGGGAGGTTGCAGTGGGCCGAGATTGTGCCACTGTACTCTAGCCTGAGTGACAGAGTGAGACTCCATCAAAAAAAAAAAGAGAGAGAGAAAGAGAGAATTTAGTGTAAAAAAAAAATTTAATATCTCATCAAGAACAATTAAAAGCAACTGTATAACAAAAGAAAAGAAAACTAATATCTCCAGCAAGAAAAATATATACAAGGAAATGCAATTATGGTATATTACTTAGCTTAGCAGTAAACAACATTCATAACTCAGTAAATTTTGATTTAGTCAAAAAATATATTTTAACTAGATTAGGGAAAAGTAGAGATCTAGAGTGATGAAAGAGGCTAAATCCTCATCTTTCATAGTAGAAATTCAAAAGATAATGTCTGAAATTGATAGGTTGAAAACAGTAAGTATACAAGCAAATTATCTATTTAATGAAAGTAAATGCCAGAATGGCTAAAACGTTTGGGGAGGGGGTTTGAGGTTAAAGATGAGCAAGGATAGGGAATCACATTTTTTAATCATAAGCCTTACAGTATCATCTGACTTTTTAAACCATGTCAGTATGTTACTTTGATTTTCAAACTTTAAAATTGACTTTTAAATATTATATCATTCATTTGAATTTGCTTAACTGAAAATTTTTACCATGTGTTTACATACTGACTATAAATTAATTAACAAATATTTTTGTATCTATTAGTTGTTTTGCCCAGTATGGGAGATAATCAAATGAGTAAAAGTAAATCTTTATCCTTAAAGGTGAAAGAGAATGATAAGTAATCAGATGGTTATTAAACAGATGACAAGTGCAAAAAATATGTGAGAAATATGGAGAAATACGTGAGAAATACGGAGGGCACTACAGGAGCAGAAAGGAAGACCTATCTGGCTTTACCTTGGGAGAAGTGGATCTGAGCTGCATCTTAGAGGAGGACAAGCTTAGCTTAGCTCTCTCAGCTCTTCTTAGGGAGAGCTTCCTAGGCAAATGGACTTGATGTGAAAAGTCCTGGAGGGGTCAGCAAGTTTCCTTTGCCAAGTTTGTGAAGGCCAAAAGGCAGGATTTATGTAATGTGGGATTTATCTCATCCTTTGTTCAATGTTATTTGAGTTGAGCCAAGTTTTGTGGCCTGCTGTGGTGTGTAGGAAAAATGTTGTCAAACCACGTTTTTCCTCTGCTCTCACACCACCACAACAATTATCAACAGAGAAGACTTCTGTGACCAAAGGTGTGGAGGGTTTCCCCACACACCAAGCAGCAGATACCAGCTGGGTATCCTGTAATACTGTCTACCCAGAGACAGTGTCAGATCCCATAGATTGAGGGCTCAGTCCCACAAAACTGTCCTCTCCTTCCTCCTAGTTGTACGTCCAGCTCTCTGAAACTTCGGACCGACTGACTTCAAGTTGGGGTTCCCACAATCCCCATTTTGGGTTTGATTAATTTGCTAGAGTGCTTCACAGAACTCAGGAAACACATTTACCAGTTTATTAGGAAGGATATTTTAAAGAATGAAAATAAACAGCCAAACGAAGACATACACAGAGTGAGGTCTGGAAGGGTCCCGAGCACAGGAGCTTTTGTCCCCTTGGAGTTGGTGTTGATCACCCTCCTGGCACATGGATTAAGTACTTCTGCACCTTCCTGTCAGCCCTCACATGGTCAGCTCTCTGGAAGCTCCTTGAACCTTGTCCTTTGGGCCTTTTATGGAGACTTCATTGGTTGTCTATGACTGAAGCATGCCAAAATGTGATTGGACAAAAGGATATGATGTAAACAGCAAGGCCTATCTGTTCAGATTCTTCTTGGCCTCTCTGTGCAGTATTCCTTCCTCCAGAGTATGGAACATGACCCCCTCTGAAATGAGGGTCTTAAGACCCACAATCAGAAAAGTAGGGGAATATAAGAGTCCTGTCTAGGGGCAGGTGAAAGGAGGGCAGGAGAAAGTCAGAAATATTCTGTTTCCTGAAACACCCAAAATTTTATTATAGAGAAGACTATAACAAGGGCAATGGGAATTATGAGCTAGGACCATGCATAAAAACCGATATATATATAATGCTACACGTGGACATTTTAAAATCTCAGAGTTGTGTCTGTTCTTAAAATGCAGCTGGGGTTCTGGCTTTGAGGTGGAAATAACGCAAACGACTGTAGATGGTGCAGCATCACAAATGCAAAGGCCAGGAAAACACTCAAGTATTCACTCTTTTGATACGTGTGTCCTCTAATGGCCAAGAGTAAAGATTTTTGCTTTTTAAAATCTTTGACCCAGCACTTTGGGAGGCCAAGGTGAGCAGATCACCTGAGATCAGGAGTTCGAGACCAGCCTGGCCAACAAGGCAAAACCCTGTCTCTATGAAACTACAAAAATATTAGCCAGTCATGGTGGTACATACCTGTAATCTCAGCTATTCGGAGGCTGAGGTGGATGAATCGCTTGAACCCGAGAGGTGAAGGTTGCAGTAAGCCAAGATCGTGCCACTGCACCCTAGCCTGGGCAACACAGCGATATTCTGTCTCAAAAAAAAAAAAAAAAAAAAAAAAAAAAAAAAAAAACTTTGAATTATCACCTTGGCTAAATGAATCACTATTATTTTATAATAACTTGTGACCCTATTTTGAGTAAATGTCTTAAACCTTTGCCATTTGACAAACTTTTTTCAGACTTTTGACCTCAGGCTAATTTTTTTTGGCTATTAGGCCCCAGAAGTCCATATCAGGCTTACTTGGTATGTAAAAATCACACAGGAAGCATTGTCAAATATGAAATGGTATTTAACTTCTTCAGGTTGGCTGGGCATGGTGGCTTACACCTGTTATCCCAGCACTTTGGGAGGCTGTGGGTAGATCACCTGAGGTCAGGAGTTTGAGAGAAACCTGGCCAACGTGGTGAAACCCCATATCTACTAAAAATACGAAAATTAGCAGGGTATGGTGGTGGGCACCTGTAATCCCAGCTACTCAGGAGGCTGAGACAGGAGAATTGCTTGAACCCAGGAGGCAGAGGTTGCAGTGAGCCAAGATTGTGCCATTGCTCCAGCCTGAGTGACAGAGCAAGACTCTGTCTCAAAAAAAAAGAAAGAAAAGAAAAAAAAAAAGCTTTCTTCAGGTTATATTTGTATAACTGTATTATTAATATGTGTTCCAAAATTCCATGAGATTCCTAAGATTCTGGTATGTCAGTATGTGTTACCAGTAATAATTGTGATTATTATGTTAGATTGTTATATGCCACAGAGATAAGCAAATTTCTTCTTCTTCTTTTTTTTCGAGACGGAGTCTAGCTCTGTTGCCCAGGCTGGCACCATCTTGGCTCACTGCAATCTCCGCCTCCAGGGTTCAAGCAATTCTTCCTGCCTTAGCCTTCCAAGTAGCTGGGATTACAGGCACTGGCCATCACACCTGGCTAATTGTTGTATTTTTTTTTTTTTTTTTTTTTTTTTGCAGAGTCGGGTTTCACAATGTTGGCCAGTCTGGTCTTGAACTCCTAACCTCCAGTGATCCCCCAGCCTCAGCCTCCCAAAGTGCTGGGATTATAGGCATGAGCCACCATGCCCTGCCAAGATAACCAAATTTCCTAACCAATTGTGTCTTTAGCCACAGCTAATCTAAGACTTTTGTCATCACCAGACAATCATAGCTTTCCTTTTTTTTTTTGGAGATGGAGTTTTGCTCTGTTGCCCAGGCTGGAGTACAGTGGTGCCACCTTGGCTCACGGTAACCTCCTCCTCCAGGGTTCAAGCGATTCTCCAGCCTCAGCCTCCCAAGTAGCTGGGACTTTTGTTTTGTTTTGTTTTGTTTTGTTTTGTTTTGTTTTGTTTTTTGAGACAGAGTCTTATTCTGTCACCCAGGCTGGAGTGCAATGGCGTAACCTCGGTTGACTGTCACCTCTGCCTCCCGGGTTCAAGTGATTCTCCTGCCTCAGCCTCCCGAGTAGCTGGGACTACAGGCTCACTCCACCATGCCTGACTAATTTATTTTCAGTAGAAACAAGTTTTGCCATGTTGGCCAGGCTAGTGTCAAACTCCTGACCTCAGGTGATTCACCCTCCTTGGCCTCCCAAAGTGCTAGAATTACAGGCATGAGCCACTGTACCCAACCATGAATATCCTTAATTTATTGCCATACAGTTATTTGCATAAAATCAATAGGAATCTGTTTTATTTTGTAATAGGACACAATTGGAGACACTGGATTTACCAAGGCTTTGGTAAGAATAGCATAATTTTAGATATGCCCAGACTGCTTTAAGGAATAGAAGTTAAGGCCAGGCATGGGCCCATGCCTGCAATCCCTTTGGGAGGCTGAGGCAGGACAATCACATGAGATCAGGAGTTCAAGACCAGCCTGAGCAACATAGCGAGACCCCATGTCTACTCAAAAAATAATTTAGGCTGGGCATGGTGGCTCATACTTATAATCTCAGCACTTTGGGAGGCCAAGCAGGATGATCACTGGAGCCCAGGAGTTAGAGACCAGCCTGGGCAACAAAGTGAGATCTCATCTCTACAAAAAAAATTTTAAAATAGCCGAGCACCATGGCACAGGCCAATGGTCCCAGCTACTCAGGAGGCAGCAGTGGGAAGATCACTTGAGCCTAGGAGTTTGAGGCTCCGGTGAACCATGATCATGCTACTGCACTCCAGCCTGGGTGACAGAGTGAGATCCTGTCTCAAAAAGAAAAATAAGTCTTGGCACAGTGGCTCATGCCTGTAATCCCAGCACTTTGGGAGGCCGAGGTAGGCAGATCACTTGAGGTCAGGAGTTCAAGACCAGTATGGGCAACATGGGGAAACCCTGTCTCTATTAAAAATACAAAAATTAGCCAGGTGTAGTGGCATGCACCTGTAATCCCAGCTACTGGAAGGCTGAGGCAGGAGAATCACTTGAACCCTGGAGGTAGAGCCTGCAGTGAGCTCAAATCACACCATTGCACTCCAGCCTGGGTGACAGAGCAAGACTCCATCTCAAAAAAAAAAAGAAAAGAAAAATAATAACTTTTTTTTTTTTTTTTTTTGAGACAGAGTGTCGCTCTTGTTACCCAGGCTGGAGTGCAATGGCACGATCTCGGCTCACCGCAACCTCCGCCTCCTGGGTTCAAGCAATTCTCCTGCCTCAGCCTCCTGAGTAGCTGGGACTACAGGCACGCGCCACCATGCCCAGCTAATTTTTTTTTTTGTATTTTTAGTAGAGACGGGGTTTCACCACGTTGAAATAATAACTTTTTAATTTTTTTTTTTTTTTTGAAACGGAGTTTCGCTCTTGTTACCCAGGCTGGAGTGCAATGGCGCGATCTCGGCTCACCGCAACCTCCGCCTCCTGGGTTCAGGAAATTCTCCTGCCTCAGCCTCCTGAGTAGCTGGGATTACAGGCATATGCCACCATGCCCAGCTACTTTTTTTGTATTTTTAGTAGAGACAGGGTTTCACCATGTTGACCAGGATGGTCTCGATCTCTTGACCTTGTGATCCACCCGCCTCGGCCTCCCAAAGTGCTGGGATTACAGGCTTGAGCCACTGCGCCCGGCCTAACTTTTTAAATATTTTAAAAAATATTTTAAAGGACTAGAAGTTGACTTTATAGAGCCAATAAAAAGTCTGAGAAGACTGGCATGGTATCTTGTCTGTGCAGCTTCTTTACAAGTTTTCTGTACTTGCAGCAAGAAAAGAATGTCACTTTCTGGCTAGGCATGGTGGCTAGCGCCTATAATCCAGCACTTTGGGAGGCTGAGGTGGGTGAGTCCAAGAGTTCGAGATTAGCCCAGCAGCTCAGGAAGCTGGGGTAGAAGGATTGCTTGAGCCCAGGAGCTTGAGGCTGCTATGAGCTATGATCATGCCACTGCATTCCAGCCTGGGTGACACAGTGAGACTTTGTCTCTACAAAAAGAAAAAAATGCTGGGCTCGGTGGCTCATGCCTGTAATCCCAGCACTTTGGGAGGCCAAGGTGGGCGGATCACGAGGTCAGGAGATCATGGCCAACATGGTGAGATGCCATCTCTAAAAATACAAAAATTAGGGGGATGGTGGTACATGTCTGTAATCCCAGCTACTTGGGAGGCTGAGGCAGGAGAATCACTTGAACTGAGGTGGTGGAGGTTGCAGTGAGCCAAGATCATGCCACTGCACTCCAGCCTGGTGACAAGCAAAACTCTGTCTCAAAAAAAAAAAAAAGGAAAAAGAAAAAAGTTCTAGCAAAGCCAATTTAAAAGAACCTATATAGCCAATCACTATTCTTGCTGCACTTCATGCAAATAATTAAGCTAACTATATGAATACTAAAACTTTTTTTTTTTTTGAGACAGTCTCCCTCTGTCATCCAAGCTGGAGTGCAGTGACACTATCTCCGCTTTCTGCAACCTCTGCCTCCCAGGTTCAAGTGATTCTCCTGCCTCAGCCTCCTGAGTAGCTGGGACTACAGGCATGTGTCACCACACTCAGCTGATTTTTTGTTCATTTAGTAGAGACAGGTTTTCACCGTGTTAGCCAGGATGGTCTTGATCTCCTGACCTTGTGATCTGCCCACCTTGGCCTCACATAGTGCTGGGATTACAGGAGTGAGCCACTGCACCCAGCCAAGACTAAAACTTATCTTGTGAATAAATTGGTCCTGCTATGATATGATTCATCCTTGCTAAAATGTGAAACTAGAGAGAGAAAAATTACATTTTAGAAGAAAAATTATGTTTTAGAAGAAAACTATAGTCCACTCGCTATTTGATTCTGGCCTTGTTCACTGTGAGTTTTTGTTATTTGCCTACAATATGGACTAAATCATAAATTCTTTCCTGGCTATAAGTCCCTATACTAACATTTCCAAATTTGTCTTCCACTTTTCTGACTTGGACTCAATATAATCGCTACTGTCTTTCCTGAGGCCCTCCAGGCTGAAGCTCATATGTTGTGACATACAAACTACAGGCAAGAAAAACCTGTTGGATTGCCAGCATCTACTTCCACTTTAACTGAAGATGGTTTAAGTCTTACATCCAGGCAACTCACCCGACTGCCCTCTACACTCAAAGGAAATTGGTTTATAGATCGTATCAAACACTAACCTTTGTTTTCTTCTGTTTGAAAGCCCATCTGCAATGTCATCTTCTGATATGAGCAGCTTTTAGTGGGTAAAACTTCTAGGGAAACCAATACCACAAATATAGGCCATTCTGACATGCTGAAATGAAGAAGCCGCAAGGTCTTTCTGACCTTCCCTTGACGTACACATACACTGTCTCTCCCAAAGTCTCTGTCTGCCTAACATCCAGACGCCCCAAAAGGAACAATTATTTTTTCCTTCCTTTCCTATAAGACCGAGAATATAATCACACCTGAAGCTACCCCTTCACAAGATAATGTACAAGTTAATCTCTGTTCCCTGATCCATTTATTCTCCCTGGTAATGTCCTAAATGGAATTCCTCTTCCCCCTCTCACAACCTGTTTTGTCAGAACACTGCGCAAGCTTCTGAATCACACTGCGGGGTGAGCAATCACCCTATGTCCTCCCCATGTATGCACATTAAATAAATGTGTATGCCTTTTCTCCAACTAATCTGCCTTTGGTGAGCTGATTCTTCAGTGAACCTTTGGAGGGCAGAGGGGAGGTTTCCCTTGACCCCTTAAGCCTCAGTGTATCTGATTTACTCTGTGAGAAGGACTACTGAGTTGTAGGCAGAGTTCCTGACCTTTCAAATCATAAAAACGAGCTTTTTAACCCAAGCCTCTCCAAGCAAAAAACAGGCATCACGGAATAATCTTTCAAAATAGAATGTCCTATAGGAAATATTAGCTATAAAAATAAGCACTAGGCCATGCATTCATTGATTCCCACTGCCCCCATCCTAGTTCAGACCCCAACATTAAACCACTGCAACTGAATCCTAACTACCTTTTCCCTGTCTCCAGCCTCTTCCACTAGTCCATTGCCCCTTGCCACCAGATTGCTGTTTCTAAAACATGGACCTAATCATATCACTCTCTTGATTAAGAAAAACAACAACTTCAGCGGCTCCCCACAGCCCACTGGATCAAGTCCAGACTCCTTTGTCTAGTATTCAAGATCCTCCATTAACTGGCTCCAAACTACTTCCCAACACACACACACACACACACACACACACACACACACACATGCACACACACGCACACTCAAATTTCAGCTTCCCTGAATGTTATTCTTAGAACACTGTGAACTTTCACGTCATCAAATATTTGCATGTGTTTTTCTCTCTAAAATGCCCTTTGGCCCACTAGTCTTCTGTCTCTCCTTTTTATTTTATTTTTTATTTTTTGAGACAAGTCTCACTCTGTCACCCAGGCTGGAGTGCAGTGGCACCATCTTGGCTCCCTGCAACCTCTGCCTCCCAAATTCAAGCAATTCTCCTGCCTCAGCCTCCCAAGTAGCTGGGAGTACAGGTACATGCCACCATGCCTGGCTAATTTTTGTATTTTATTTTTTAGCAGAGTCAGAGTTTTGCTATGTTGGCCAGGCTGATCTCAAGTGATCCGCCACCCCCAGACTCTCAAAGTGCTGAGATTATAGGCATGAGTCATTGTGCCTGGCCCAAGTCTTCTCTTTTTAAGACCCAGTTTAGGCTGGGCACTAATACAAAAATTAGCTGGGCATGGTAGCCTGAGCCTACAGTCCCAGCTACTCTGAAGGCTGAGGCAGGGGGATTGCTTGAACCTGGGAAGTGCACTCCAGCCTGGGCGACAGAGTGAGGACTCAGTTTATTTTACTGCAGTTTCACAGTGAGAAAAAAAAAGAAAAAGATCTAGTTTAAATGTTCCTCCTAATGGTTAAAATCATGATGTCTGGTGCACCTGGGTCCAATCCAGGATTACTTAACGGGTGACCTCGAGCAAGTTACCTCAACTCTCTTTACTTTAGTTTCCTTGTGTATATAATATGGCAAATAATAGGACTTACTTTTTTTTTGAAACGGAGTGTCTCTTTGTCACCCAGGCTGAAGTGCAATGGCAAAATCTCATTTCACGAAACCCCTGCCTCCAGGGTTCAAGAGATTCTTTTGCTTCAGCCTCCTGAATAGCTGGAATTACAGGCATGCAACACCACACCTGGCTAATTTTTGTGTTTTTGGTAGAGAAGGGGTTTTACCACGTTGGTCAGGCTGGTTTTGAACTCCTGACCTCGTGATCCACCTGCCTGGGCCTCCCAAAGTGCTGGGAGTACAGGCGTGAGCCACCTCACCCGGCCCAATAGTACCTACTTCTTAGAGTTGTTGTAGGTCATAAACCAAATAATACATGTAAAACATTTAGAACAATGTCAGGCATCTGATAAGAGCTCAATGAATGTTAGCTCTGATTTAAAATAATGATAAATTAATAATGAATAAAGAAATAAATACATAAATGTCCTGAGAAGCTTTTCTTATTTCCCCAAAGAAAATTAATCATTCTACCACAATACATTCATAGTTTATACTGCTTATAATATTTATTTTCACATCTCTTCATACAATTTCTGGAAGATAGAATGTGTTCAAAAATTATTTGTTTAAAATGAGGTCATATTTACTATTCAAGGTTTTTGTTTTTGTTTTTGTTTTGAGACCGCGTCTCGCTCTGTCACTAGGCTGGAGTGCAGTGGTGCCATCTCAGCTCACTGCAACCTCCAACTACCTGGTTCAAGCCATTCTCCTGTCTCAGCCTCCCAAGTAGCTGGGATTACAGGTACATGCTACCATACCCAGCTAATTCTTGTATTTTTAGTAGAGACAAGGTTTCACCATGTTGGCCAGGATGGTCTTGATCTCCTGACCTCATGATCTGCCTACCTTGGCCTCTCAAAGTGCTGGGATTACAGGCATGAGCCACCGGGCCCAGCATTTTTTTCTTTTTGTAGAGACAAAGTCTCACTGTGTACACACCACACTGGCTAATTATTATTATTATTTTTTTTCCTAGAGACAGGGTCTCTCTATGTTGACCAGGCTTGTCTCAATCTTCTGGCCCCAAGTGATCCTCTCATCTTGGCTCCCAAAGTGTTGAGATTATAAGCTTGAGTTACCATGCCTGGCCAAGTTTTTTTTTTTTTTTTTTTTTTTTTTTGAGACGGAATCTCGCTCTGTCACCCAGGTTGGAGTGCAGAGACGAAATCTCAGCTCGCTCCAACATCTGCCTCACAGGTTCAAGCAATTCTTCTGCCTCAGCCTCCTGAGTCGCTGGGATTACAGGTGCTGACCACCATGCCCAGCTAATTTTTGTATTATTAGTAGAGATGGGGTTTCACCATGTTAGCCAGACTGGTCACAAACTCTTGACCTCAAGTAACCTCAAGTGAGGCCGGCCTCAGCCTACCAAACTGCTGGGATTATAGGCCACCACACCCAGCCTCTGGCCAAGCTTTTAAGCTATAGTTTCAGAGCTATTAGACATGGATTCAAATTCTGTATTAGTCACCTACTAGTTATGTGATCTTGGACAGGTGACAAAACCTGCAAAAGCCTCATTTTCCATATCTATAAAAAGAGGGATAAGATTACTTATCTGGCTGCCTGAATGCAGTGCTGTTTACAACTAATGTCACAACCAGTTAGAGATTTCTTTGTTCCCTCTCCACTCCTGCAGCTTCACCTGACTAGCTTAAAAAAAAAAAAAAAAAAAAAAAAGGCCAGGTGCGGTGGCTCACACCTATAATCCCAGCACTTTGGGAGGCTGAAGTTAGGAGTTCAAGACCAGTCTGACCAACATGGTGAAACCCCATCTCTACTAAAAATACAAAGATTAGCTAGGCAGGGTGGCAGTGTGAGCCTGTAATGCCAGCTACTCAGGAGGCTGAGGCAGGAGAACTGCTTGAACCTGGGAAGCGGAGGTTGCAGTAAGCCAAGATAGAGCCACCACACTCCATCCTGGGCGATAGTGTGAGACTCCATCTCAGGGAAAGAAAAAAAAAAACTATGGCCAGGCATGGTGGCTCACATCTGTTATCCCAGCACTTTAGGAGGCCAAGATGGGCAGATCACTTGAGGCCAGGAGTTCGAGACCAGCCTGGCCAACATGGTGAAACCCCACCTCTACTAAAAATACAAAAAGTAGCCAGGCATGGTGGTGTGCACCTGTAATCCCACCACTCAGGAAGCTGAGGCATGAGAATTACTTGAACAAGGGAGACAGAGGTTGCAGTGAGCCTAGATCGTGCACTGCACTACAGCCTGGGTGACAGTGCAAGACTCTGTCTCAAAAACAAAAACTACATATATATATACATGATACATATATGTGTGTGTGTATACATTTTATATATATATATATAACTTTTCTGATAAGATAATCTAATGACATTTTAATTTTTTGTTCAATGACATTCTCATGGTCTACAAATAAAGCCTAAAACACTCAGCTAGGCACACAAGTCTCTTCACAACCTGGCCCTTGCCTAACTTTCCAGCGTCATCTTCCCTATTCTCTCTTGTACTTGCTACTTCAACAATTCTGAAATTATTACAATTTCCTAAACTTTTCAGGCTTTTGAGTCTGCACATACTGTTCATTCTTCCTAAAGTCTCCTTCCCTTCACTTCTACTTACTCAGCTCTGTTTCATCCTCATTAAAATATTTATTGCATACTTTTTTTATTTTTTTGAGGCAGGGTCTTATTCTGTCTCCCAGGCTGGAGTGCAGTGGCTCAATCTCAGTTCACTGTAACCTCTGCCTCCCAGGCTCAAGCAATCCTCCCACCTCAGCCCACCTGGGACTACAGGTGTACACCACCACACCCAGCTAATTTTTGTAATTTTTGTAGAAATGGGGTTTCACCATCTTTCCCAGGCTGGTCTCAAACTCCTGGTCTGCCCACTTCAGCCTCCCAAAGTGTTGGAATTACAGGAATGTGCCACCACACCCAGCCTGCATACCTAGTCATATAAATTCTATGTTCCTCTGGTCATCCAACAAATGTCTACATGCCATCTGAAGTAGCCCAACCTATTTCAACTAGTCTTCATTGAAACTGAAAATCAAAGCTATAAAGGCTCTTAGAGTTCACCTAACCTAGCCTAACACTGCTGAAGTTGGGGAAGTAGTTCCACAGAGGAGATGCTGACCCAAAGTCATAGAGTATTTCAGTTATCTACTGCTGTGTAACAAACTACCCTAAAGCTTAGTGGCTTAATCTAACAACCATTTTATTATTTCTCATAATTTTGTGGGTCAGGTATTCAGTCAGGGCTAGGCTAGTCACTTCTGGTGTTCCACATGAAGTCAGCTGGAGTCACTCAATGGTATTCACTCACATGCCTTAGGCCTTGGCAGGAATGGCTGGAAGGCTAGCTTCATTGAGGCCCCTCTAGCTCTCCATAGAGATCCCTCCAGCAGAGTAGGTGGTAGGCTCCAAGAGACAGTGTTCCCAAGAGATACGAAATAGTAGTTACCAGTCTGAATTTCCTAGGCTTGGAAACTAGCACAGTTTACTTCTAGTTAATAGAATACTTCTGCAGTCTTCTACCAGTCAAAGCAATCACAGGCCACCCTGACTCAAGAGGAGACATTCTTTGATACTCTCACCCACCTGTCAATGGTAAGAGTATCAAATAATTTACAGTCATTTTTAATCTGTAACAGTCTGCCCTCTGGTCGCAAATTATTTACATTCCTCCCACATGCAAAATATATTCACATCTTCAAAGGACCTACTCAGCAAAACTCAGCACATTACAGCATCAGACTCAGGATCAAGGTCCATGATCTCATCATCTGAATAAGTTTCAGTTGTGGAGGTGGGGTGTCCTCAGATGTAGTTTCTAGGGTATAGCTTCTTAAGTATTGTTCTTTTCAACATGAAGGCTTGTGAACTAAAGAGATAAGTTATCTGCTATTTGCTCCCTACATAACCAGCTATAATGGTGAGAAAGGTACAAGAACTGCAATAGACACCTCTGTTCAAAAGAAGTGGTAGCTACAGTGGTGGCTCACACCTCTAATCCCAACACTTTTGTTTGTTTGTTTGTTTTTGAGACAGAGTCTCCCTCTGTCACCCAGGTTGGAGTGCAGAGGTGAGATACTGGCTCAACCTCCACCTCCCTGGTTCAAGCAATTCTCCTGCCTCAGCCTCCTGAGTAGCTGGGATTATAGGCACCCATCACCACACCTGGTTAATTTTTTGTATTTTTAGTAGAGATCGGGCTTCACCATGCTGGTCAGGCTGGTCTTGAACTCCTGACCTCAGGTGATCCACCTGCCTCAACCTCCCAAAGTTCAGGGATTATAGTCGTGAGCCACCATACCTGGCCTGTAATCCCAAAACTTTGGGAGACCAATGAAGAATAATCCCTTGAACCTAGGAGTTTGAGACCAGCCTGGGTAACATAGGGAGGCTCCGTCTCTACACACACACCAAAAATTAGCTGAGCATAGGGACACGAATCTGTCGTCCCAGTTACTTGGTGGGGGTACAGCAGGAGGATTGCTTAAGCCCAGAAAGTCAAGGCTGTAGTGGGTTGTGATTGTGCCACTGCACCCCAGCCTAGGTGACAGAGCAAGACGCTGTTTCAAAAAACAAACAATAAACAAAAGAGGCGGTGGTGGGGAACAAGAGCACATAACAGTCACTGGTGCATAGAAATTCTGAAATCTAGCTAGGCATATTTTGCCAGTTCTGCTCCCTACAAATGATTCTCTGTGAATTCTGATTCTGCCCTCTGAGTCATCCCTCTTTTTCCATAAGAAATAGCCCATTTTTGTAGCTGAGCAGTTTCCTTAGTCTGCTTTCTGCCCTACAAGGCCAGGGGTGGGGTCTAAAGACCTCTTCATTTTGTACTATGTCAGTAGGTTTCAGGCCAAGCTAATGTAATCTTTCTAAAATTTGGGGAGTTTCCCATGTGTCAAGTTATACTTCACTCCATTGGCAAAGCACCACACTCACAAATCTCTTTTAGATAGCCTTTCTCTACGTTGGGCCCCCTGTGAAGCTGCTGTGGCAACACAGCAGTAAGACTCTGAGGAACCCAATTGTTTAGCACAGAAGGTATATAAGGCACAAAATTTAAATCCTTAGAATTTTTTCCTTGGAAATTATATTTTTTTTTTGAAACAGAGTCTCACTCTATCAACCAGGCTGGAGTGCAGTGGCACAATCTTGGCTCACTGCAACCACCTCCTCCTGGGTTTAAGCGATTCTCGTGCCTTAGCCTCCTGAGTAGCTGAAATTACAGGCATGCATCACCACACCCAGCTAATTTTTGTATTTTTAATAGAGACGGGCTTCACCCTGTTAGCCAGGATGGTCTTGATCTCCTGACCTGTGATCCACCTGCCTTGGCCTCCCAAAGTGCTGGGATTACAGGTGTGAGTGACCACACCCAGCTAGAAATGATTTTGAAAGTGTCTGTGAGACACTGACTTAAAACCTTCTGAGATCTTAACAAAAATTTTTACATTGCATGCTTGATTGGTCTTTGCCCTGTGATATCATTTACTGGCACAACTATGGTCATAATTGTTACCCTAAGGCCATTTCTTCCTTTGATTTTTTTTTTTTTTAAGACAGTCTCAATCTGTTGCCCAGGCTGGAGTACAGTAGTACAATCTTGGCTCACTGCAACTTCTGCCTCCTGGGTTCAAGCAATTCTCATGCCTCAGCCTCCTGGTTAGCTGGGACTACAGGTAGAGACAGGGTTTCACCAGGTTGCCCAGGTTGGTCTTGAACTCCTGACCTCAGGTGGTCCACCTGCTTCGGCCTCCCAAAGTGCTAGGATTACAGGTGTGAGCCACCACGCCCAGCTCCTTTGAGATTCTTATTCTAACTAGAAATACTACCGTGGCCCCTTCTCATATCTCATCATAGCCAACTAGGAAAAGCCAGCTGACACTGCATTTTCTGCTGGAATCTCCCCAGCCAGATCCATGAGTTCATTATGTACCTTTCTATTTCCCATGTTACCTCAAGGGACAGCAACTTGCCAAACTTTCCTCCAGCTTCCAATAAACGAGTCCTCACCAACAATCTCCTGTAGGCCTTTCCAGCTTACAGTAATAGACTCCTCAAGACCCTTCAAATCTCCACCCATTGCTCAGTCCCAAAGCCAATGTCATATATTTTGGGTTGTTATCAAACCACCATTGCAAAATTGTAACTGAGACAATGAAAGCGATCTGACCTAACCAACTCCATCTTGCTTCTAACCTCCAAGCAAGATGGAGTTAGTTAGGTCAGATATCTTAGTTATTCATTCCTGGGCATAGGCTGAACTAACTTTGGGAGGAAGTTAGTTTACAGTTTTGTTTTGTTTTGAGACGGAGCCTTCTCTGTCACCCAGGATGGAATGCAATGGTGCAATCTCAGCTCACTGCAACCTGTGCCTCGTGGGTTCAAGTGACTCTCCTGCCTCAGCCTCCTGAGTAGCTGGGATTACAAGCATGCGCTACCACACCCGGCTAATTTTTGTATTTTTAGTAGAGGTGGTGTTTCACCATGTTGGCCAGGCTGGTCTCAAACTTCTGACCTCAAGTGATCTGCCCGCCTCGGTCTCCCAAAACGGTGGGATTATAGGCATGACCCACTGCACCTGGCCATGGTTTATAGTTTAAAACAAAGATGATAACAGCCCTTTCCCACAACAAACCTCCTTTTTGCCTGGGCACTGGACTGCCTTTGTAGGAGTAACAAATTAACCACAAGATTAGAAATTATTGTTTGGGAGTCCTGCTGCAGGAGGCTGTAAGATTCTGACCCTCCCTAAACTGTTCCTAAGATCAGTGCTTGAGATATTTTGCAGACCCTGCACTTGATGGATCAGCTGGCACCACTCAGATCGATAAAATGGCTCATCTGATCTTATGGCCCCCACCCAGGAACTGACTCAGCACAAGAAGACAGCTTCAACTCCCTATGATTTCATCTCTGACCAGACCAATCAGCACTCCCAGCTCACTGGCTTCCCCTCACCTACCAAATTGTTCTTTTTTTTTTTTTTTTGAGACAGAGTTTCGATTTTGTTACCCAGGCTCTAGTGCAATGGCACGATCTCGGCTCACCGCAACCTCTGCCTCCTGGGTTCAGGCAATTCTCCTGCCTCAGCCTCCTGAGTAGCTGGGATTACAGGCATGCACCACCACGCCCAGCTAATTTTTTATATTTTTAGTAGAGACGGAGTCTCACCATGTTGACCAGGATGGTCTTGATCTCTTGACCTCGTGATTCACCCGCCTCGGCCTCCCAAAGTGCTGGGATTACAGGCGTGAGCCACGGTGCCCGGCCCAAATTTTTCTTAAAAACTATGATCCCTGAATGCTTGGGGAGACTGATTTGAGTAATAATAAAACTCAGTCTTCCACACAGCTGACTCTGTGTGAATTACTCTTTCTCTATTGCAATTCACCTGTCTTGATAAATTGGCTCTATCTAGGCAGCGGGAAAGGTGAACCAATTGGGTGGTTACAGTTACTGAAGCACTCCATTTCCAGGTATCAAATTCTGTTCCAGTTATCAGTTGTGTAACAAACTATCCCCAAACTTAATTGCTTTATTTTTAAAAATGCATTATTTCACTCAATTTTGTGGGCCAATATTAGGGGTGAGGCTTAGATTACCAATTCTTCTGCTCCACCTGGAATTAACTGGGGTCAGTTGATGGTATTCAGCTAGCAGTTGGGACAGTCTGGAGGTTCCAAGACTGCTCCACTTCCATGATTGACATATTGGCAAGGACAATTGAAAGGCTGACCCATGAAGGCTAGGCTCATCCAGGTCCTTCTAGTCTCAATGCCTATCCATGAGGTCTCTCCAGAACAAATGTCAGATATCTTACATGACACCTAAGGACCCCAAGAAGCAGTGTTTCAGGAAATAGGATGTGGAAGCTTTCAGTCTTTTAGGGTCTGGGTTTTGAAACTGAAACAGCATCATTTCTGTCATATTTTATTCATCAAAGCAGTTACAGAGTCTGCTCAGATTCAAGGGGAAAGGATAACTAACTGGGATAGCCCACAGTCTAATAAGGTGAGTAGATACCTTCAAAGATAATCCTAGATGTTAATAGGGAAGTGTACCAAATGCTGGCAGAACACTGTATAGGTGTGACTAGAAAATATCTATCGTGGGGAAAGGGAGGATCAGGGTGGGCTTCCCAGAGAAATGACTGTAGTGTTGAGTTTTAAAAGACGAAGAACACTGGGGGTGATGGCTAATGCCTGTAATCCCAGGACTTTGGGAGGCCAGGGCAGGCAGGTCACTTGAGCTTAGGAGTTTGAGACCAGCCTGGCTAACATGGTGAAACTCTGTCTCTACAAAAAATACAAAAATTGCCCAGTGTTCTGTTACCTATTGTTCACACACTAAGCAAATCATTCTACTTCTCCGTACTTTTCTTTCTCTGAAAGCGCTAAGGACTGTCCCTTCCCATCTTGGAATACAGAGCCCCATTTGTCAAAAATAAGCTTGACAAACATACTATTCTATCCACAACTTCACTCTCATTTTTCTAATTTTTTTAATTGCAAAAACCATTTTTGAAGCAATAATATTAAGCGAGAAAGAGAGAGAACATTGCTGACAATCCTCTCCTATTGAATCGTTTTGATTTTTCTGTATTACCTTGGTGACCATTGTCTCCAAGTTCCATAATTCTAGTCTCTATCAGCATGTCATTTTTCCATTGTTTTAATGAGAGAACACATTTCGTTGTATTTTCTGTATTTTTAACTAAGTATTATATCCCAATAAATTTTCTTTCTTTTTTTTTTTTCTCTACTGGCTGTCAAGAACAAAATTTTTATGTTTTATTCATGCATATATCCAACAATTAATACAGTTCCTACAATGTGCTAGGCTTTTTTTTTCTTTTGAGACAGGGTCTATTGAAGCTCATCATCAACAGAAAAAATAAAATAAAATAAAATAAAATAAAGAGACAGGGTCTCTCTCTGTTGCCCAGGCTGGAATGCACTGGTGTGATCACAGCTCACTGCAGCCTCAAGCTCTCAGGTTCAAACTCTAGGGTTCAAACAATCCACCCACTTCAGCCTCCAGAGTAGCTGAAACCACAAGCATGTGCCACCATGCTCCACTAATTTTTTTTATTATTATTATTTGTAGAAACTGGGTCTCCCTGTGTTGCTCAAGCTTGTCTACAACCCCTGGACTCAAACTATTCTTCTGGTTTGGCCTCCTAAAGTGCTGGGATTATAGGCATGAGTTACTGTGCCCAGCCTCTTGTTTTATTTTTATATATTTTTTGAAGATAGGGTCTCGCTCTATTGCCCAGGATAGAGTGCAGTGGCAGAATCATAGCTCACTGTAGCCTTCAACTCCTGGGCTCAGGCAATCCTTCTACTTCAGTGTCCTGAGTAGCCACTGTGCCCAGCTTAGACTCTATTTTAGATGCTGAGGATTGTTAGTAGTGAATAAGAGAAGGTCCTTGCCTTGTGAGCTTAATTCCAGTGGAAGAGACATGCAATGAACAATTCATATATAGTAAAATGTCAGGTGTTATCAAGAAAAACAAAGCAATGTAAGAGCATGGAAACTGGCACTGTGGAGTATGACCATTTCAGAAAATAACCTCATGGAGTGAATATATGATTACTGTACTTAATCATTTCTCTATGATTAAACAGATAGCTATTTTTGAGATTGTCTTCAGTGAACAGCTATATATATAATTATACATACTTCTTTATTTTATTTTTATTTTAAAATTTTATCCCATTTGGGGAGCTGAAGATGAAAAATAATTATTTTCTCCAGGAAGAGGAATACAGGCAGTTTTAATTCCTTATTTTTCTGTAGAATACTATAATCACCATAATTAATATTTTAGATGTCTAAATGTTACCAAGAATCTAAATATGTTCTATGTGTAGTTTTCCAGTGTATCATGACATTTCTCTCTACATGCCTTTATCCAAGCTCTCTTCTTTCCTTGAGTCCTCCTCTGTCTACAGTCAGTCCCACCCCACCCAGCTGCTCTTCCTCTTCCTCAAACAACACTTGAGTATCATCTCCTCCCAGTCTTTTTAACCCCTCTAGACCAATGTTTCTCAAACCTTTTTTTTTCTTTGAGATAAGTCTCACCCGGGCTTGAGTGCAGTGGTGTGATTTGGCTCACTGCCACCTCTGCCTCCCGGGTTTAAGCGATTCTCCTGCCTCAGCCTCCTGAGTAGCTGGGATTACAGGCGTGTGCCACCATGCCAAGCTGATTTTTGTATTTTTAGTAGAGATGGGGTTTCATCATATTGGCTAGGCTGGTCTCGAACTCCTGACCTCAAGTGACCTACCCTCATGAGCTACTGCACCTGGTGCCTTTTCTTTTCTTGTTTTCTTTTTCTTTTTTTCTTTTTTTTTTGAGACAGAGTCTGGCTCCATTGCCCAGGCTAGAGCGCAGTGGCACAACCTCAGCTCACTGCAACCTCCACCTCCTAAGTCCAAGCGATTCTCATGCCTCAGCCTCCCAAATAGCTGAGACTACAGGCAAGCCCCACCATGCCCAGCATTTTTTGTATTTTTAGTAGAGACAAGGTTTCACCACTTTGGCCAGGCTAGTCTCGAACTCCTGGCCCATCTTAGCCTCCCAAAGTGCTGGGATTACAGGCATGAGCCACCCACCAAGCCTGGCCCCAATATTCCATTTTAAATTATGTTTTATATTAGGTCACACTCTTTGGTCTAAAGGCACTTCCCAAGGGCTCTTTTTCAAAACCAGGTTAGGAAGATCACCGAATAGCTACTTCCTTACATGGGAATACACGTTTATGCCAAAGGCATTCAAGATAAGCCTTGTCCCATTCTCTTTACCTGTGAATATCCATGTGACAACAGGCAAGTTACTTAATCTCTCTGAAGCCATATTTGTATTTCTGTAAAAGATGACTGTCACTATACCTTCCAGGTCTCTTATGTGTCTAGTTCTTTCTAATAAATGGCAGTTGTGTTTATACACACTAACAACTGTGGCAGAGTGAGGTAGCTCATGCCTCTATACCCAGCACTTTGGGAGGCTGGGATTGCAGGTGTGGGCCACCACGCCTGGCTCTATAAAAATTTTAAAAATTAGCCAGGTGTTGTGGTGCATGTCTGTGGTCCCAGCTACCTGGGAGGCAGAGGCGGAAGGATTCCTTGAGCCCAAGAGTTCAGTGTTGCAGTGAGCTATGATCTTTCCACTGCACTCCAGCCTGGGTGATGGAGGGAGACCCTGCCTCTAAAATTAAATTTAAAAATAAGAAAAATAATTGTGTAAAAATGTTCATATATGATTAGTAGTAGATATACATAATATAATTTAATAATATATCCCATTTTTAATCATTGTATATATTCCAACTGAATGAAATCAGAGACAAACTCATGAAGAAAGTGATATTTCAGGATAATTTTTTTTCAAGTCAGACCTGTAATGTGATGATGTCATAACAAGTTTCCAGGGTGGCACATCTCACACATGCACATAATTACCCAGTCTTCACGCTTATGAATTACAAAAGGATCTAAGATTCTTAAAAGATGCTTGATTTCAACAGAAGGGAACAGCATGGCAAAAGGTTAAAGGATAGAGGTGGAAAGGTATACTGAAAATTGAAGCTATGGAAAGCAGTGTGATGTGGCTGGAATGCAAGATGCCAGGTTGGAGTTGGAGTCACTTAGTTAAGTGTAGACAATCAACAAAACAATTAATCAAGTCCTGTAACATTTGCTGATTTCCTAGGCAGAAATGCTGTCACCATGGGCAATTTCAAGCTACCAATCTAGCATCACTAAACACAGAATTAGGGAGAGATGTTCAGTGGCTTGTCATTATAAAGTATTTCTACCATAGAGATACAGTAGAAGGAAATAACCTCAGTAACACAGATATTAGTGAAGTATAGTAAAGTAGTTAGAAAGCCACGAGTTTGGGGTATTTATTGTTTGTCTTTAACATACCTATTTAACTGTGAGTTTATATAATGTAATTTTTAATGATGACTATGTTTAACAACTAGGTCACACAATTCCCAAAATTTTAACAATTGGCTCATATGAACTAGTACTAGCATATCTGTTTATATCTTACATCATCTGTAATATGGGGATATCAGCAGTGTCCATTTCATAGAGTCTTCAGGGTTGAATGGATTACTAGAAAGGGCAAATAAAACACATGCTGTCATACAGAGAGTGTTTTATAGGTGTTTGCTATGATGGTTATTATTCAACTTGAGCCAAAAACAATGTCATTTTCACATCTGATTAGTTTGAGAGTATCCAAAAGAGCCATGACTTTGGGTTAGGCCCTAGTCACTCTGTAGATTACTTTTTTTTTTTTTTTTTTGAGATGGAGTTTTGCTCTTGTTACCCAGGCTGGAGTGCAATGGAGCGATTTCAGCTCACTGCAACCTCCGCCTCCTGGGTTCAGGCAATTCTCCTGCCTCAGCCTCCTGAGTACCTGGGACTCCAGGCACGTGCCAGCATGCCCAGCTAATTTTTTGTATTTTTGTAGTAGAGACAGGGTTTCACCACGTTGACCAGGATGGTCTCGATCTCTTGACCTCGTGATCCACCTGCCTCGGCCTTCCGAAGTGCTGGGATTACAGGCGTGAGCCACCGCGCCTGGCCACTCTGTAGATTACTTAATTAGCATTAAATGAAAAGTAAAGCAGTTAGGATAGTGCTTGACACATAGAAAGCACTACATAAATAAAAGATACAATTTTATAGTAGTAGTTTTATTCATTATTATCAAGACCACATGGCTGGGTGTGATAGCTAATGCCTGTAATCCCTGCACTTTGGGAGGCCATGGCGGGTGGATCATTTGAGGTCAGGAGTTCGAGACCAGCCTGACCAACATGGTGAAACACCGTCTGTACTAAAAATTCAAAAAATTAGCTGGGTGTAGTGGCACCCGCCTATAATTCCAGCTACTCGGGAGGCTGAGGCTCGAGAATCACTTGAACCCAGGAGGTGGAAGTTGCAGTGAGCCAAGATTGTACCACTGCATTCCAGCCTATGTGACAGAGTGAGACGCCATCTCAAAAAAAAAGACTATTTATTTTTTAAAAATTGTAGCTGGTGTTTTACTCATCCACAAGGAAATAATGGTCAATAACCATTCACCTTTTCTAAAATATCATTTCCCCTGAGTTCAGGGGAATATGTAACAGCTATTCTCTCACCAGACACAGAGGTCTAAAGCTGTACCTTTGTGAGGCAGTGATATGTGTGTGTGTGTGTGTGTGTGTGTGTGTATGCTCATGGAAGCAAAGGATCATTTAATTAGCATAAAAAATAACGGTAGAATAAAGATAAAGGTCTGAATGTAGTCCTGCTAATTGTTCATCAACTTGTCTCATTTACTTGACTTTGAGCTACTTGAAGGCAGGGACCATGTCCAAGCCATTAACAGGCTTCAAATGCTCCTCCCAACTTTGGCAAACAACCAAGCTAGTTTTAGACTTAGTGATATCTCTTCTTTTCATAAGGTACTATAGGACTTTTCAAGGGCTTGTGTCTGTTATCCACCTGTGGAAAAGAAGTATGAAAAACAAAACTTAAAAAATAAATCTGGCTTGGTGAGGTGGCTCACACCTGTAATCCCAGCACTTTGGGAGGCTGAGGCAGGTGGATCACCTGAGGTCCAGAGTCTGAGACCAGCCTGGCCAACATGGTGAAATTCTGTCTCTAGTAAAAATACAAAAAATTAGCCAGGTATGGGGGGAGGTGCCTGTAATCTACTCAGGAGGCTGAGGCAGGAGAACCAGGGAGGTGGAAGTTGCAGTGAGCCGAGATTGCACCACTGCACTCTAGCCTGTGCAACACAAGCGAAACTCCGTCTCAAAAAATAAAAATGAAAATAAAATAAATAAATAAAACTATGTCTGGCCAGGCATACAGTGGTTCACATCTGTAATCACAGCAATTTGGGAGGCTGAGGCGGGAGGATCGCTTGAGCCCAGGAGTTTGAAACCAGTCTGGGCAACATGGCAAGACCTTGTCTCTACCAAAAAAAAAAAAAAAAAAAAAAAGTTGCAAGGCATGGTGGCACACACCTGTAGTTCTAGTTACTAGAGAGGCCCGAGGCAGGAGGATCACCCGAACCCAGGAGGTTGAGACTGCAGTGAGCCTCGATGGAGCCAGCCTGGGTGACACAGTGAGACCCTGTCTCCAAAAACAAAGAAACTATGTCTACAAATTCTAGCACTGTGTAAATATTATGTCAAATAATTTTTATTTATAAAAATTTCATTAGGTGTGAAAATAATCTGCGGGGTAAATTTGCTCACTTTGCAAAAATTTCAGAGTACCTCTGATTTCTGGTAAATTTAGTCAATCATAAATTAAATGAGTTCCTGGAAGCCCAACAATTCCAAAACCAAAATCATGAGTCTTAGTCCTTTCCTTTCCTTTTTCCTTTTCTTTCCTTTCCTTTCTCTTTCTCTCTCTCTTCCTTCCTTCTTTTTTTTTTTTTTTTTTTTTTTTTTTTTTTGAGATGGAGTCTTACTCCTTCACCCAGGCTAGAGCGCAGTGGCACAATCTCAGCTCACTGCAATGCAACCTCCACCTCCAGGGTTCAAGCCTCAGTCTCCCAAGTAGCTGGGACTACAGGCATGCACCACCACACCTGGTTAGTTTTTATATTTTTAGTAGAGATGGGGTTTCAACATGTTGGCCAGCCTGACCTCAAACCCCTGATCTCAAGTGATCTGCCCACCCTCGACCTCCCTAAGTGCTGGGATTACAGACGTAAGCCACCATGCCCGGCCCAAAATTATAAGTCTTTCAAAAATTTTACATCAAAAAGGTGATATTTAATATTGAATTTGAGTGCATTTAAATAAGATAGTGACCGTAGAATAGGGACTGCAGAGTAAGAGTGCTCAGACCCATAGGGGTTTAATATAGCCCTACCTCTAAGAATCCTTTCTGTTCCTCACCCAGGTGAACTAATAATCGCTGTCTACTGGTTCCTCTAAAAACCTTGGGGGCCGTGGCAGGGTGTGGGCTTAGGACTAATCTGATTACGTGTCTTCCCAGGTGGTTTCTGGGCTCTATCAGGAACAACCCAGGTGTGATCATTATTTTCCCCTGTGCTTAGCGTGGGGTCGGTGCGCACATGCACACGTAAAGTCAGTAAATGGTGGATAAAACGAAAGGCAGTCAAGATTCACCTGCTGAATGAACGTCTATCAGTAGCACTGTCATCTTTCTTGCTTCCTTCTTTTTTTGCATATGTTGTTTGAGCTGTTCATTCAACCAAGGAGAGAGCATACTCTACCTTGGGCAGTGTGCCAGCCTTGCACAGAGGGACAGATGATTCAGCTTGATCGGGCTGTGACAGAGAAAAGCTCAGGGTCTGAGAACGCAGAGGAAGCGACTAACCCAGAGTGGAGGTCAGGTGAAGCTCCCCGGGGGAAATGAAGTTGTGTCCCCCTGAAAAGCAGCAGAAAGTTTGGGATTGGGGAGAAGCTGGTCTCTGTGAGAGAAACAAAGGCCCCAGGCAGAGCCAATAGTCTTCCAGATAACGAAAATCACTTTAGAGAGCCTAGTTTAGAATTTGTGAAGGAGGGGTCAATGCTGCTAAAGAGATTGAAAAGGGAGTCAGATTTGTAAACCATTTAAGGATTTTTTTTTTTTTTTTTTTTTTTTTTTTTTTTTTTTTTGAGATGGAGTCTCTCTATCGCCCAGGCTGGAGTGCAGTGGCGTGATCTCGGCTCACTGTAACCTCCGCCTTCCGGGTTCAAGCGATTCTCCTGCCTCAGCCTCCCGAGTAGCTGGGACTGCAGGCACGCGCCACCATGCCCGGCTAATTTTTTGCATTTTTAATGGAGACGGCGTTTCACCGCCTTAGTCACGATGGTCTCGATATCCTGATCTCATGGTCCACCCGCCTTGGCCTCCCAAAGTGCTGGGATTACAGGCATGAGCCACCGTGCCTTGCTTAAGGATTATTTTAAGGACAGCCTTGAGGAGACATTGAAGGTTTTAACAGAAGAATAACATGATCCAATTTAGTTTTTAAAAAGATAACTCCGTCAACTGTGCAAACAGTGGATTGGATGTGGGCAATGATCAACTCAGGAGCAGCTGAGAGTCTATTGCAGGAGAGTGAGTGAGGGATGATGGTGGCTTGGACTTCGGTGCTGGGACTGCAAAGAAATGGAATAATCTGATACACAACTGGAAGAATCTCTCTGGCTGTGATGTGGGAGGATAAGGAAGTGATTGGAGCGGTAGGGAGGGTTCATTAACGAGCTAGGACTTTATTTTGAAGGGATAAACGGGACCCCTTTTAACATTTTAATCTTGGGACTGATCTATTCCGATATGGGTTTATATAAATAGACCGCTCGGCAAAGGGTGGTGAGAAGACTGTCAGACAGTGCACAGGTAAGAACTGAGACCTAGACCGCGCGGGCGCCGTGTATGTGGTGAGGCGCCCGAGACGGAAGACTGGTTTCGGAGACAGGTACCGAGCCACGCAGCCAGAGAAGCGAAAATTGACGCAGCCCCAAGAACAGCTGCGGGGGGTGGGGGGATGGGCGCCGCCGGAGCCACCCTTGCCTCCCGGCGCCGGGGGCGGGACCAGAGCACGCACGGCGCGATGACGTAGGGCCTGAGCCTGCCTCGTTGTGGCTGCCGCCGCCGCGCTGAGGCGGAGTAGGATGAGGCCCGCGGCCGTGGCTCCGGCGTCGGCGGGGGCAGCAGCAGCTGAGGCAGCAGCTGAGGCAGCCGCGACGGCCGCGCCCCCCCCTCCTGACCTGGATTAGGCCCAGCAGCTCCGTGGCCGCCGCCGCCCCGCGGGGGGGCGGGGTGGGGAAGTGCTTCGTCTCCCCGCCCCCCCCCCCCATCGCCGCCTCGCAGGAGGCAACCGCCGCGACCCCAGCGGAGCCCGCGGCCCAGCCTTGAGCCCCCACCCCCGGGGGCTGGCATGAGCGGCCCCTCGGCGGCACCGCGGGGCGGTGGAGTCACCTCCGCCTGATCGCCGGCCTGCCGCCCGACCCCACCTCGCCGACCGAAGCTGACCGCGGAGCGTGCGAGCGACCCCACCGCTGCTTTCTCCTCCCCCAGATCACGCACCGCAGCTCCGGAAGATGGGGAACTGCCTCAAATCCCCCACCTCGGATGACATCTCCCTGCTTCACGAGTCTCAGTCCGACCGGGCTAGCTTTGGCGAGGGGACGGAGCCGGATCAGGAGCCGCCGCCGCCATATCAGGTAGGGGAGGGTGTGTTGGAGGGAGCGAGGAGTAGAGGCAGCTCTGGCGGAGACTGAGCGGGGCTTGGGGCGGTCTCTGCCCCTGGCTTCGGCAGGGCCTGGCCTGGGCGGCACTGGCCCCCTGAGGGCTGGATCTGAGGACGTTTGCTCTCCGTTCGCAGAGTAGGGTTGGTCCTTCGCCTCCCCTCGGGCACCGTGTGGGGATGGTACCCTCTGCCCTTGAGTTCTGGGATCAGAGAATGCGATCACATCCCCGGGGCCAGTGTCTGCTGGTTCGCTCGTGGAGTTTGGGAGTGACATTTTCCTGCCTTTATGTCTGAATCGTGTGATTTCCTCGTCGCACCGCCAACTGGATGATGGGTTCTGGGTTCTGGATAGGTGGTTGCCAAGCACCCCCCCCACCCCGCCCCATTTATGTTTTCCTGTGTGGTCATCCTCTTACCCCCTCCCTCGTCTTTGTTAATTGGATCTGGCAGGTCTTCATTTCTCCCTCAGCTTCGGAGACTGATCTCCCAAGTGATTTTAGCCCTACCGACATCGAGTTACTTGTTTATGTATATACACGTATGTATAAATGTTAAGCCCTCCTCCTTTTGCTCCACCCATATGACACACCTTTTAAACGTGCTGACTTAAGAAAACTTGATGAGCTTGAACTTTGGAAACCTTTAAACCTGACTTGGGAAATTCCATCGGTTACTTGTGGTGTTCTTCCTTTGTATCAAAGACTCCTAAATAGCTTTTACTGATTTTTGTGCAACAATCAGTGGTCCCAGATGTGTTACAGAATTAGACTGACTACTTCTTAAACTCAAAATAGGTATGTGGATGTTTAATCCATAATACATATGTAAAAACATTTCCTGTACTTTTTCCATTTAGGTGATATTGAATACAATCTTTCAGAGGGCTTCAGTAGTAGTACTTAATTTTTTCCTGAAGAGTTTAGTTTTCTGACTGGGCATTCTCCTTTGTTTCATGTGGTGACATCATTACCTAGTGTTTTCTTTTCTCATTCCTCTGCAAACCAGTGTCTCATCACACCAGAAAAACCTGATCATATATGCTGGTTTTCTGAATAAAATTCCTCTGGGGCATTTCATGTATACCGGTAAAGTCCAGTCTTGGTTGTGGCATACAGAAGCCTCCATGGCTTCTCTCTCTTACGTTCTATATTCCAGGCCTACTAAATACACCAGGCTGTTCACACCTTTGTTTTGCTCCAGTTGCTCTCTGTTTGGAGCCCTTCCCCCAGGTCAGCCAGGTGGACGTCTAATCCTCTTTGAGAACTCGAGCTTTCATATCTGAAGTCCCAGCATTCCCTTCCCTCCCAGCCCGAATCCCTTGTTTGTGTCCCCACTGAAACCACTACACTTCCATAAGCAATATCTATAACACTTCAGTGTTGTATCTTTGTTAGATGTGTGTCTCATCTTTGTATTTGCCTTCTTCAGTGCAAGCTGCATGAAGGTAGGGAATCTATTTCTGGTTTGCTGTTGTATCCCTCACGTCTGCCTCAGTAGGTAGTAACTGGGAGATAAATTATGAGTAAAAACCCTTGAAAACAGGGACTCTCCCCTCACTCAATTTCTGACACATAAGCACCTAAATGAATGGATTAACGAAGTTGAATTCAGTTATTTTCTGTATTTACACAACTATTTTTTCCAAAGTACATTGTCACAAGGATAGTCTCTAAAAAGCTTACTCTGGGCGGGGTACAGTGGCTCATGCCTATAATCCCAGCACTTTGGGAGGCTGATGTGGGAGGATCACCTGAGGCCAGGAGTTTGAGGCCAGCCTGACCAAATGGAGAAACCCAGTCTCTACTAAAAATAAAAAATTAGCTGGGCATGATGGCACATGCCTGTAATCCCAGCTACTTGGGAGGCTGAGGCAGGAGAATCGCTTGAACCTGGGAGGTGGAGGTTGCAATGAGCCGAGATCGCCCCACTGCACTCCAGCCTGGGCAACAAAGAGTGAAACTTTGTCTCCAAAAAAAAAAAAGCTGAATCTAGATGTCTTTACAAGTATTTACAAGTACCTTTGAGTGAAGCAAGCAAGCTGTGTTTATATTTCAGTCTCTTTCCCTCCCTTATTTACTATATAACAAAAGTGGTTATTTCCTTTTTTTTTTTTTTTTTTTTTTTTTTTTGAGATGAAGTCTTGTTAATGTTGCCCAGGCTAGAGTGCAGTGGCATAATTTCGGCTCACCACAGCCACTACCTCCTGGGTTCAAGCAGTTCTCCTGCCTCAGCCACCCAGGTAGCTGGGATTACCAGCATGTGACACCACGCCCTGCCAATTTTGTATTTTTAGTACAAATGGAGTTTCTCCTTGTTGGTCAGGCTGGTCTCAAACTCCCAACCTCAGGTGATCCACCTCAGCCTCCCAAAGTTTTGGGATTACAGGCATGAGCCACCACACCTGGCCACGTCTACACAATTTCACCATGTTGGTCAGGCTGGTCTTGAACTCCTGACCTCAAACAGTCCACCTGCCTTGGCCTCCCAAATTGCTGGGATTACAGGTGTGTGCCACCGAATCTGACCTGAAGTTTTTATTTTAAATATCTTATGCTCCCTACCCTCACCTGCTTCTCTTTTTAAAAAAATTGGAGACAGGGGCTCCTATGTTGCTCATAGGCTGGTCTTGAACTCAGCCTCAAGCAATTCTCCTGCTTCCTACCCTCTTTGTTTCCAGGCAGATTGAATGTCGTTGGCTTGTTCTCTTTCTCCTACCCTTATGACAATTGTAGTATTAAAGATACCAAAGTTTATGGAAACTGTGTTTGCCTTTTCCGGAAGGACTAGATGATGATGAGAGATGAGGGGTTTTTGGTGTCAAGACGGAACTTTTTTTTGGAAATGTTATATTTTTCACAGTGGGAGGTTTTTGTTTGTTTGTTTTGAGACAAGAGTCTCACTCTGTCATCATGCTGGAGTGCAGCGGTGCGATTTTGGCTCACTACAACCTCCACTCCCGGGTTCAAGTGATTCTCATGCCTCAGCCTCCCAAGTAGCTGGGATTACATACCCAGCTAATTTTTTGTATTTTTACTAGAGATGGGGTTTCACCATGTTGACCAGGCTAGTCTTGAACTCCTGGCCTCAGGCAGTCTGCCCACCTTGACCTCCCAAAGTGCTAGGATTGCAGGTGTGAGCCACCGTTCCTGGCCGACAGTGGGAGTTTTTTATGGTTGCACTCTCCTGAAATGAGTGACACAGAGTAATACAAATTCAGTATCAATTGGAAGAAAATTACTTTAAAAGCATAAAAAGAAACTTTTGTAGAAAAAATATTGTCCTCACCCCAAAAGAAATAAGGTCTGTTTTACGAATGGTTATTTTAAATGATCTGAGAAACATCAATCCAAGGTTATTTATTCATTTATTTGAGTTGGGAATCTCCTTCTGTCATCCAAGCTAGAGTGGATTGCTCACTTGGCAGCTTCAGATTCCTGGCCTCAGGTGATTCTCCTGCCTCAGCCTCCCACAGACTGGGATTACTGGTGTGAGTTACCTCACACAACCAATTTATAGTATTTTTAGTTGATAAAAGTAACTTTTTCAACAAATTGTAGTTAACAAATTGTAGTTAATTGTAAAGGAACAGGTTCTCTTGAGGTGAGCAGTTAAAAGATGTCATCGTTTGCTGCTTTATATGTAAAATACGAATATAATGACAAGAGCCAGTTCCAGTTATTTCCTATTGACATCTGACAAATTTGTTTTTATTTATTTTTGCCTAAAAGTAAACCCTGTACTATGAAGATCTAAGTTTGTAGGAAGTGCATATTTTTCTCCTTGGTTTCTTTTGTAGCCTCCTAACTGGTCTTCCTGCTTTCACCCTTGTCTTCGCTAAGGCCTGTCTTCAACACAGCAGCTACAGTTATTCTGCTAAACCTGAACATGACAGTCTGTCCAACCCTCTGTGGATCTTTGTTTCATTCAAAGTAAAAAATCAAATTCCTTACAGTGTCCCATAAACCATATGTAATCTGTACCCCTTGACACCTACAACTAACTCCTTTATTGGCTTCCCTCCTCCAGCTTACCTGGCCTCATTGCTGTTCTAGGACCTTTGCCCTCCTTATTCTTATGCTTAGAGTACTCTTGCCCAGGTTTCAGGGCTGTCTGACTCCCTCACCTCCTTCAAGTCTTTTCTTAAATACCACCATAAACCTTCTCTGACCACCCTATTTAAAATTGCAACCTGCCCTAATACCCTTTTCTGTTTTTTCCCCCAATACCATTTATTACTTTCTAACACACTATCTTACGTTGTCTATTATCTGTCTCCTCCCACTAGGTGGAAAGGAGGAAAGGGGATTTTTTTAAAAATTGGTATTTCCTAAGTGCTTATAACAGTGGCTGGCACATTTTAGGCACTGAGTAATTTGGTTGAATGAATGAATAGATTTCTTTTAAATGAACTAATGTATTTGAGGCAGGTATAGTTGAACGTCTTACAAGAACTCTGCATATTCCTAGTGCCATTTTTGCTTCTATATCGTAGGTCATTTTTGTTTGTTTTTCGTTTCAGTGCATTTTACGGGATAAACCTGTAGTGTACACTAAAAATGGTATATTAATGCTTCATTTTCCTGTGTGTCTCTGTGTTACCCAGGCTGGTGTCTGTGTCTGCCTGTCTGTCTCTCTCCCTCTCTCTTTCTCTTTCTCTCTGTCTCTCTCTATGTGTATATATATATATGCATGCTTGAGTTTTTTTGTTTGTTTGTTTGCTTTCTTTTTTGTTTTCGAGACCAAGTCTCACTCTGTTGCCCAGCCTAAAGTTCAGTGGATTGATCTCAGCTCTGCCTCCCAGGTTCAAGTGATGCTCCTGCCCCAGCCTCCTGAGTAGCTTGGACTACAGGCATGTGCCACCTAAGGCCAGCTAATTTTTGTGCTTTTGGTAAAGATGGAGTTTCACTATATTGACCAGTCTGGTCTCAAACTCCTGATTTCAGGTGATCTGCCCGTCTTGATGTCCCAAAGTTCTGTGATTACAGGCGGGATTATAGGCGTGATCCTGGCCTTTATATTATTTAAATTTTAAAAATAGAGACAGGGTCTCATTATCTTGCTAGTCTCAAACTCCTGGGCACAAGGGGTATTTGTGCCTCAGCCTCTTGAGGAGCTGGGGTTACAGGTGCACTTCTACTGTGCCTGGCTCAAGTTTTTAAAAAAATTTCCTTTAGAGATGAGGTCTTGCTGTGTTGCCCAGGCTGGAGTCCAGTAGTTATTTGCAGGTGCAATTATAGTTCATTGCAGCCTCCACCTCCTGGTCTCACAGGATCCTGCGGCTTCAGCCTCCTGAGTAGCTGGGACTACAGGGGTATACCACAATGTCTGGCTGTTGTAGATCAGTTTTAAGGAATCCTAAAAAGTCAAATTCCAGTAATATTAAATATAGTAATTGGTGTAAACTAATGCATTAAGTGATTTAGGGGTTTTTACCCTGTATGTATATCACCACAAGATATTTTTGTAATGGGAAAGTACTTGGGGGAGAAAAAGGAAGTACTTGATCCCTATCCTCAAAGTATTGCATGGAAGAGATTTAGGGTGTTTCTCAAATTAGGAGGTAGAAACAAATTTGTCACGCCCTCTACCCAACTCCCTTATTCCCAAATGTTTACAAAGAGTATAGAGGAAATCTGCCCACCTAAGGCAGTCTTGGAAGGACAGTGAGTGGGAGGATAAGCCATAAAAGGGTGAAGAAAGAAGGTCCATAAGAGGAGGAAGCCAGGTAGGTATTCCAGCTCTGAAAGGTATATGTAAAACAGCTTGAAGTACCCCTTTGTCACTGACAAGAACTCTGTTATTTACTAATTTGAGGGGGGCACTCTGTTAAAAGAGCTTAATATTGAACAACAAACCATGTTACACTTTCTAATCTGAATACATAAGAGTAAGGATAGGTATCTCTAAGTTTTGCAGTAGTTCTATAGTTTGAGATTCATCACTCTTCTTTCCCCTGACATACCTTTTAATACATTTGAAATTTTAAAATCCCAAGAAAATAAGTTCATATAGCACTGAGTACAAGTATAGCTCTGGTTTTAGAGTCAAATGGTCCTATGTTCAAATTCTGGCTCTGCCACTTACATAAAATGTGAAAAAGGAAATAATTTATCAGATTGTTTGTGGAGCTTTTTTTGACAAATAAGAAAGTGTAACATTTTGGATATTTCAAATTGCTACTGGATAAAGCTTTCTTCAAGATACCTTTTTTTTTTTGGCTGGGCACAGTGGCACATGCCTGTCATTCAGGCACTTAGGTGACAGAGGTAGGAGGATCACTCGACCCTGGGAGTTCCAGACCAGCCTGGATAACAAAGTGAGATCCCATCTCTATTAAAAAAGCAAACAAATAAAAACTAAAACCCTCTTTTTTGTTAAAAGGATTGGTTTATCCTGTAGAATGCACTAAAAATAACCCTCTTCCTTATAAACAATCTAGAATGTAATGCTTATTTTTAAACATGCAAAGCTATAATGTTTTTGGGGGGATGGGTTTGTTTTTTAGAGATGGAGTCCCACTTTGCCCAGGCTAGTTTTGAGCTCCTGGGCTCAAGTGATCCTCCCGCCGTGGCTCCCAGTGTTGGGATTACTGTTGTAAGTCACTGTGCCCCCCCTTTAATGGTATATTAATGCCTCACTTTTCTGATAATTTATGAAATTAAATTTAGATATCAAAGGGTTGTGTTTTTTTCCTTATTAGCATTTTGTTTACCATTTTGGTGGAAATTATTCCCAAATTTATTTCATGTATCTTGGCCTTATTATACAAATTATTCAGCTTTTAACAATTTACCTTTGTGAAGTTTTATCCTTCCCCTTCTTGTTCAAGAAATTCAGCCTTCTCATTGATGGGCAGATCAACCACCTTTGTTGTTAAAGCCTTCATTGATCATTGTTTTTCTCTCTCACTCCTGATTTGCCATGTACATTTTTTGTGTGTGTAACATTTATCTGGAAACCATATATTGTCTTATTAGTTTTTGTTGCTTTAACAGTTGTTTTTCCACATTACAATTTCCTCAAGAATGAGAATGATACATTAAACTTGTAAGATTTTTCAGAGGAGTAGAATGATACTTTCCATATTGTAGATACCCAGTGAATACTGGATGATAGACTTAACTTAGAACTGTGCCTTCTTCACCTTGTAAGGTCACCACCATAATTGAGGTCATTAGTTCTTACAACAATAACTCAATCGATGTCTCCTCCATTCATTTCATTCCATGTTGCAAGATAAATTTCATCCCAGATCAGATCGCCTGTTTCATAATCCTTAATGATTCTTTTTTTTTTTTTTTTTTTGTAACAGAGTCTCTTTCTGTCACCCAGGCTGGAGCTCGTGGAGCCACCTTGGCTCACTGCAACCTCTGCCTCCTGGGTTCGAGCAAGCCTCCTGTCTCAGCCTCTCGAGTAACTGGGATTACAGGCATGTGCCACCATGCCTGGCTAATTTTTGTAGTTTTATAGAGATGGGGTTTGACCATTTTGGTCAGGCTGGTCTCGAACTCCTACCCTCAGGTAATCCACACACCTTGGCCTTCAAAGTGCTGGGATTACAGGCGTGAGCCACCATGCCCAGCCCTTAATGATTCTTTACTATAAGTAACCATTGAAGATATCTGACTTAGCATTCAAACTCATGATTTGGCTCTGTGTATACTTTTTCAGCTCTTTGTTTAGCCTTGTACTTTCTTTTATACAACCTGTATACTCTAGTCTCATTCTGAACAGTTTGCTGTAATCTGTATGTCTTCTGCTTTCCTGTCTTTGGCCATTCTACACCCATTGCCCAGAATGTTCTTTTTTAATCCTTCCCAGTCTAATTTTTAATATTCAGGGTCTGGTTCAAATGTCAAGAATCCACGAATTCTGCTTTCTCTAGCATACAGACTTTTCTTAATCTGCACCATTTTTAGGACACTTTACCTTTTTAATTTTATTTATTTGTTACAGTGTCACATCTGCTCTGCTAGAATTCAAGTCTGGTTCATTTTCACATTGCTAGAACTATGAGTTTCACATAGCAGGCACTTATACTTTAGTGAATGTCATGATCAGCGTTTTGCTGTAAGAGTGTGCAATTGTATGGGTTGTTAGTGTCTGTAAAAACATTTCCAGAATCCTGTGCTTTAGTCTTTGGCCTATCACTTCTAATTATAAAGTATGTGAGCTTTGGGAAAGTTAATTTCATTATACATTTTTTGAATATGGTTTTCTGTTCATGAAGTTTAGCTTGCCTAGGTGACTTTTATAAATGACCAGTTATTTGCGTGACCCAATTGTTGCAGTTTTTTAATTTGTTTATACCAGATCTCTTATTCTGAATGTGCTTTAATAAAGGCTGATTTTTTTGGCATTAAGATTCTATGCATCATTAAGAGTAAGACAGTCTGTGTTCAGAGTTTAATTCTAGAGCTAATCATCGGGTAACTTGAGAAGATGAGGCAGTGAATTATTTGGTACATAAGATCTGAGCACTTGATTTTCTTAAAATATTTTTAAGTTAATACTTAGCAGAAACCTGTGTTGCAGAATTTAGATCTTTAAAAGTTTGTTTTGTTTTGAGATGGAGTTTTCGCTCTTGTTGCCCAGGCTGTAGTGCAATGGCATAATCTCGGCTCATTGCAACCTCTGCCTCCCAGGTTCAAGCATATCTCCTGCCTCAGCTTCCCCAGTAGCTGGGATTACAGGCATGTGCCACCACACCCAGCTAATTTTGTATTTTTAGCAGAGACGGGGTTTCTCCGTGTTGGTCAGGTTGGTCTTGAACTCCCAACCTTAGGTGATCCACCCGCCTCGGCCTCCCAAAGTACTGCGATGACAGGCGTGAGACACCGCACCCAGCAAAAGTTTTAATATAAATACTTAGGTAGATTGGGATTCTTTTTCTTTGAGACAGACTCTGACTCTGTTGCCTGAGCTGAGTGCCATGGCATGATCATAGCTCACTGCAGCCTCAACATCCCAGGCTCAAGTCATCCTCCCACCTCAGCCTCAGTTGCTGGGACCACAGGTACACACCACCACACCTGGCTATTTTTTGTATTTTTAGTAAAGACAGGGTCTCAGTATATTGCCCAGGCTGTTCTCAAACTCCTGAGCTCAAGCAATCCACCCACCTCGGCTTCCCAAAGTGCTGGGATTACAGGTGTGAGCCACCATGCCCAGCCGACAGCTTTTTTTTTTTTTTTTTAGAGACACAGTCAAAAGTGATTATGCCACTACATTCCAGCTTGGGCAGCAGAGTGAGACCTTGTCTCTTTGGAAAAAAAAAAAATGGGAAAAATAATAGGCTGTAAAAATGTACAGAAGTTGATTGCTGACCAGTAACTTCTAATATGGAATTAAGAAATATTTATAGCATTCTTAACACACTCAGAATTCAGGCTTTTTTCAGTTGTGATCTAAATGAAAGTGAGAGTGAAGTGGTGAGATAAGTCCATGGAAATAAGTGAAAGATTGAGGAAGAGCTGGCTTATAGATAGCTACAGTGTGTAGTTATTTTTTTAGAGATAGGGTTTCACCTTGTTGCCCAGGCTGGAGTGCAGTGACTATTCACAGGTATGATCATAGCACACTACTGCCTCAAACTCTTGAGCTGCTGTCTTAGCCTCCCAAGTAGCTGGCACCACAGGCTCATGCCACCATATGCGGTCAAAATGTCCAGGTTTTTTTGTTTTGTTTTTTCAATTAGGTTCCTTGGGTTAAATGGAAGTATGCGGTTTTTTGTTTATTTTGTAGAAACTGTCTCACTATGTTGGCCAGGCTGGTCTTGAACTCCTGGTCTCAAGGGATCCTCCTGCCTCAGCCTCCCGAAGTGCTGGAATTAGGAGCCACTAGGCCTGGCCAGAGTCAAAAAATAAAGTGATAGGGGAAAAATATATTTTATCTTCTTGGAGAATTTGCTTGACCTTTTGATTTTTATGTTCAAATTGGCCTCATGGTAATGTTGTTTTTGAACTCTTAGATGAGTTCCTTATTTTGACAATGGATACTTAAAATTTCATATGAATGCATGTATCCCTAGCTTTTAATTAAATTGCCAGACTAGAGTGTACTCCCAGGGGCCAAATGAGTAATTATCTTATTACTTAATCTGGAAAGCATACTGTAAGGTAACTAAAGGATCTGAAAGTGTGGGAATGAAGAAAGGAACCCTCCAAATATATTTGCTTCTAAAATTCTTAAACTTTTCTGAACACATTCATAAAGTTGAATGGCTTTAAGAAGAGTGAGGCTTTTATAACTGACCCAGCTAAAGTTACATATTTAAACCCTTATTTTTTGGGGAAGAAAAGCAGTTTACCATAACTGAGTATTGAGGGTAAGAAACAGCATGCTTGATACCTAGTTTCTTCTATTAGTTGGCAAGTGTGGTTTAAGCTTCACAGGGAAAGGAGAAATGAGTCTCTTACCCCTAAGGAGCCTACAATTAAGGGACAGGACATGAAGCAATTATGAGGTCAGTGTGAAATAGTACATAATCAAGTATTGTTTGGTATATAGTTTTGAATTTGTGTGATCAGTTTGTGATAGGGCAGTGAATCACAAATGTACTTTTTAGCTTCTGAATCCTTGGGATAATCTTACTTGGAACCTGAGTATAAAAAACTGAATGAAAACAACAGAGTTGCCTTGATTAAACTGAGTGGTGGAGCTTGGAGCCCAAAGGATAGCCTTCTGTGTTCACAGGTTCCACATCCTCTGTTCCATCCAATCACAGACAAAATATTTGAGAAGGAAAACAATAAAAAAAGAATATAAGAGATAACACATGCAAAATACATGTGTGTACGTATATATACACACACACTATATATATAGTTTAACTATTACATAGCATTGTTTTAGGTATTATAAGTAATTTAGAGATGACTTAAAATACGGGAAAGTATGTAGTTTATATGCAAATGTTATGCCATTTTATATAAGGGACTTGGGCATCTGAGGATTTTGATGTTCAAGGATTTTGGAGTCCATCAAGGGTGGGGCTAATCATTAGATGATGGACATGAACTTAGGTCACTGAATTGTATAATTTTGTACAGTACAGTATGTGTGTATGAATTTTAATTAAAATGTAATATACAGAAACTAGTATCTTTTTAATAGAATGTCTTGAGTTTTCTTTTGATTGACTGACTGGTTGGTTTGTTGGTTGATTGAGATGGGGCTCTCACTGTGTTGCCCAGGATAGTCTTGAACACCTGGGATCAAGTGATCCTCCTGCCTCAGCCTCCCAAAGCACTGGGATTACAGGTGTGAGCCACTACACCCAGCAAGTTTCTTTCTTTTTTTTTTTTTGAGACGGAGTCTTGCTCTGTCGCCAGACTGGAGTGCAGTGGCGCAATCTCGGCTGACTGCAACCTCCGCCTCCTGGGTTCAAGCAGTTCTTCCGCCTCAGCCTCCCAAGGAGCTGAGACCACAGGCACGTGCCACCACACCTGGCTAATTTTTGTATTTCTAGTAGAGACGGGGTTCACCATGTTGGCCAGAGTGGTCTCGATGTCTTGACCTTGTGATCCGCCCACCTCGGCCTCCCAAAGTGCTGGGATTACAGGCGTGGGCCACCATGCTCAGCCTGCAAGTTTCTTAATTACGCAGCCTGGTGCGCTTGCAAAATATAGCCACAACTGTAATATAGTCTATTTCCAAGCCCCCAAAAGGCACCCTCCTGCCCCCTCCAACAGTTAGTACCTTTTCTCCAAAGGTAACTTGGTTGTTAATGACCTCCTATCACCCATATTTGTTTTGTGTGGTCAACTTCAAACTGAATACATTCTAGCATTGACATAATGGCAGCAGTTTACATTCTTTTTCATTGCTTTGCAGTATTCAAAATTCTGTAAGTATACCACATTTTATTTATTCATTCTATTTCAGTGTATTTCAGTGGTATCAATTTTGGGCTGTATAAAAAAGATGCTGTGAACATTATATATAAGCACCTATTTTGAGTATATATCCAGGGATAGAATTACTGGATAATGGAGCCAGGTGTATATTTAGTTTTTCCCCCAATATTTTATTACAGGAATTTTCGAAAATGAAGAAGAGCTGACAGAATTGTTTGAATACCCATATTCATTCCTACCACCTAAATTCTGCAGTAAACATTTTGCTGTATTTGCTTTCACATACACCTATTCATTCTCCTGTCGATCTATCCTGTTAATCTGCTTAAAAAAAAAAAAAAAAAAAAAGTTGGCCAAATAGGTTTCCAAGTGGTTGCACTAATTATCTGCTTGTGCAGACAACATGAGAGTTTCATTTGTACCATATCTTCACCAGAACCCGGTATTGTCAATCTTTATTTTTGAAATTTTTTTCAGCTTTGAAATATAATTGACATAATTATATATACTTGTGATGTACAACATGGTGTTTTAATAAACCGTAGACATTGTGAAAAGATTACCACAGGCAAGCTAATTTACAAATCCTTCACCACAGTTATGATTTGTTATTCTGAGAATATTTAAGATGTATTTCCATAGCAGTTTTCAAGTATATACAATACTGTAGTCACTATGTTATAACAGATCTCCATAATTATAGATGTTTTATTTTAGACATTCTGATAGGTGTGAAGAAGTGTGGAAATGCAGTTGACCCTTGAACAACATAGAGTTGAACAGCATGGGTCTACTTAACAATGCTGATTTGTTAGTCAAATATGTTGGAATTTTTAAGATTTGTGACAATTTGAATAAACAAGTGATTCTCATTTTTTGAAATATCAAAAAATTAAGGTATTTCATGATGGATGCATGAAATACGTAGATGCTAGTGTGTTTCATCGTTTACTACCATAAAGCATATACCTCTATTATAAAAAATTAAAGTTTGGGCTGGGCATGGTGGTTAATAGCTGTCATCCCAGACCTTTGGGAAACTGAGGCAGGAGGATTGTTTGAGCTCAGGAATTTGAGACAGCCTGGGCAGCACTGTCTGCACAAAAAATCAAGAGTATTAGCTAAGGCTGGGTAAGCTGACTCACATGTGTAATCACAGCACTTTCGGAGGCCAAGGCAGGCAGAACACTTGAGGTCCAGTTTTTAATTGGGTTGTCTGTTAAAACCTTGATTTATAGGAGTTTAAAGGATATTTTACTAATAAAAAAGAATGGTAATTGTTCTCTGCATAATATTTAGAAAATAAGGCCAGGTGCAGTGGTTCAAGCCTGTAATCTCAGTGCTTTGGAATGCCAAGGTGAGAGGATCCCTTAAGGCCAGGAGGTTGAGACCAGTCTGGGCAGCGTACTGAGACCCTGACTCTACAAATAAGAAAAATGTTGGGTGTAGTGGCATGCACCTATAGTCCCCAGCTACTTGGAAGTCTGAGTGAGGCAGGAGGATCACTTGAGCCTAGGAGCTCAAGGTTACAGTGAAATATGATCACACCACTACACTCCAGCCTGGGCAAGAGCAAGATCCTGTCTTTGTTTGTTTGTTTGTTTGTTTGTTTGTTTGTTTGTTTGTTTGTTGAGACTGAGTTTTGCTGTTGTTGCCCAGGCTAGAGTACAGTGGCGAGATCTCAGCTCACTGCAACCTCCGCCTCCCAGGTACGAGCAATTCTCCCTGCCTCAGCCTCCCAAGTAGCTGGGATTACAGGCGCACACCACCACACCGAGCTATGTATTTTTAGTAGAGACTGGGTTTCATCATATTGACCAGGCTGGTCTTGAACTCTGGACCTCAGGTGATCCGCCCACCTCAGCCTCCCAAAGTGCTGGGATTACAGGCATGAGCCACCATACCTGGCCAATGCTGTCTCTTAAAAAAGGAAAATGAAATAAAGAATGGAAGGAAAGTAGAGAATGTGTTAGATCGTAGAATGCAAAGATAAATAAAATGATCTCCATGTTGTCAGTGTACTCACATTCTAGAGAGGAATGTAGGTAAATGGATATAAAATGCACTGCAATAAATTTTATGAAGAGGAAAGTTTAGGGTGCTATATTTGCTCAATACTTCATTATTTTTGCTTTATTGATATTTTAAATAATACTATGAATGTTTAATAGATAAAACACTTCTTGTTTTAGAATATTTTATTAGTATATATTTTCTTAGGAATTGCTGGATCTGGCCAGGCACAGTGACTCATTCCTGTAATCCTAGCACTTTGGGAGGTGGAGACAGGAGGATTGCTTAAGCCTAGGACTTGGAGACTAGCTTGGACAACACAGTGAGATCCCATCCCTAAAAAAAAGGGAAAGAACTGCTAAGTCAGAGGATGTAAGGATTTTTAAGCTACACAATGAAACAATTGGATCATCCTAAATAATTTAAACCATGGAAAAATATGTTCCACAAGAAAGCGTACCTCTTTAGTGACCAAAATGTGGAACTGATGAATATTGAGGGGGTTCCCCCTAAAACTTTAACCCCCTTTGTGTTGACACATTCATGAAATTTTGTTGATTAGGTGTTATATATATATGTTTGTTGTTGTTGTTGTTGTTTTAGAATCAAAGAATAAAACATGGTCTCCTTGATTAGGGTTAGATACCCCTTGCCAGCTCCTTGGATGAGTTCCTTTTCTTTTTCTGTTTTTGAAATGGAGTCTCACTCTTTTGCCCATGCGTGGAGTGCAGTGTTATGATCTCCACTCACTGCAACCTCCACCTCCTGGGTTCAAGCAATTCTCTTGCCTCAGCCTCCTGTGTAGCTGGGACTACTGGCACATGCCACTATGCTCCACTAATTTTTTTGGTGTTTTGGTTTTTTTTAGACAGAATCTCATTCTGTCATCCAGGTTAGAGTCCAGTGGCAGGATCTTGGCTCACTGTAAGCTCTGTCCCCCTGAGTTCAAGTGATTCTCCTGCCTCTGCTGCCTCCCAAGTAGCTGGGAGGCACATGCCACCACTCCTAGTTAGCTACCACTCCCGGCTAATTTTTGTATTTTTAGTAGAGACAGAATTTCAGTATGTTGGCCAAGCTGATAAAGGCTCTTTGGGGGAGCTTTTGGTATTTTCAAGGAAGGGGGTCAAGCTTCATTCTTTTGCATGTGACTAGCCTGATGTGAAAATGGTTTTTCTTTTCTCATTGAATTATCTTGGTATTCCTGCCAAAGATCAGTTGTCTGTAAATGTGAGAGTACATTTCTGGATTCTTCATTTCTGTTCCATGGATCTGTATGTGTGTCATTAGGCTAGTACTGTACTGTAGCTTTTATAAGGTTTGAAATCAGAAATTGAGTCTTTTTTTGTTTTCCCTTTTCAAGATTGTTATGGCTGTTCTTAGTTCTTTGTATTTCCATGTGAATTTTAGGATCAGCTGTCAATTTTTGTAAATGAGCCAGCTGAGATTTTGATCGGGTTATTTTTTTTTTAATAAGCCTACATTGAAATATTCAATGATTGCCCAAACATTATCACCCTAAGCCCATAGTTTACCTTAGAGTTCATTCTTGGTGTTGTACATGGATTTGGCATGTATAATGACATGCATCCTCCATTATAGTATCATACATATAGTTGCACTGCTCTAAAAACTCTGTGTTCCATCTGTTCTGACAACCACTGATAGTTCTGTTGTCTCTGTAGTTTTGCTGTTTGCAGAATGTTGCATTTTTGGAATCATACAGTATATACCCTTTTCAGATTGGCTTCTTTCATGCAGTAATATGTATCTAAAGTTCCTCCATGTTTTTCATGGCTTGATAGCTAACTTCTTTCTTAGTGCTGAATAATATTCCATTTGCATTGATACAATAATTTATCCATTTGCCTACCCAAGGACACCATAGTTGCTTCCACATTTTGATAGTTATGAATAAAGCTCCTATAAACATTTGTTTGTGGGTTTTGGTTGGATGTAATTTTTCATCTCCTTTGGCAAATACCAAAGAATGATGCAATTGCTGGATAAAATGGTAATAATACGTTTAGTTTTGAGAGAAGTAGCAAATTGTCACCCAGAGCATACTATTTTGTCTTTGTTGTTGTTGTTGTTACTGTTTTTTTGAGATGGAGTCTCATTCCGTCACCCAGGCTGGAGTGCAGTGTGGCGTGATCTCGGGTTACCACAACCTCCACCTCCCTGGTTTAAGGGATTCCCATGCCTCAGCCTCCCGAGTAGCTTGGATTACAGGCATGTGCCACCGCACCTGGCTAATTTTTGCATTTTTAGTATAGATGGGGTTTCACTATGTTGGCCAGGCTGGTTTTGAACTCCTGATCTCAGGTGACCCGCCTGCTTTGGCCTCCCAAAGTGCTGGGATTACAGGCATGAGCCACCATACCTGGCCACAAAGCGTACCATTTTGCATTCCCACCAGTAGTAAATGAGAGTTTCTGTTAGCACACATCCTTGCTAGGATTTTGTGTCCATGTTTTGGATTTTCACCATTCTGATAGGTGTATAGAGGTATTTTGTTTTAATTTGCAGTTCTCAGTGCTTCTCAGTACCTCCCACCCACCTTAGGTGGTATAGGATGGCTGAGGGGCTGAAGTTGGGTAGTTCCCTTTCTCCAGGTAGGTTAAGTAAGCTCTGGTAAAAGTTTCTCCCAGAACTCTAAAAAGGTTCACTGGGTGCGGTGTCTCACGCCTTTAATCCACTGTCTCTACTGAAAACTGCCAAAAAAAAAAAAAAATTAGCCAGGTGTGGTGGCAGGTGCCTGTAATCCCAGCTGCTTGGCAGGCTGAGGCAGGAGAATCGCTTGAACCTGGGCGGCAGAGGTTGTGGTGAGCCGAGATTGCACCACTGCACTCCAGCCTGGGTGACAGAGTGAGACTCCGTCTCAAAAAAAAAAAGTTTTGCCTGAGGATAGGCTTATTAGGAGCAGAATACTCTGGCATATTTAAAATGGTTTATTTTCCCCTCCACCTCATGGAAGCACTCATGTGAGGACCTGGTAGAGGTTTTGGAGGTAAAATTCACAAAAGCGTGGGAGCCCCATATGATTGGATCCACTTAGAATTTTAATTTTAATTTTATTTGTTTTTTATTTAGTTTGTGTGTTTGTTTTGGAGATAGAGTCTTGCTCTGTGGCCCAGCATGGAGTACAGTGGCACAATCGCAGCTCACCCTCTGTCCCCCAGGTTCAAGCCATTCTTGTGACTTAGCCTCTCTTGAGCAGCTGGGATTACAGGTGTGCACCACCATGCCCGGCTAAATTTTATATTTTTTGTAGAGATGGGGTTTTGCCACATTGCCCAGGCTGGTCTCAAGCTACTAGCCTTGAGTGATCTGCCTGCCTCAGCCTCCCAAATTGCTGGAATTACAGGCATGAACCACCGTGCCCAGCCTTGACTATTTAATAGTAGCCATTCTGACTGGTGAGATGTTATCTCATTGTGGTTTTGATTTGCATTTCACTCTTTTTTTTTTTGAGACGGAGTCTTGCTTTGTCGCTCAGACTGGAGTGCAGTGGTGTGATCTCAGCTCACTGCAAGCTCCACCTCCTGGGTTCAAGCAATTCTCCTGCCTTAGCCTTATGAGTAGCTGGGATTACAGGCACCTGCCACCATGCCTGGCTAATTTTTGTATTTATAGTAGAGACTGGGTTTCACCCTGTTAGCCAGGCTGGTCTCAAACTCCTGACTTCAGGTGATCCACCTGCCTCAGCCTCCCAAAGTGCTGGAATTACAGGCATGAGCCACCATGCCCGGCTGATTTACATTTCTCTAATGATCAGTTATACTCAGAATAGCACGAAATTTACAACATCAGTTATTTCTGGAATTTTCCATGTAATATTTTCAGACCATGGTTGACCACAGTTAACTGAAACCTTGCAGTAAATGGGGACTACTGGACATCATCTTCATTTTCTTTCTTTCTTTTTTTTTAATCATCCTCTAAAATCTAGGTAGAAGAGATTCTCTTCATTTTAAAGATGAACAAATAGATTGGGCAGTAGAGCAGGGCAGCTAGGAGAAATGCATTTAGACAATAGGGATAACTGTACAGTGAGGCAGAAAATATTATAATACACTAGATTTGGCTCAAAACTAGTCACAGGAGCCTCTAGGAGTTCATTTCCAGTAGAGTCCAGCAGAGCAATGGGATAATGGAATGAAGTAGGTTATAGTGATACTGGAAGTAATCAGACTCCTTTAAAATGAATTGGGTCTTCTAAAGATGTTTCATAAATCCCAAAGGTAGAGACAACATATGGCACATACAGTGTTCCACTAAATTATCAGAAATATCCATATCTATAACACCTCCTTTCATTTGGAAGTGAACAGCCCTGCCTCAGCAAATTTCTCAAGTTAACAAAGTGTTTTCAGTGTCCCCATGTCTTTTCTATTCTCAGGTGGTGATTTCCTTTCTTTTGCCATTCTCTCTAATAGGCAATCTGTGCTCGCTAACCTTTCTCTTAAATTTATAGTGTAGTGATTACTAAGGCAACAGTTCTTATCAATTAAGGCTAATTTCAGTGTAATGTCGTCGTGTTTTATTTAGCATTACGTCCACTATGCCCTGTGCACCACTCTCTGCCCCATTTTCCTTAGACAGCTGGAAGCCTTGTTCAAAAAATGACTAGAAAAAGGATGTGTAACCCATCCTTTATGGCTTTCTTATAGTGCCAGAAACGATCCAGCCTTGTTTTATCCTGTTTACTCTAAGATCCTAAGCCAGTGGTTCTCAACTAGGATGAATTTGCTCTCTAGGAAACATTTGGCAGTCTAGAGACATTTTTTTTTTGGTTGTCACAACATGGCAGGGAAGAGGGTGCTACTGGCATCTAGTGGATAGAGAGAGCTGCTGAACATCCTGTGATGTACAGGACAGCCCCCTACAACAAAGAATTGTCTTACTAAAATGTCATTGCCCAGGTTGAGAAACTCTTCGCTAAGCAAACAATTTTCCTCTCTAACCTCAATTACGTCCTTAATTAAGTTTGTTTCTTCAACTGAAAAGTGGAGGTTATTGTGCTTTTTCAAATGGTTGCAAAGATAAATGAATTTAAGTCATGGAAATATTTAGCACAGTGTCTGACACACAGTGGCACTCTGCTGATTGAATAAGTTAGGTTTTTTAAAAAATGTGGTATAATGCAGCTTCTCATCCATCCTGATTCTCCTGCAAAAATTATCATGTTAAATGTTTTGATCCATTATTACTGTAAATCTTACATGTTATAGAAATTCCTGTATTTAGCATCAAAAACTTCCTAGAATGCCTCTTAAATATGTTTTGATATTTGGTCATGAAAGCAATGATTATCATACCACCACTGGAACAAAATCTTTTTAAATAAGAGATACCTTTTCCTGTTCTTTTCTAAAGCACTTCAGTGAATTAAAGACTGGGGAGGAGTGTAGGTCAATGTTTAAGTCAATCAGTAATTGAATATTTTCTAATGTCAAGAGTTAATAAGTTCATGATCAAAAAGCCTATGGAGGAGAAGACGTTAGAAGAATTTTAGAAACACTTAAGCTTACCCCATTCTCCTTCTGCTTTTATTTTTGTGTAGCACTTCAAGGCCATCAATAGTTGTAGTCTTAAAAGTCCCTAAAAGAAGAAATGATATTACCGTCAAGAACTAGTAAACCATACGTGAAAGGTTTGTGGATTGTTTAGATTTTTATAATGTGCCACTGTTTGCAAGGTGGTGTTAGGTGCTATGAATTAGGAGTTCGTAAGTTTGGTTAATTGGCTGAGGCCCATTGTTGATGTGTTAATTTTTTTGTGAATTAGTTTTTAGCATACAGATCCTGTACAAGATAAATTTATACCTTTAAACATTTTAATTTTTCAGTATTGTAAATGTTGTTTATACTTTTTATTTTGGTTTCCAGTTCATTGCTGGTATTTACAAGTACAACTGATTTGTGTGTGTGTGCTTTTAACCTGCAACCTTGCTGAATTCATTTGGGAGGTTTTGGTTAGAGTCCTTGGGATTTTCTAAATAGGCTCATGTCTGGTTGTCTCATTAATTAAAAATTTTTATGCATTAATATTCAATTTTGGGTATTTTCATTCTGAGGCTGATTTTCATCTAGGCCCCCTTTTAAACTTTCACAGCTTCTCCCTTTTCATCTTCACTCCCTTACCCAGAAATCACTGAAATGACTTCTGAGCAAATTATCATTTTATTTTACTGATTCAAAATTATTATCAGTTAAGTTTATTATATGCTGGAGGTAATAGAATAGTGCATCCAGAGTCTTGAATTATGTAGGACTATTTGTGTTAGTGAGCAAAGTCTGTTCTGCTTTTGGATTCTTGCACCTACTTTTTATTGATTTTTCTTTTTCTTATTGTCAGTTCTTCATCTGCTGTTAGTGTGTCTGTCCTTGAAGTACCTCTTCCTGCTTCTAATAATTTGGCATGTTGGAAAACCAGATACTCAAGCTCATCACAGTATTTTCTATTGCCTGCTAAAAGAGAGATCCAGAGGCAGTGGAGTTGAGTTAAGTAGCGTTTTCACTTGCGACTCTATTCTGGGGTTTAGATACATGGGTACCTTACATTTTTTTAAGTTAAAAATTTTTTTAAAGTTTGTAACAAATTTGCTTAATAAAGTCAATTTTAGCAGGAAATTCACATGCATTTGAGAATTGAAAGAAAGAACCTTTAATGTTGATGTAAGCCTTTTTCATATATACCTCACCACCTCCTCTGTGTTTAATTATCTGGACTTTTTTCACATTCCTAGATTTTGTTTCCCAGAAATGCTTCTCCCTTAAAACATAATTTAATTAATGCTTTGTAAGATATAAGTTCTTAATCTCAAAGTAATCTTTAGATTGAGGAGCACTAAAATTGAGGTCCATAGACCCTTTAAGGTCAGGGATAGAACTGCTTTCAGTGTGACAGATTTCCTTAGTAATCTTATGTGTTTTATTTAAAAATGTTATCTGAAATAGCTTTCATCAGATTACATAAGGTTTCTATGGCCAAAAAAAAAAAGGTTTTAAGAATCCATGAGAGACAATCCCAGAGTGAGCTCCTATCACTGCTGCCAGAAACCACAAAGCCTTTTGGGAATTCTGAACTCTGAACTCTGAGTCACAGAGTTTTGATAGGTATGTGGTATTGGAATTTAGTTGAATTCTGCTATTCCAACATTTAGGTAAATTGTCAGACATCATTAAGATTTGCAGCATGAAATGGGCCCATTTATTTACTTGTTTATTTATTTATTTATGTAGAGACAAAGTCTTGCTCTCTTGCCCAGGATGGAGTGCAGTGGCATGATCTTAGCTCACTGCAGCCTCTGCCTCCCAGGTTCAGGCGATTCTCCTGCCTCAGCCTCCCACCATGCCCTGTCGGTGATAAGATTTTTAAATAAAAATTTCCTGACTTGTCACTGTGGCTCATGCCTGTAATCCCATGAATCCTGGCTCACTGCAACCATTGTCTCTTGAGTCCAGGTGATTCTCCTGCCTTAGCCTCCTGAGTAGCTGGGATTACAGACATGCACCACCACCCCCAGCTACTATTTTTCCTAATTTTCAGTAGAAATGGTGTTTCACTATGTTGGCCAAGCTGGTCTCAAACTCCTGGCCTCGGGTGATCCACCTGCTTTGGCTTCCCAAGTAACTGAGTCTACAGGCACGTACGTACTACCACTCCTGGCAAATTTTTGTAGAGATGAGGTTTCGCCATATTGCCCAGGCTTGCATTACATGTGTGAGCCCCTGCGCTTGGCCCCAAAACAGTTTTTAATGGATGATGCTGGGACACCTGCATATAACCACATAGTTAAAGTGCAGTTGGACCCCTTTCTTACTATATGCAAAAACTAACTCAGAATGGTTTATATGCCTAAAATGTAAGAGCTAAAACTTTGTAAACCTCTTAGTATAGGACCAAGTACTTATGACCTTTGGTTTGATAGAGACTTCTTAGGATACTGAAAGTAAAAGTAACCAAAGTTGAATTTCATTAAAATTTAAAATTTGTTATTGAAAGAACACCATCAAGAAAGTGAAAAGATAATCCATAGGATGCAAGAAAATATTTGGGGTTGTTTGATTTTTGAGACAGAGTCTTCCCTCTGTCATCCAGGCTGGAGTGCAGCAGCACAGTCTTGGCTTATTGCAACCCTACCTCCCAGGTTCAAGCAATTCTTGTGCCTTAGCCTCCCGAGTAGCTGGGATTACAGGTATGTACCACCATGCCCTGCCTAATTTTTTTTCTTTTTTTCAGTAGAGGAGATTTCACCATGTTGATCAGGCTGATCTTGGAAATCCTCACCTCAGGTGATCTGCCCGCCTCAGCCTCTCAAAATATTTGTAAATCATTTGTCTGATAAAGGACTTGTGTCCAGAAGACAACAAAAAGATAATTTGCTATCAGGGAAATGCAAATGAAAATTACAAATGAGATAGCACATCTTATCCACTTGAATGGTTATAATAAAAATAAGTTTAAACAGTGATGTGGAGAAACCAGAACATTCTATTTCACTATTTAAAATACACACTTCTGTGGTTTCCAGTGTGTTCAGAGTTAACGCAACCATCACTTATCAATACAGCTCCCAGTGGGATTGTAAGATGGTGCAGGTGCTTTGGAAAAGTTTGGCAGTTCTGCAAAAAGTTTTGCGGAGTTCCACTCCTTGGTATATCTACCCAATAAAATGAAAACATGTACAAAAACTTGTACGTGAATTTTCATAACAGTATTCATAGTAGCCAAAAAGTGGAAACAACCCATGCCCATCAATGCCTAAACAAAATGGTGGTGGGCTATTCAGTGATAAAAAGGATTGCAATTCTGATAAATGCTGCATTGTGGGTGGACTTTGAAAACATGCTAAGTGAAAGGCCAGCCACAAAAGACTGCATATTAGTAGGATTCCATGTATAAGCATACCTTGTTTATTGCACTTCGTAGGTTGGTGTGTGTGTTTACACAACTTGAAGGTTTGTGGCAACTCTGTATGAAACAAGTCTATTGGTACGATTTTTCTAGGAGCTCACTTCATTTCTCTGCCACATTTGGTAATTCTCATGCTTTCAAACCCTTTCATTGTTAGATCTTTTATGGTGATCTGTGATCAGTTCTATTAGAGTGGTCTGCAACGAAACCCACACATCTGAGTAATGCTTATCTGTTAAATGTCCAGGATAGGCAAATCTATAGAGACAAAAAGCAAATTAGTAGTAGCCTAGGTCTGGGGAGTTTGAGGGAGTGACTGTTAGTGAGTACCCTTTCTTTGGGGGGTAATGAAAATGTTCTAAAATTGATAAATGATGGTTGTATAACTCTGAGCACACTGGAAACCACTGAAGTATGTATTTTAAATAGGGAAATAGAGTGTGAATTTTATCTCTAAAATGTTACGGTTAATGGAAGTCTTTTACCTTATCATGTTACTGTATTTCCTCAATGCTGAGATGTACTTTTTAAGGATGCGCTTAGTTGCTCACTCCTGGGATCCCAGCAGTTTGGGAGGCCAAGGCAGGAGGATTCCTTGAGCCCAGGAATTTGAGACCAGCCTGGGCAACATAGTGAAAACCTGTCTCTACAAAATTTATTTTTTTAATTAGCTGGGCGTGGTGACATGGGCCTGTAGTCCCAGCTACTCAGGAGGGTGAGGTGGGAGAATCACTTGAGCCCAGGCAGTCGAGGCTGCAGTGAACCAAGACTGTGCCACTGCACTCCAGCCTGGGTAACAGAATGAGACCCTATCTAAAAAAAAAAAAAAAAAATCATATTTATCAGGATGATAGATGTGATGCTGGCTTTTAAATCTCTGTAATTGTTCAGGAACTTCATCAGAGCTAATCTGGGGGGTTTTATTTTGGTCAAGATTCATAGAACGTCAGAACTAGAATATACATTGAGACCAACTATTCTAAATCCTCCATTTTATGGTCCTAAGTGTCAGTCTGGCAAAATTCAGAGAAAACATTTCCGAGTAGGAGATTGCAGCTGGGAAGAAGGTGGTGCCAGCAGCAGCTTGTAAGGATATAAAGAGAAAGATCAGAAGAGCTGGCTCTTATTTCCTACTGGAGTAAAAGATACAGCTTTTGGTGACAAGCTACATTCTTTAGTAGTGACTTTATTTTTCCTTCACCACAAACCAGACCTGTACTACTATTTCCAGCCTCAGCACATTATTTAGGCACTTCCCCATTGCATTGTTTTAGTTTCTGAAATGGTATCACATTCCCTAAATTGAATCCAACTTTTAATGTAGTGCCCTTCAGACAGACACGTTTTACATTCATCTGTTTTTGTCTTCTTGGGTTAAACCACCTAAGATTAGGGCCCAATACATTCTTGACAATATCCATCATTTTATAGATGCTTCATTTACATATTAACAGACAACTGGAATGCTACAGAGATTTTTCTCATCAGATCAGACCTTGCGGTTTTTGATGTCTGACCCTATCTTTTGGCTGGGCACGGTGGTTCACACCTGTAATCCCAACACTTTGGAAGGCTGAGGTGGTGGATTACTTGAGGCCAGGAATTCGAGACCAGGCTGGCCAACATGATGAAATCCTGTCTCTACTAAAAATATAAAAATTAGCCGGGTATGGTGGCACGTGCTTTTACTCTCAGCTACTTGACGTTGAGGCAGGAGAATTGCTTGAACCTGGGAGGTTGGATTGTAGTGAGCCAAGATCGTGCCACTGCATTCCAGCCTGGGTGACAGAGTGAGACCCTGTCTTCGCTCCTGCTTCATCATGTTTTATAATCCTGTCTTCCATTTCTATTCTAGCCCCTTCCATGCTGCTGCATTTTTCCACAATGCATATTTTAATTTTAAATTATTCCTTCTCTCCTTTTCTTAAAGGCAGATGATTTCCTGTGGATTCTTGCTCTTTCTTTTGCCTGCAGACATATGGAGAACTAAAGTATTAAGGAAAAGATTGTTTAAATTTATATGAAATGTATTTACTTCTCTGTTAATTCTATCTTTCTCAAAATTTAAACTTACAGGGCAAGCCCACGTGTGTCAGCTAATCAACAATGAGGAAATGGTAGTAAGACATTTAAGTAGATGATGGTAGAAAAGGGAAGAGAGGAAGTCAGGGATCAGGAAGGATGTCTATCTCCAGGGGCTAGTGGGGTGGTGGCGTCAGAGAAGAGCCCATATATTGAGCCCTTTATCTTGGGAAGTGCTTTACTTATCTGCTTATTTCTTAAAATACTTTTTTTTTTAATGGATTCTAGCTGTGTGGCCCAGGCTGGAGTGCAGTGGCTTGATCTCCACTCACTGCAACCTCTGACTCCCAGGTTCAAGTGATTCTCATGCCTCAGCCTTTCTAGTACAGGTATTGATCGACTTATGAACTATGCAACTTATGACCATTCAACTTTACGTCCACAGTCGCTAGCCACGACTGCTCCGCATCTGGCAGCGCAAACGTTGGCCAGCTGGGCCTACGACAGTGCGGACCAGCTTCTGGCAGCACTACCGTCTCCGCGTGCACCATTTCAACTGTACATATAGCCTACTCAACTTAACAACCAAATCGTGTTACGACTGTTCTGCAGTCCCGACCATGGTCGTAAGTCGAGCACTACCTGTAGTTGGAATTACAGGCATGTATTACCATGCCTGGCTAATTTTTGTGTTTTTAGTAGAGATGGAGTTTCACCATACTGTCCAGGCTGGTCTCAAGCTCCCTACCTCAAGTGATCCACCTTTCTTGGCCTCCCAAAAGTGTTAGAAAGGATTACAGGAGTGAGCCATCATGCCCAGCTCAGCCCAACACTTTTTTTTTTTTTAAGACAGAGTCTTACTCTGTCACCCAGGAGTGTAGTGGTCTGATCTCAGCTCACTGCAACCTCTGCCTCCCAGGTTCAAGCAATTCTTGTGTCTCAGCCTCCCGGGTAGCTGGGATTACAGGCATGCGCCATTCTGTCTGGCTAATTTTTTTTGTTTTTTTAGTAGAGATGGGGTTTTGCCATGTTCGTCAGGCTGGTCTCGAACTCCTGACCTCAAAAGATCCACCTGCCTCAGCCTCCCAAAGTGCTGGGATTTACAGGGGTGAACCACCCACCGCACCTGACCTCCAGTGTTTTAAGATAGTTATTTTGTCTGTTTTGCTGATGAGGAATCTTAACGCTCAGATGTTAAGAATCTTGCCTAAGGCCACATACATAATTAAATGCCAGAGCAGAAATTCCAGGAAATGCCTTTGCTGTTTCCGTTATGTTTCCATTATTCCATTTTTTGTTCATTAACCTAGGTAGGGGACATAGAAATTCTGAGTTTGAGAAGCACCTGGAAGTATATTTGGTTTGGTTTTGGACCTATTGAAGTTACTGTGGGATGGGTAGGTAGAACTTTGAAAGAGGCAACAACCCAGGTATTTTCACTTGGGACAATGTTGGGTGTAATTTATATCAAGTTTTCCTTTTTTATTGTTACATAATCCAAATAATTAGCCATTTCCTTTTTCTTTTTGAGACAGCAATTTTTCTTTTTCTTTTTGTTATATTTTTATTTAATCCAAATCATTAGCAATTTTTCTTTTTTTCTTTCACTTTGTGACCCAGGCTGGAGTACAGTGGCGCAATCTCATCTCACTATAGCTCAACCTCCTGGGCTCAAGCAGTCCTGCTGCCTCAGCCCTCCAAGTAGCTGGGACTGCATGTGTGCATCACCACGCCTGGCTGATTTTTGTATGATAAGACCGGGTTTCACCATATTGCCCGGCTGGTCTCAAACTCCTAAGCTCAAGCTATCTACCTGTCTTAGCCTCCCAAACTGCAAGGCTTACAGGTGTGAGCCACTGTGCCAGGCCCATTAGCAATTTTTAATAGCATATTTACAAAGTTCTAATATGTATATAACATATATTGCAAGAACATAAGTGCTTTGATTTAGATTATTCAGTTATGTAATTACGTTGAGTCCCAACTACCTGCCAGACACCGTGCTGAGTAGGTAGTAAACATTGGTAGCAAAACAGACACAGCCCCCTGCCCTTATCAGACTACCCAGATAGCCTGGGCACAGTGGCTCTCGCCTGTAATCTCCCCACTTTGGGAGGCCAAGGCTGGCGGATTGCTTGAGGCCAGGAGTTTGAGACCAGCCTGATCAGTGAGACACTGTCTCTATCAAAATCAAAAAAACTGTTGGGCGTGGTGATGCATACCTGTAATCCCAGCTACTGGAAAGGCTGTGATGGGAGGATCCCTTGAGCCCAGGAGTTGGAGGTTGTAGTGAGATTTGTTTGTATACTTTTTATCATTAGATCCATATTTAGGCCCTGAAACAGGCTAATCAGAATATTTAGGTTTTGTTTTTTGTTTTTTTCCAATTTGTTTTCAGCTGAGAATAAAACACAGTAGCTTGGCAAATACAGAGTTGGAGCACAACCTGGCACTGGCATTGGAGGTCCTCAAAACAATCCCCAGATTTGGTGATTCAATAGGACTCATGGGACTTAGTATATAATCTTATTTACAGCTATGATTTGTTACAGCAAAGAATCAAAGCAAAATCAGCTAAGGGAAAAGGTGCTTTGGTCCAAAGGGAACTAAGCACAAGCTTCCAAGAGTCATCTCCTAGTGGAGTCACACAGGACGTGCTTAATTCCTTCAACATATATGAAAGGTTTTCTGCCAGAGCCGCTCATTTGGAGACTCAGTGCCCCAGGTACTGATTAGGTACCCACTGCCTAACACATGACAAAATTTCAGATTCCCAGAGGGAAAGCAGGTGTTGAACACTGTGTAAACCATATAGTGTTTATATAGAGAGGCAGCAGATAGGGAATGGTGGGAACCACCCCCAAATCCACACTTTTTTGTTGTTGTTGTTGTTGATAAGAGTTTCTCACTGTTGCCCAGGCTGGAGTGCAGTGGCAAGATCTTGGCTCACTGCAACCTCCACCTCCTGAGTTCAAGCAGTTCTCCTGCCTCAGTCTCCCGAGTAGCTGGGATTGTAGGCATGCACCACCATGCCCGGCAATTTTTGTATTTTTAGTAGAGATTTTGTATTTTCACCATGTTGGCCAGGCTGTTGTTGAACTCCTGACCTCAGGTGAGGAGTTTCGGCCTCTCTAAGTGCTAGGATTACAGGCATGAGCCACCGTGCCCGGCTATCACATCTTTTTTAAATTGTTGTTTTTATATCCCTGTCTAATCTTCCACTCACTCAGTGTCTTTGAGCCAACAATTGAATCAAGATCCCGTTTTGCTGCCTAGAAAATCAGTGGCTCTCTAGTTATGAAACAGTTGATAACTCAGATATCAAGCCATTTTTAAACAAGTATCATGGGAATTAAAATTTAAAATTAGGCATTTGTGGTAAGAAGGGTGAGGCCACATTCATCTTTAAAATATCAGGAGATCTTAGTCATTTCCTTCCCTCTCTGGGTTTCTGAAAATTTGCATGTAAACTGAAATTAGGTTGTTGAATCATTTTAAATATCTAAAAGATACATAGAGAGTTCCTTTGTTTTAACAACAACAACAACAAAAACACCAAAGGAGAAAATACACTCGTAACATGAATTAAAAGATAGTTTCTATTTTATTCTTTAATGTTTATTAATGTTTTCCCATAAAGTAGAGCTTTCCTTTTCTGTTCTGCTTTCTGTGTTTTCTACACATATGTGAACCACAAGACTGAAGAAATCTAGCCTTTGAAAAACCCATAGTTGGAGTTTATTTGCTCTAAAACCATTTTTTAGTTTTCTTTGTTAGGTTCAAGGATTTAAGAGACCCTTTATATTATCCATAGTTGTAAACCAATTTGTTCCCAGTTTGCATGTGAATGGCAGCTCATCAAAACTGGTCAAATAGGACTGGGGCTAAGTTTCAGGAAGGTAGTCTCGACTCCAAATGGTAATTCAAGGGTAGAAGAACTCAGCTGGCAGAGATCACAGCAGAGGCCAAGAGTTTCTAGTATTCAAAGAGAATCTAGAAAGCCAAGGACGGTAGCACTTAGCAAAGCAGAGAGTCATGATAGGGAGAATCATGATGATGAGATGTTAGAATAATTCACAAATACTGGCATTTACAAAGCTCTTAGTTATCTCATGACTGTATCAACTCTTGAAAGTGGGTATTATCTCCTTTATTCAAAGACATTAAAAGACTTCGTTCAAGCAACCATAGTAAGTAGCTGAGCTGAGACTGAAATCTTATGATTTAATTCTTCAGACTGAAAATCTTACCTTCTAAGGTAGTGTTTTTCAGACTGTTATGTTGATTCTGAGGATTCTGCAGAGGTAACCAAGGTGAGGGCACGGGGATGGGGAATCTCATCCCTCCTAGGTCACACTCCATCCCAGCTTCATTCCACCAGAATTGCTCAGTTTTAAATATTACCATTATAGGCCAGGCCCCATGGCACACCCCTGTGGTCCCACTACTCAGGAGGCTGAGGTTGAAGGATTGCTTGAGCCTGGGAGGTTGAGTTTACATTAAGTTGTGTTTCTGCCACTGTGCTTTTTTTGTTTTTAAAGGCAAAGAAGCTCTTTATTGTTATTATTATTATACTTTAAGTTCTGGGGTACCTGTGCACAATGTGCATGTTTGTTACATAGGTATACACATGCCATGGTGGTTTGCTGCATCCATCACCCCATCATCTGCATTAGGTATTTCTCCTAATGCTATCCCTCCCCTAGTCCCCCACCCTCCAACAGGCCCCGGTGTGTATAATGTTCCCCTCCTTGTGTCCAAGTGTTCTCATTGTTCAGCTCCCACTTAAGAGTGAGGACATGCGGTGTTTGGTTTTCTATTCTTGTGTTAGTTTGCTGAGAATAATGGTTTCCAGCTTCATCCATATCCCTGCAAAGGACATCAACTCATCCTCTTTTATCTACCACTGTACTTAAGCCTGGGCAACAAAGGAAGACCCTGTCTCAAAAAAAAGTGGGGGTTATAAACATGATATCTTTGAGCAAAATTGTTTTGTGTAAAAAATTCACAGGATTACGAGCCACAGAATTCTAATTCCAGTACTGACAATTATTTGACTGTAGGCAAGCTTGGTCCTATAAAATGGGAGAGTTGGTCTTAGATAACATTTAGATTTATTTTTGCTATAGTCCAATCCATTAAAAAATTTTTTAAAATTATTTTTAGAGATGAGGTCTTGCTGTGTTGCCCAGGCTGGTCTCTTATGTGGAAATAGTTCAGTTAGCATTCCGTGCCAGTTCTTCAGTAAAGTCTGTGTTTATATCCTTTAGGTAGATAACTAAATGTGAATGTTTTGGTGTGTGTATGTTTTGTTGTTAAGGCAGAGTGAAACATAGTCACACCACTGTGCATCACCCCAGCTTCCTACCCTTCCCAGAGTTCCCTTTCCCTTCTATCTCTGACCAAAAAATAAAAAACAAACCTACAAAAGGTTTATTAAAAATCTTTTTCCTCTATTTTTGTATTTTAGGAACAAGTTCCAGTTCCAGTCTACCACCCAACACCTAGCCAGACTCGGCTAGCAACTCAGCTGACTGAAGAGGAACAAATTAGGATAGCTCAAAGAATAGGCCTTATACAACATCTGCCTAAAGGAGTTTATGACCCTGGAAGAGATGGATCAGAAAAAAAGATCCGAGAGTAAGTTTTAATTTGTACATTTCAAAGTTTTATTTTCAGAAATTCGCTTTTAAAAAATTTGCGTTTTCTCTTGCACTTTAGAAAGTAAGACATTTAATATATTGAAACACTTCATTTAATGCAAGGATATGTTTAATTTTTTTTTTTTTTTTTTGTATCTCTCATTACTGGCTACTAACAAGAGAATGCTGTAATGTAGAGTAATTAAGAATTTTCACAGGCTGGGCACAGTGGCTCACGCCTGTAATCCCAGCACTTTGGGAGGCTGAGGTGGGCAGATCACTTGACACCAGGAGTTTGAGACCAACCTGGCCAACATGGTGAAACCTTGTCTCTATTAAAAATACAAAAATTAGCCAGGCATAATGGCCTGCGCCTATAATCCCAGCTACTTGGGAGGCTGAGGTGGGAGAATCACTTGAAACACTTTCTCAAAAATAAAATAAATAAAAAGCTGGGCACAGTGGCTCACGCCTGTAATCCCAGCACTTTGGGAGACCAAGGTGGGAGGATCACAAGGTCAGGAGATTAAGACCATCCTGGCCAACATGGTAAAACCCTGTCTGTACTAAAAATACAAAAATTAGCTGGGCATGGTGGCTAACGCCTGTAGTCCCAGCTACTCGGGAAGCTGAGGCAGGAGAATTGCTTGAACCCAGGAGGCAGAGGTTGCAATGAGCTGAGATTGCACCACTGCACTACAGCGTGGGCGACAGAGCAAGACTCCATCTCAAAAAAAGGAAAGTTAATGAAGAGAGCTTTAACTTACAGCAGCCCAGTAAGTAGGCTGAAGTTAGTGTTTCTGATTTTACTGGTAGTTATTAAAACGAAAATTATCTTACCCTAGGATTACACTATATAGTACAAGGAAACAAAGTTGATCTAACTGATGCTTTTCTACCTAAAGTAATCCCATTCTCCTTCTCCTATAATATGTAGCTGTTTAATGAGCACACCGGTAGATGTGATCCATATGGAATCCATTTCTCTTTGCTCTGTTGATTGCTCCTAAGTCCTGCAAATTCTCAGGGTTTGAAATAAAAGACTGTGGATAGATCAATATTAAGAAAAAAGTCAGTTTGCATGCTTTGTTGATAAGATGACAGGCAAAGCCTTCAGCTGTGTTACTCAGATTAACACTGTCTTTAATGGGATTTAAAGCATTTTCCGAATAGGACACTTCTGAAAATGCCTTCTGATTTCTTTCTGTTGCTCCCAACAGGTGTGTGATCTGTATGATGGACTTTGTTTATGGGGACCCAATTCGATTTCTGCCGTGCATGCACATCTATCACCTGGACTGTATAGATGACTGGTTGATGAGATCCTTCACGTGCCCCTCCTGCATGGAGCCAGTTGATGCAGCACTGCTTTCATCCTATGAGACTAATTGAGCCAGGGTCTCTCATCTGACTTCAAGTGAACCATCATTTTTGGTGGTTTTGATCTTTTGTCACTGAGCCCAAAGAGCCAGGGATTAGGAATTAAGATCATGCACAAAAGTTTCCTAAAAATTCCTGGATGGCTGCAGATGTTGGGGGAAAAGTACGTGATATTTTAGAAACTTAGAGGGAAAAGTAGGATGGTATTTTTATGTAAAGCCTTGACCCAATGTTTAAAAATATAATTGTATTTAGATCTTGTTATTGCTCCAGTACATAGGAATTGTGTAAAGTGTTACAGCAGCTGTATTTGTTTAAATTGTGTGTATTGAAGATTAGGAAAAAGATAGTAGTTTTTTTCCTAAATGAAATAACTTTCTTCTCTTCCCCCTCCCTACCCAAATTCTTTTCTGAAGTTGCTGGCATTTGGGTCAAGGTTTTATTAAAAGCTACATTTTATAACACTGGCACACAAAAAAGTAGTTTTAAGCTTGTTTGCACAGTTCTTTTTTTCCATTGGAAATGGAATTCATTGCCTTAGGTCTTTTTAAATAGTGTATTATTATCGTTGGGGCTGGCTCTATGCTTGAAAACCAGTTTATTTATAACCTGTTATAAGTGCTATATTCTGTTTGCAGTTAGGAAATGCAGAATTCAAAGTGATCTCCTAGCTTGTAAGCAAACTGAGATGCACTATCCCTTTTCTATAAAAGTAAGTTAATGTGTCAAGAAACCAACTCTATTAAAGTGGGGTTTAATATTACCCTTTCCTATGTGTTTTACCTGATTATTTTGGTTGTTAATATGGTGATAATGGAAAAGTCAAGTAAAATTTAAAATATTAAGAATTCTGATTTATTGAGATTGAATTATACCACCACATTTATGTAAAAATGAAGGTGGCACTGTGGTGGGACCTAATGAGAAATAGTTACTCAGTTGTAACAATTTTGATTTCTCTTTCCTGTGACCTCTTCCCTCTTGTCTTGAACCATAGCAAAAGGATACTGCATCTCTCATTACTGTAGTGCTGAGGTTATTGAAGTTCTATAAAACACATCTCAGTCTCTGTTTCTTGGAAAGGAATCTATTACATCCTGCTAGCTGACTGACAGAACTAAGCAGGGAGAATAAAGATAATTGTATTTTATGTTTTGCACACAAACGCAGAATTTGTATAACCACATGACTTCATAGTTGTGATCTCAGAAAAGAAGGAATTTCTCCTTTGTTTCTTGCAGTTAATGTAAGAATACTTTAAATCTCTAAGCTTCTGAAGTGTTAGAGGTAGAGATGGTCTAGTAAAGATGTAGTAGTAATGTTTTATCCATTTAGCATGTGTTTATTTTTTTCGTATGTACTCAAAGGTGACATATTCACCTTAGTGATATTACAGCTTAAAAAAAAATCATTCATTAGCAAAAGGAAAAGTGGTCTCAACCTAACATCAGAAGTGTTTATTATTTTATATTGAGTTAAATATTGGACTCTAACACTTTCCCACATACAAAACAGTGTCATGAAGTTTCTTCATAATTGCATTATAGAGAAATGTAGTATGTCATTAAGTACTTTGTAAAAATTTGACATTCAACTGTAGTATCCATACGTTGGTTAAATTTCCTTATGAGCCCCATGATGGAAAGACTTAAAGATGAATTTGAGAAAAATTGCAAGAAATTAGATTATCGGGTTCTGTTAAATTGTTACATGTATCCTGCTTAAACTTCTGTTTATTAATTTATATCCACCCAATTACATAAAGCAAATTTGGAGGAAACAACTAAAGTTGTGCAATATTTTTTGTGATAATTGCTTTTTTCATTCTTGTGTTTTCTACTTAAACATGATGTCTGTCATCAAGTATTATTAGTCAGACTTTCTTTTTTTCTAGATTGTTAAAATTGGTAAATGAACGTATTTTAAAATCATCTTTCACGTTGCAGTTAGTCTTTCTTTTCATTACAAGTCTTTGACAGAAGTTTGGTAATACTGAAGGAAGTAGCATTGGGCAGAATGTGTCTTTTTTAGGCACTTTGTATTATTCTCAACCTACAATGTTAAGAACCGTCAATTTTGACTTTTACTAAGTTGTTAAATAAAGTTATAATACAGCTGTGAAGGGTTAGAGTTAATTACATAAGTATTCCCCATATCTTTTAAAATAGTTGTGTATGATAATTATTTTAAAATATCTCTAGGTGTATACATACGTGAGTGTGTGTGTGTGCGTGTGTGTATACACACACATTTGTGGGAAGTATTTTCTGTTGTTTGGCATTTAATATCATGTAAACATATACTTAGGCTTGATAGCATCAAAGTTTCTAAAACCAAACAATAGTTGTAACCTCTTTATCTAGATATGGGCAAGATATGTTCAAGCTTGCTGTGGGATTTGAAATTTCTGAAAAGCCTAACCAGGAAGAAACAAAAGAATCTTATCCTTTTGAGTGCAAAACCCAGTAAGTTGAAATACTTTCAGATATTTGCAGTTTAGCTAACACAAACTTTAAAAAGATTCTATGAGTGTTCTTTATAGGGAATCTCTTCAGTCAGTACTAGAAGACTTGCCCCCTACTATCGGTGTTTATCTTGTGATATAAAACAGTGTGATTTCACAGAACAGGAAGCACTGAGGTAGCAGATTCTCTGCGTACAAACCTTCTTCATAAGGAAGTATTCATTTTTATTGCTTCCTATTTTTTTTTTTTTTTTTTTGAGACGGGGTTTCGCTCTTGTTACCCAGGCTGGAGTGCAATGGCGCGATCTCGGCTCACCGCAACCTCCGCCTCCTGGGTTCAGGCAATTCTCCTGCCTCAGCCTCCTGAGTAGCTGGGATTACAGGCACGCGCCACCATGCCCAGCTAATTTTTTGTATTTTTAGTAGAGACGGGGTTTCACTATGTTGACCGGGATGGTCTCGATCTCTTGACCTCGTGATCCACCCGCCTCGGCCTCCCTAAGTGCTGGGATTACAGGCGTGAGCCACCGTGCCCGGCAGGAAGTATTCATTTTTAAAAAGGAGCAACACTTACAGTAAAACCCCCCTTATCCATGGTTGCTGCAATTTATAAATAAAAATTTTTTTTAAACACTTAATCTTGGCTGGCATGGTGGCTCACGCCTGTAATCCCAACACTTTGGGAGGTCAAGGCAGGTGGGTCACTGGAGGTCAGGAGTTTGAAACCAGCCTGGCCAACATGGTGAGAAAGACAAAGATTAGCTGGGCATGGTGGCATGCACAAGGCACAAGAATCGCTTGAACCTGTGAGGCAGAGGCTGTGGTGAGCTGAGATCCCACCACTGCACTCCAGCCTGCGTGACAGAGTGAGACTGTCCCCCCCCAAAAAAACAAACAAAAAACAACTTTCTGTTTACCAATATTGTTCCTAATCTCGTACTATGCCTAATTTGTAAATTAAACTTTATCATAGGTATATATGTGTAGGTATGTATGTGGTGCTATTCAGTTTCAGACATGCAATGGGGTTCTTGGAAAATATACCCCAGAGATAAAGTGGAGGCTACTGTAGTCAAAAGGAGAGCTGCTTAAGGTCTTGACACTGGAAGTGGTAAATGAGAGAAAGTACATTTCTTCAGCATAAGACACAAAAATATGTTGGTGACTATCTCTGTTTACAAAAGCAGAGGTTAGCAATCATGGAGTCAGCTGATTAAATTTGTGGGTAAATGCATCGGTGTAATAACCTCAAATAATGTTTTAGGACTTAATTAAAAAATTTGTGGACACATTGTATAATGAGAAGGAGGTCAGAAAATAGAAAATTTGTGGACACAAGAAAAGTTGGAATTTTTGGTTAGTGTCTCTTCAAGTAATGTTAAATTTACCTATCTGAATTTAAATAATCATTCTTCTATTTTTTTAATTTTTTTTTTTTACTTTTAATTTTTTTTCTTTTAATATTTACTGCCCTTTTACTGAACAAGAAGAGAGAAGACAATTTGACCTGTCCTTTTGTACTTTTTTGACACAGTCTTTCTCTGTCTCCCAGGCTGTAGTGCAATGGTGTGATCACAGCTCACTCATTTTGTCTCCAAGACACATTTTTCCCACCAGGAGTGTTGATATATCAGTAGTTCTCAGATGCCAGGACAACCAGAGCACAATTACCTAGGGCTCTGGTTGTTTATTAGTAATGGAGACCCCTATCTTACCAGAGTGGGAGAGGAGAAACAAATTTTTCAGACAGGATCTCTTATCTCCCAGGCTGGAGGGCAGTGGCGCAATGATGGCTCACTGCAACCTCCATCTCCCAGGCTCAAGCAATCCTCCCAAGTTGCTGAGACTACAGGCACATGCCACCACACCTGGCTAATTTTTGTTTTTTGTGTTTGTGTTTGTTTTTAGAGATGGGTTTTTGCCATGTTACCCAGGCTGGTCTTGAACTCCTGGGCTGAAATGATCCTCCCACCTCAGCCTCCCAAAGTGCTGGGGTTACAGGTGTGGGTCACCACACTTGGCCATCTGTCATTTGTAACAGGTTCTCCAAGTGATTCTGATGCACTGGCAGGTTTAGGAACCATTGGTAGATAGTCCCTTCCCAAACTTGTGAAATACAGATTTGGTAAATTTTTTGTTTCCTGAGAAATTTAAAGCAGTATTGGGCAGTTGTTGGGTTATTCAGAGATGGATTGTCCAGGCATGATTATCCAGACTTTTTGCTCTTCATTTGTCCTTTTGCTATTTGCTTGCTTTTTAGCATGGATACAGAACATCCAGATGAGTCCCTTTACAATCTGTTTCCTGATTTTACAACTTCTTTCCATCAGAGGCACCAGTGAATTACAAAAAGGGTGTGAGATTTATTTGTACATTTTAATTGTCCACACTGTTTTTGTTGGCTTTATCACATTGAGCAGTAGGCACAGGCTTTTGTTTTGGAGACAGGGTCTTACTGTGTCCCCTGGGCTGGAGTGCAGTGGTTTGATCATGGCTCAGTGTAAGCTCAAACACCTGGGCTCAAGTGATTTTCCCACCTTAGCCTCCCCAGTAGCTAGGACTGACTGTAGGTGCGCTCAACCACACCCAGCTAATGTTTTGTTTGTTTGTTTGTTTTGTAGAGGCAGAATCTGGCTTTGTTGCCCAGGCTGGCCTGAAACTCCTGGCCACAAGAGATTCTCCTGCCTTAGCCTCCCAGCGTGTTGGGGCTGTAGATTTGAGTTACTGCTCCCAGCCTGGCACTGCTTTAAGACAATAGCTGGATGCATCTGATTAATATTAACTGAGTAAAGCCATTTATCATTTCCTCACGTAAGGTTTTTTAGTAAAAGTATGGTCGAGATTACCTTTTCATTACATTTCTCTTTCTTGAGAAAAACTACTGTTCATTGGCACATTTAGTCATCTTTGGGTGCTTTCCAGAAAGTCTCTTTGAATGAAGGAGTGTTAGCAATAAGGTACATGTTTTGGGCATCTAAAACTGATGGTGATAAAAGGAAGGAGCAGCGCCTAGTTGCTTTGAACCCCTTCTCTAATATTAGTGCTTGTGGGCTCCACATTTCTAGGCACTGAGAAAAATAAGTTGAAGATAACTAAGGGGCATCCCTAATAGTCTTGGCATTACAGTGTGTACTCTGAACACCTGTGAGGTTTGGTTGGCTATGCAAAAAACTTCTCGCTGGGGGTTACCATAGTAGCTAATCTGGTCAATTAGGACCCAAAAGCAAGTTTTAAGCATTGTGTGTGATTTGAAAAGCCTGTACTATGCTATCAGAAAGACCCTGAGATTGACTTCCAGCATTATCCAAATGGGGTGCAGGAATAGACTACATTCTGCCAACCCCAGAATTACAGCCAGTCCTTCAGCCTTGAAACATTGCAGAATGATGATCCTCTATCCAAAGCTTAGCTGAACTTTGCAAACCGATTATAAATTAACAACTGCAACTTTACAGTGTGCAAGGTGTGGAGAACGGAAGAGATTGATTGGGCTGCTTGCTTATAATCACTACTGTAGTGGTATCTTGACATGAGGAAGTAGAATTCGTGGGCATTCTGATTTCTGGTTGTGAGACAGGTGCTATTCTAGTAAGGATTTTCAGATGGGCTGTTTCTGCAAGTTCTGCTCTCACGTCTCTCAAAGTTTGAGTGAATGGCTTTGAAGATATACCTGAAATCCTGTTCCTGGGCATGGATTTTAATAAACTGGATTTCTGATTTTTTTGTGAAGAACGTGAAATACCTACTCATATTGAGTCTAATTATAACTCAGCATATTGAAAGCATTTTTTTTTTTGAGACAGTCTCACTCTGTTGCCCAGGATGGAGTGCAGTAGTACAACCTTGGCTCACTGTAACCTCTGCCTCTTGGGTTCAAATGATTCTCATGCCTCAGCCTCCCGAGTGGTTGGACTACAGGTGCCTGTCACCATGCTCAGTTAAAGTTTGTATTTTTTGTAGAGACGGGGTTTTGCCATGCTGGCTAGGCTGGTCTCGAACTCCTGATCTCAAGAGATCTGCCTGTGTAGGTGTCCCAGAGTGCTGGGATTACAGGTGTGAACCACCGTGCCCAGCCAGAAACGTTCTTTTTTCCTTAAGTCTAGTAGCTGGTGAAGGAAAGATGCAGCACTTTTATGGTCAGACAAACCAGAAGCAACTGGTGCTGGGGACTGACTTCCATGTTTAACCCTGTATAATCCATTCTTCACACAGCAGTTAAAATAATTTTAGGTGAATAAATAAGTTGATGTCATTTTCCTACTTAAAATTTCAATAGCTTCCCATAATGCAGAGCATAAAACCCAGACTCCTTAACAGGGATGAATTGACTTTCTGCCTCTTCATTTGAATCAACAGTTTAGCCTCATGGACCGTCTTATTGTGCCTTCTTAAAATGCCAGGTTCTTTCCTCTCTCAAGTCTTTTTGTGCTATCATTTCTGCCCTGCAGCTCTCTTCTCCACATTGTTCAGAGAGGTGACTTCTTATCCTCTAGACCAAATACATCCCATTTACAAGCATGTATTAGGCAATTTTGTCCTCAGGAATATTGTAGAATGTACTTGCATAAACCTAGATGGTATTGTTGTTCCTAGGCTACAGACCTAGAGAGCATGTTACTGTGTTGAATACCATGGGCAATTGTAACAGTGCTTGTATTTGTGAATCTAAACATAGAAAACAGTGTAAAAGATTAAAAAAAAAAAAAAAAAAAAAAAAACAGTATGCCTGTACTTAGCATGAAGGGAGCTTACAGGACTGGAGGTTGCTCTGAGTGAATCAGTGAGTAAGTGGTACATGAATGTGAAGACTAAGGACATTACACTACTGTAGACTTATAAACACCACTATTGGGCTACATTGTTTATTGTTTAAAATGTTCTTTTTTCAATAACAGCTGGTAGGGCACGGTGGCTCACGCCTGTAATCCCAGCACTTTGGGAGGCCGAGGCAGGCAATCACCTGAGGTGATTCAAGACCAGCCTGGCCAACATGGTGAAACCCCATCTCTACTAAAAATAGAAAATAACAACTGAGTGTGCTGGCAGGCACCTATAATTCCAGCTACTCAGGAAGCTGAGGCAGGAGAATCCTTTGAACCCAGAAGGTGGAGGTTGCAGTGTGCCAAGATCACACCATTGCACTCCAACCTGGGCAACAAGAGCAAAACTCCACTTCAAAAAATAATAATTAACAGCTTACTGTAACTTTATAAACTTTCTAATTCTTTTAACTTTTAAACTTTTGTAATATGTACCATATAGAATTGTATGTGCTATAATTTTATATGACTTCGCCAGGCGCGGTGGCTCACGCCTGTAATTGGAGCACTTTGGGAGGCCAAGGCAGGCAGATCACCTGAGATTGGGAGTTCGAGACCAGCCTGGCCAACCTGTCCCCGTCTCTACTAAAAATACAAGAAATTAGCTGGGCATGGTGGCGCATGCCTGTAATCCCAGCTACTTAGGAAGCAGAGGCAGAAGAATCCCTTGAACTCCGGAGGCAGAAATTGCTGTGAACTGAGATCATGCCACTGCATTCCAGCCTGGACAATGAGCGAAACTCCATCTCAAAAAAAAAAAAAAAAAGTCTACAATTGGTAGCGCAGTAGGTGTATTTACACCAGCATCACCACAAACATGAGTAATGTGTTGCCTTACAAGCTTACCACGGCTATATCACTAGGACATAGGAATTTTTCAACTCCATCATAATCTTATGAAACCACCATTGTATGTATGGTCTGTGGTTGACTGAAACATCATTACGTGGCACATGACTCTTTTACTCCATGGCTCTAATTCTTTGTTAATTCCTATGACTTCACTTTCAGAACAAGCTCTGTGAAAGTGGGACAGTAGGTGTTCAACTGTTCAACAGATATGTATTAAATGAAGGGAAGGAAAAAATGGGGAAATGGAATCTGAGCTAACATCCCAAGGAGTTTCCCATTGCAAAATAGGGATCTTACAAAGAAGAGTTTGGAAGATGGCCAGGAGAAGGGCGGCAAAGGCAAAGCTCTCCTTGAACATGCAGCTTGCCCTCCCTCCCTCCCTTCCTTTTTCCTTCCTTCCTTCTGTCCTTTCTCTTCTCTTTCTTTCCTTCTTTCTCTTTTTCTGTAACTCTCTCCTCTCCCTCTCTCTCTCTTTTTTTGAGATTGGGGCTCACTGTGTCACCCAGGTTGGAGTGCAGTGGTACAGTCTTGGCTCACTGTAACCTCCCCTCCCAGGCTTATGCAATCCTACCTTATCCTCCCAAGCAGCTGGGACTACAGCTGCATGCTACCACGCCTGGCCTGTGTGTGTGTGTGTGTGTGTGTGCGTTTTGGTAGAGATGAGTTTTGTCATGTTGCCCAGGCTAGTCTGAAGCTGGGCTCAAGCTGTCTGCCATCTCTGCCTCCCAAAATGCTGGGATTATAGGCATGAGCCACTGCACCTGGCCTGAACGTGCAGCTTTCTGATAAGCCTTGTTTCTAACCAGTACAGCCTCTGTCCTCATCCTCCCCTGTTCCTGGGAATGGGGTAAGCATACTTCTGTATATCAACTTTTGAAAGAACAGACAATAGTGGATTTGTGGTGTTTTTGTTTGTCCAATACATCATCTTCCCTTTTAGTAATACACCCACTGAGCATGTGTCTGAAGGTAGGCCAGTTGTACCTCACTCTCACCCTAGGGCAGTGCTCTCAAACTTTAGTGTGCATCAGATTCATCAGCAGGTCTGTTTTGTTTGTTTGAGACACAGTCTCCCTCTGTCACCCAGGCTGGAGTGCAGTGGCATGATCTTGGCTTGCTGCAACCTCCGCCTCTCAGACTCAAGCAATTCTCATGCCTCAGCCTCCCAAGTAGCTGGGATTACAGGCACCTGCCACCACACCTGGCTAATTTTTGTATTTTTAGTAGAGATGGGGTTTCACCATGTTGGCCAGGCTAGTCTCAAACTCCTGACCTCAGATGATCCACCCAACTCAGCCTCCCAAAGTGCTGGGATTACAAGCATGACCCACTGCACCCAGCCATCTACAGGTCTTTCAAAACTTGGACTGTGGCCGGGCATGGTGGCTCAAGTCACCTCAGGATCACCTGAGGTAAGGAGTTGGAGACCTGACCAACATAGTGAAACCACATCTCTGCTAAAAATACAAAATTAGCTGGGCATGGTGGCGGGCGCCCATAATCCCAGATACTCCAGAAGCTGAGACAGGAGAATTGCTTGAACCTGGGAGGTGGAGGTTGCAGCGAGCCAAGACTGTGTCACTGCAATCCAGCTTGGACAACAGAGGGAGACTGTGTCTCAAAAAAAAACCTCAGATAGCTGGGCCTCAAACCTACAGTTTTTAGGTCAAGGTGGGATCTGAGAATCTGTATGTCTAAAAAGTTCCCAGGGGATGCTAATGCTGCTGATCAAGGACCACACTTTGAGAACCACTTGCCTAAGAGATGGAATTTGAGCCTAGCTGGACTAATTGTCTTTATCTGGTATTGTTCATACTGGAATTAGGAAAAGCAGCCCTTTGCTTCACTGGTCATATGCTGTAAGGCATGAGATCTAAAGTGCCATGTACTCCTGCCATTCAGAGAAGACAGATCAAGATAATCTAACATAGGAGCAAAAGCCAAGAGATGGAGAAAGCTTAATGGTGGCACTGGTGCCCCGGATTCAGTCATCCCTCAGGCCAAATCCACCATTGTCTTCACACAGTAGAAGTGAGCCAATAAATTTACCTTAATACTGTACACTAAGGGCCGTGCTAGGCTAATTACATGCTTGCCCTTTATCCTCAGCAACACTTGTGAAGCAGTTGGCATTAAACCCCATCTTGCCTAAAGTAAATTGATTATCCAAATGGGGTGAAATAGTTTGACTAAGTTGAATATATTGTGCTTTTATCCACCACCCCATGTAATTAATTGAACTTAAGAGCTGGGTATTTTTAGTAAACCAGGCTTTCTCATACTGTGAATTTGCTCACAACCTCTTTTTCAGAGAACTGTAGGAAGTCAGCTCAAGACCAAGAGGGACAAAGCTGTGGCCCATGGGTCACTTTGACCTGCAAATGTGATGTGCTTAGCCAAGCACTCATAAGTGTTTAAACTCTAAAACAGTTTTTGAGTGCCTTTGGCGTCATATGCTTACCAGTTTGCCAGTGGTCCTCTCCCTTGTTGTCTTATACCAAACCCCTTCTAGCATATGACTTGGCACACGTCAAGCCTCAGTGCAGGCTTCACTTCCCATCTCTGGAGTAGTGGACTGGAACTACCTATCCAAGTGGGGATTGGATCATGCCTTTTCCTCCATCATCAAAATAAGGATTGCTTTTCTTTTTGCTTTTTCCAAGTCAGACCCTCTCCCTACCTCATGATGCCAAGTGCCAGAGGGAACCGTGGCACACAGACGTGCTCCCTGTGTTCACAGCCAAGCATTTCCAGTGGCTGAGTGATTAGCTAGTACTTCTTCCATTTTCACAGTGGCCCAAGAGTCAGTATAAGCTGGGTCTAACTTTACACATAATTTTACAGCTTGACCAACAGCGTAGCAAAGTACGGGCTTTAGAGTTCAGCAGCCTGCCTTCAAATCTTTCTGCTGCATAATGGTTGTGTGATCTTAGGCAACTTATTTACCTGTGCCTCAGTTCTGCCATCTGCAAAATGACAACGGCCCCACTTTGTAGGATTACATGTTATGAGCATTACCTAAGTGTAAAGTGCTTAGCATAGCAACTGGTACATAACGAATTTTAATAAATATTAGCTTTTTATTCTTTTCCCCAGAGCATACGGTGTCTGATGTTCTGAAGTGTTCATGTGGAGGAAGAAAAAAAACTGATCTAGTCACTTGTGAGACAATAGCTGTGGTGTCTCTGATTAAACTTAAACATCAACTTTTAACAGTCCATAGAGACCTTCAATGGTTAATTCTATGTCTCCTTAGAGGGCTCTATTCTTACTTTGTCACTTAACAGTTGACTTTATATAGTGGAAGCAGCCATAGATTACTCATTTAGAAATGGATTTTTTTAAAGCCCCCAAATGAGGCTTCTTGTTTGTGGAACTAGCCTATTGATCAGTAATGAACTTTACACTGGAATTCAAAGGAACTGTGCTAATCCAAGCAGAAAGGCGCTTTCTGACCTTGGAAGGGCTGCATCTGAGTGTAGGCGTGAGAAGTTCCAGTTTGCTGCTTGGGTTTCAGAATCCAGACACCTCTCATTTATTACTGAATTAGTGTGATGATGCTAAAGACATTGAGAAGGCACTGTTAGGCTTTAAATTGGAAGCAAACATGGAACAGACTGTTGACTCCCATTGTCTTAGAAGAAATGAACTTGGGAGTAAATCCAGAGGAAAGGGTCTGGATTTGATTCCCTTAAATGGTTCTAGTACTCAGTGCACTGGGGCTTTCTTAAAACCTCTTGGTGCCGTTCTTCACTTGGGAATCTCCCACCTGGACCTCAGCCAAATCGAGTCGGTGTTGGCTTTTTAGGATCCTGGTTTTGATGTCAGGTCGTGGCTTTCTGCTGTGAATGATGATAACTGTCCTGGAAACACTCCCATTCTGGCTCAAGAGATAAGGAATAGGGCAACCTGCCAACCCATGGGAGAGCAGAGGGCCCAGCACGCTGCTAGAAGCCATTCTGCCAGTCTGAGGGCCTGTGACCAGTGAGAGGCTGAGGTAGACTTTCTGTTGCCAAGGGCCTGTTCAGATCATGTCACACAGTTGCTACATCCCCAACAACTGAATTCGAATGTGGGGCACAGGATTTAGACGTTTTCTAAATGAGGATTACTTGCTCTCTGGGTGTTCTGGCTACTGTAGAGCCCCTAAGGAACTCTATTGTTTCTGGTTGAATTGCTTAGGGACGCAAGGCTTTGGCAGAAAGGTAGGAAGGTGTATCTGTTGCCTCATTTTGCATATGAAAACCCATAAACAAACTGTAGAGGGCAGGAAAGAGCCTTAACCTAGTCCGAATTGCTAATTTTTAGAAGATCTGTGACTTTCCCAAGGGTACTCTGAAAATCAGTCGCAAAGCCAGGACTAGAATTCGGGTCTCCTTATTTCGAGGCTCAAACTCTCTACCTGATCAGCAGCCTCTCCACGGCAGATGTGCTGGGAACGTCTGCACTATTAGAGAACCGGTGGCCACAATTACTCAAGTAAGACATTGAGAGCCTATGACAGAATTTTCACTTTCTAAGGCCTTTGCATAAGGATATAGTGATGTTAGAAACCTGATGTGTTCATTGTCCTTCACATACATTTTTCTTTGATAGATTATCTCAGAATTTGCAGGGGGATACAGGAGGCAAAACCCACTGATTTATCTTATCAAGGCAGCAGAGGTAAAAGTGACATCGGATTAATTAATGAAGCCCAGTGAGAAATCAATAGCAAATGTTGACGAGGAAATCATCTTGACAAAATTTTAAAATGAAAGCTCCCAAAATGCATGTTGAGATAAAGTTTTTTTGTAAACTGCAATTTTCCAAAGTATATGTGTGGTCCTGTGACCAGTGCTGCTTTGATACAGCTGCAGGCAGCATTCTAGCATGAGGGAGCCACACAGGCCCGCCCTCCTGCAGCCTGTCTCTACCTGCTCCCCTTTACCGCCTCACCCTGTCCTGCCCAGGGGCCTAGAAGCAGGTTGGTATCCCAGCATCCAGGCTTTGGAGAAGAGATAGCTTGCAAAGGGATTGCTGTCTATGGAGGACATTCATTTGTTTTGTCCTAACAAAATGGTATTTTTTCATAGCATTTCTACTCCGACAATACCCATTGCAAAAGATGATCTTGGATGAGGGTTTTTTGCTTTGTTTTGTTTTTCCTAATGAGAATATATTTTGCCTAAAATCCGTGACTTCATTTAATACCACCCATAGGAGGCTGGTCGACTGCATCTTAATATATTAACCGAGCCCCTTGGCAGATACTCGTGTTTGTTAAATACAGCAATGCTGTAAGACTGGAAAATTTAACTGAAATTGCATTCATGCATTTGGGGAGTAACATATTCACAGGTGAATATTTTTACTGTGTGCATGATTTTCCCTACAGGGAAATGGTTAGGTTGAAATGTGCTGACATTAGAAAGTGAAGGATATTACAATGATGTGAATCTCTTACTGAATTCAACCTTGAAGTGCAAATCCATGAGCTTTTTAACCCTGAGCAGTTGCTACCAAGCTAGCTTTGAATTTACTGCTTTTGGTCAAAATACACTCTCCAGCTAATGCTTTCTTCCAGCTGGTTGTCTTCTTGCCTGCCCCGTGTCGTAAAATGGGAGTCCCTTACCGCATTATCAATGGGAAGGCAAGACTGAGACGTCTAGTCCACAGGAAGACCTGCGCCGCTGGCTGCCTTCACGCTGGTTAACTTGGAAGACAAAGGCGCTTTGGCTAAGCTGGTGGAAGCTATCAGGACCAATTACAATAACAGATACGATGAGATCTGCCACCGCTGGGAAGGCAATGTCCTGGGTCCCAAGTCTGTGGCTCGCATCGCCAAGCTCAAAAAGGCAAGGGCTAAAGCACTTGACACTAAACTGGGTTAAATGTACACTTGTTTTCTTTAAAATAATACAAATTTTTCTTCCAAAAAAAAAAAAAAGTGAAGGGTAAAACCTGGTGTTGGTCATTGAAGCTGAGTTCTCACTTTAACAGTCCCAGAGATTGCAAATTCAGATGCTTTTAGGGGTCAAAAGGTAACAGAAGTGTTAAAAGTAGCTTCGACTTAGCTCTGGCTGATTACTGCCTTGTGGGAATGAGGCTTAGTGTTGCCAGATTTTTTTTTTTTTTTTTTAATTACAGGCCAGGAAACAGATTCATTTGTGAAATCTCCCCATTTGTGAATGCTGGTAACTTATTCAAAAAGTTTAAAACATGTGTGGTCTAAATAAAAGAAACAGGCCATGTGGCTTCTAATCAAGACTTTCTGCCTGGCCTAAGGATTCAAGCAACACATATTTTATTGAAATATATGTTGCATGATCCCTTAAGGGCATACATTTTATCACTTTAATATCTCTTTTCTCTGAACTGAAGAATCTAATACATACACAACAGGTCAAGAATAACAGTTCTAAGAAAAATGTTGTCAGTAAGTAAATGACTTACTGGAGTGAAGCACAGAAGACTTTTATGTTTCATAAATTAGTCCCAGTGGTTTCAGTTTGACATACAGCAAAGATACAGACTGGCTTCTGAGAATCTCCTCCTGCCCCCCAACTTCCTGCCTTTGGCACAGAAAAGGCCACACAGCTCTTCCATCAAGCCCTGGTTCCTACTGGTGGAGACTGATTTTTCTACAGAAGAGCTCAGATTTTATCTCACTAAAAAGACGTGCTGATTTTTAAATTGGAAATTTACAAAAGGAGTGAAATGAAGTGTGAGTAGTAAGGTAGTAGGTGTCTGTGTGCATCCTCATGCCCAGCCCCAGGAGCATTAAAACCTGAGGCTTAGCCTTTCCCAGGCATTTCTCAGGCCCTCTGAAGGCCCTTCAGTCACACAAGCTGAGAACTTGCTGAATTTGAAAAGCAATTTGCCCTTTGGCATCATATAAAGACATTTACCTCCAGATCATAATTGGTGAAAACGAAGACTTGCAGGTGGTTGGTTGTTGTTGGTTTTTAAAGCCAACTGTGATCCCATCCATATATTTCTAAGGAAAATGTAAACTGTTCATACATTCTCTTAAGCATCACAGTGAAAAGCAAGTACCCGTAATGTGTGATAGGGCAGGCAGAGGGCTCTACCTGCTCTGCCCTTGGCGAAAGCCCTTGGCCGCACTGGTGAAAATGCCAGCTTGGCTTCTGCACAGATACCCATGTCATGCCATCCAACTGGGGTGCCAGTGGACCCCAAAGGCAGGGCAGGGCAGGGCAGGGCAGGGGGAGGGGATCTTTTGAAATGTTTCCAGGAGCTCTGTCCAGCTGTCTCTGTTTGTCTTCCAGCCCGGAACTGCTGCACAAAGCTACAAGGACACTGATGAGGCCATGGATCTGCGGCTGTTCTCTAGGGAAGACTTGGCTTGGAGTGTGGCTGCCTGGATTCGAAAATGTGTCCTTGACTCCATGGAGTAATTCTTGTAGTTTTGCCTGGAATTGAGCAGAGAATCAGACACATGAGGCTGCCTGCTCCCAGAGATGCTTTTTCTCCTGTTTGAGCTGTATGAGCCCCACCAGCCAAGGAAGAATTGTAGAGAAATTCCTGTCTGTGTCCAGAGAGAGTTGAGCCCTGCCCAATGGGAGAATTAACCAGAAGGATTTGTGACCCCTTACCCTGGTATCATGCCCACTGGAACCACTCGTGGTCCTCCTGGGTTCATAAGCCTGAAGGGTGGTTTTAGGGAATAGACCCCTACCCTGGAAGGCAGGAGGTATGAGTCCTCACACAGCCATGCAGCTGGCTTCTGGTGTGACCCTGGGAACTTAATTCCTGCCTCTAGAAGTCTAACTGCCCATTCATACACTGAGAAAGATGCCTTCCTATGACAGTGAGAGCTGGATTCTGAGGGACACAGTCCGCCCTCTAGACTGCCCTCGCTAGCAACTCCGCTCACTGCTGCCTGGGCAACTCTGCCCCCAGCCAGCTTCTGAGCTGAGTTCAGAGGGAGCAAAGGACAGATCGAGGTTACCCAAGCCTTACTTTGCAGATTCCAAGAGTTTGATGGCCTCTTCATTTCTGCCTTGCTCCATAAACAGCAGGGCCAGCTCCAGCAGGGCATTTGGGATCAAGTAGTGGTCATATTTAATCTTCTTTTCACTGCAGAACAGAAGACATAGCTCAGTTCCTCCTCCTGAGCCTTTCCCAAACTGCATGTGAGGATTTCCTAACCTCAAGTCCAATTTTGGGAGGTTTGCACTACCAAGCCCTAGAAAGGCTGGGATCCACAGCAAAGACTTCCCATCCTGTACACTGGGCTCCAGCTCCCTGACAACCTATGGCTCCTGTCATGTCCTTAGTCCACCGCCACCTAAGTCCCAACCTCCCATTCCAGGATGAATGGTTTATTAAACTGGAAATTCTCCTGTGTCTGACCTGCCCTCTCTGACCCGCCCTCCATGCTGCTCCGGAGATATCCTTTTAAACCCAAAGTCTTCCTTGCCTGGTACCCTTTCTGGCTCTCTTCTTTGGGATACAATTTAGCCTTGTGAACAAAACATCCAGGCCCTTCTCAGTCTAATCCCTCCTTATTTCATCTTCAATCCTTTCTACAATTTCACCCAGGCAGGTAAAGACCTCATTGCCATCAGCCCAGCCTCAGGCATCTTTCCTGTGTCCATGCATTGGTGCGTGCTGTACCTCCTCCACTTTGAACCTGTCCTCCCTTGCTTTCTCTGCCTGATGAACTTCCCACTTTAAACGTCAGCCTTGGAAAGCCTTTCCTGGTATCTCCCATTATGTTTAGGTCCCTCCTTGGGGCACCTGCTGTCCTCTGTGCTTTCCTCTAGCATGGCCCTGATGAGCCTTTGTTGGGTTGCCTACAGCTTGCCATTTGTCACACTGCCCTCCCCGAGGGCAAGGACAGAGTCGCTGAATTACAAACTCCAGGGGACGCTGTTCACTTGAAACAACGTGGATGGGCTCCTGTAGTCAGGCAATTCGGTGGCACTGGGAGGCTAGGTCTCAATTATCTGTACAGCTCCTGGCACAAGTCCTGGCACAGAGTGGACACTAGTCTAGTACCTGTGTAGTGAGTGGGGGTTGGCTAGGGTCAGTCACTGCAGTGGGCATGGGGATGGAGACCCCTTTGAAAATTCTACCCAGGAGACTCAGACCCAGAAGGAGCAGCTGAAGAGGGACTTACCTGGCAGAGATGCTCCTAAAATTCTCCTCGGCCTCCTGGACACGGCCTAGGTATTTCAGACACAGGCCTTTCAACAATTTCACCAAGCACTCGTCATCCACTGAGTACTCGTTCTCTGAAAATAGGGATGTGAAGGAAAAAGACAGGCTTGTTTATTTCTGCAGCAGCTACTTACGGAGCCCCCTACTCTGTGCTAGGCCCAGGGGACACAGGTAAATCAGACATGGTCCCTGTTCTGGGGAAGGGGGGTCACATCTGAGAAGGAAAGACAGATACTGACAATGACAATACAGAGAGGTCAGGACTGAAGGAAGCCCCGTGGCTATGGGAGCCTAGAGGCTTTGACCCTACCAAGGGGACAAGGGACAGCTGCTTGGAGGAGATCAGTCTACTGAGATAAAGGAGAGTTCCCAGGGTAGGGAAAGGAAGAAGGAGATTTTTGGCAGAGGGAACCTTCAGCTGTAAAGACCTGATCTAGCCTGGGAAGCTCAAGGGCCTGTGGGAAGTTACCTGGACTTTTCTCCAGCATCTCTTCAGCCTTGGTGATAATCTCAAGTATCCCATCCGTGAGTTTCGGCTGCTTCCCAATCACAGCGTAGCCGTTCCAGATGTACATCATTTCCTGAAGGCAGGAGGGCAAGTCAGTCCTAGCTTTCTTCCCTAATGGGGCCTCAGTTTTCCCATCTACAAAATGGGCAGTTCAGATCAGCGGTCTACTAAAGGCCTTCTAGCTCTAATCTTCCATGACAGGTCTCAGTCAGCCTGTGAAGCTGTGGGCCAGATGGGATTATGGGGGCCTTATCGTTGATTTATTACTGAGATCTCACCTTACCCCAGTGAGGGTGTAAGATGGACCAATGTCCACACTGTGCTGCTCATAACTGCTGGAGTTTTCCAGCTACTTTTCTGCTCATGCCCTCCCTGAGTGCTATTATGTCCTCTCTCCCAAACTCTCTGGGGCCAAACTCTTTCTGTCCTTTGAGGACTAGGCCGTACTCCATACACGCACTTCAGGATAACAGAATTTAAGGATGTGTCACCTTCTCTCCTACTCTTATTCTCCCAATGCAATGGGCTAAATAATGACACTCACATTCTATTTCATTTAGAACTAAGTTACCATCATGAGACTCTTAAAACACATCTGATTCCTTTTTCTTTCTTAGATTCTTTTTTTTTTTTTTAATTAAAAAAAAAAATGTAGGGGGCCAGCTGCAGTAGCTCACACCTGTAATCCCAGCATTTTGGGAGGCCAAGGTGAGCGGATCACCTGAGGTCAGGAGTTCGAGACCAGCCTGGCCAACGTGATGAACCCCCATCTCTACTAAAAATACAAAAATTATTTGGGAGGCCAAGACAGGTGGATCACTTGAGGTCATCTCTACTAAAAATACAAAATTAGCCAGCATGGTGGCACATGCGTGTAATCCCAGCTACTCAGGAGGATGAGGGAGGAGGATCGCTTGAACCAAGGTTGTTGTGAGCCCAGATCACGCCATTGCACTCCATCCAGGGCAATAAGAGCAAAACTCCATCTCTAAATAAATAAATAAATACATAAATACATAAAACTAAAAATACAAAAATTAGCTAGGAGTGGTGGCACACACCTGTAATGCCAGTTACTCAGGAGGCTGAGACAGCAGAATCACTTGAATCCAACAGGCAAAGGTTACAGTGAGCCCAGATGGCACCACTGCACTCCAGCCTGGGTGACAAAAAGAGACTCCATCCCCCCCAAAAAATCCCACAAAATCCTGGGGCCAGGCACGGTGGCTCATGCCTGTAACCCCAGCACTTTGGGAGGCTGAGGCAGGTGAATCATGATCACTTGAGCTTAGGAGTTTGAGACCAGTCTGGGCAACATGGTGAAACACTGTCTCTACCAACAACAACAACAACAACAAATTAGCCAGGCATGGTGGTGCAAGTCTGGGGTCCCAGTTCTTTGGAAGGCTGAGGTGGGAGGATCACTGGAGCCCAAGAAATTGAGTCTGCAGTGAGCTACGATCACCCCACTGCATTCCACCCTGGGTGACAAGAGTAAGACTTGTCTTGAAGAAAAAAAAATTTCTTTTCACCTTGTCTTTGTCAGGCTACTGGTTCCTTTTTGTTTATTTGCTTTTGCCTCGACTGCCAGGAAGCTCAGAACACTAAATTAGGCTGAATGCAGTGGCTCAGGCCTGCAATCCCAGCACTTTGGGAGGCTGAATTGAGAGGATCTCTTAAGCCCAGGAGTTCAACACCAGCTTGGGCAACACAGTGAGACACCGTCTCTACAAAAAAATAAAAATAGTAGCTGAGCATGGTGGTGCACCCTGTAATCAGGAGGCTGAAATGAGAAGATCCTTTGAGCCCAGGAGTTTGAGGCTGTGGTGAGCTATGATAGCACCACTGCACTCCAGCCTGGATGACAGAGTGAGACCTCACCTCTAAAATAAATATTTAAAAATAAATAAAATTTTAAGAATACTAAATTAAACTTTCATTCATAGTGGCTGTACTTAGCATTTCTTAAACTATTAAACCAGGTAATGGATGTGAAAACACTTTGAAGTCAGAAAGTTCTAGTAAAACATTATTGTTGTGGTTCTTGTTATTATGTTCTAGAAAGGGAATTTCAGTTTAGACCAGTATTTATCAAATTGTCCTGTGGACCCAAGATGGCAAATGTTTCACTTCATTTTATTTCATTTTAGGGACACGGTCTCACTTTGTCGCCCAGGCTGGAGTGCAGTGGCACTGTCACAGCTCACTGAAGACTTGACCTCCTGGGCTCAAGCAATCCTCCTACCTCAGCCTCCCAAGGAGCTGAGATTACAGATGCATGACACCATGTCCCACTCATTTTTGAATTCTTTGTAAAGATGGAGTTTTGCCATGTTGGCCAGGCTGGTCTTGAACTCCTGGTCTCAAGGGATCCACCTACCTTAGCCTCCCAAAGTTCTGGGATTACAGGCATGAGCCACCATACCCAGCCAGCAAATATTTCATTTTAAAAAAGGATTCTCCCCTGCTCCCAAAATAAATACAAATTAAAATTAAAAATGATTACGTGACCAAATACATTAGAGAATAACTGTATCTTTAAGCTTCTTTTTAGATTAATATACAAAGACTCTAAGAAAGTCTATAGTATATAAGTTGTGTTTAGGCCAGTATTTCCCAAATGTATTTAATCGCAGAAATCATTTAATGCATAAACAGTATTTTACAGATTATAGTTTGGGAAATTCTCGCCTAAGTTTTTAGTATAGTTGCTTCTCTTGCCCTTCCTACAATATCCTCCTGCTCTATTTGATAGTAATAGCTTTACTGTATATTTTAAACTACAAATTTTTTTTGGTGGGGGGGACGGAGTCTCACTCTGTTGCCCTGGCTGGAGTACAGTGGCACGATCTTGGCTCACTGCAATCTCTGCCACCCGGGTTGAAGGGATTCTCCCGCCTCAGCCTCCCAAGTAGCTGGGATTACAGGCACCTGCCACCACACCAGGCTAATTTTTGTAGTTTTAGTAGAGATGGGGTTTCACCATCTTGGCCAGGCTGGTCTTGAACTCCTGACCTCATGATCCACCTGCCTCGGCCTCCCAAAGTGCTGGGATTACAGGTGTGAGCCACTACACCCAGCCAACTACAAAATATTTTTAAACTTTAGAAATGCTCAGGTTATAAGTGCTAAAACAACTATAAAGATTAACCTTTTCAATTTATAGTTTTTAACACATTTTCTTCTTTGATGCTCATAACTGCTCTGTGAAATGGGAAAGGAGGCCGGCGTGGTGGCTCATGCCTGTGATCCCAGCACTTTGGGAGGCCAATGTGGGTGGATCTCCTGAGGTCGGGAGTGAGACTCAGTTTCAAAAAAAAGAAAGAAATGGGAAAGGAATCTATTATTATAATCATTTTACATAAGGAGAAGAGGGAACAGACCTAAAGCTACTCAGTTAATGAACAGTACAGCCAGGACCAGAAAAAGGTCTCTCAAGCAGGCTTCCTTCTACCTTTCCGGCTCCCTTACTACTTGAATAACAAGGACTCTTACCAAGCTGGAACTTTATCTGACACCTGCTCAAATCATGCATAGAATTAGCATCACAACCATGGCTCAGAATATGGGCTGTGGACCCAGACCACTGAGTTCAAATTCTGACTCCAACTCACCAGCTATGTGACCTGGGCAAGTTATTTGATCTTCCTACTGATTTATCAGGCCTTATTACCCCCGTCTATAAAATGGAGATACCCGCAGCGCCTACTCAGAGGGGTGATGTGAGGCTCAAATGAGGCAATAGGCAATGGGTGTGGGCAGCCTTGAATAGGGCGAGTGCTTGGTAACAATGTAGGCTATTATGTGAGTTTAGAGTTGCATATAACGTGAAAAGGTTGGTGGAGTGAGGGGGATGGTGAAAACAATTATAATCATTGTGACAAGACTGGAGCAGACAGTCTGGGAACACAGGCAGCTGG